>NC_084611.1:73706615-74004115 GCF_033978795.1 Nerophis ophidion
GTGGAAGGAATACTTCGAAGACCTCCTCAATCCCACCAACACGTCTTCCTATGAGGAAGCAGTGCCTGGGGAATCTGTGGTGGACTCTCCTATTTCTGGGGCTGAGGTCGCTGAGGTAGTTGAAAAGCTCCTCGGTGGCAAGGCCCCAGGGGTGGATGAGGTCCGCCCGGAGTTCCTTAAGGCTCTGGATGCTGTGGGACTGTCTTGGTTGACAAGACTCTGCAGCATCGCGTGGACATCGGGGGCAGTACCTCTGGAGTGGCAGACCGGGGTGGTGGTCCCTCTCTTTAAGAAAGGGGGACCGGAGGGTGTGTTCCAACTATCGTGGGATCACACTCCTCAGCCTTCCCGGTAAGGTTTATTCAGGTGTACTGGAGAGGAGGCTACGCCGGATAGTCGAACCTCGGATTCAGGAGGAACAGTGTGGTTTTCGTCCTGGTCGTGGAACTGTGGACCAGCTCTATACTCTCCGCAGGGTTCTTGAGGGTGCATGGGAGTTTGCCCAACCAGTCTACATGTGCTTCGTGGACTTAGAGAAGGCATTCGACCGTGTCCCTCGGGAAGTCCTGTGGGGAGTGCTCAGAGAGTATGGGGTATCGGACTGTCTTATTGTGGCAGTCCGCTCCCTGTATGATCAGTGTCAGAGCTTGGTCCGCATTGCCGGCAGTAAGTCGAACACATTTCCAGTGAGGGTTGGACTCCGCCAAGGTTGCCCTTTGTCACCGATTCTGTTCATAACTTTTATGGACAGAATTTCTAGGCGCAATCAAGGCGTTGAGGGGTTCCGGTTTGGTAACCCCAGGATTAGGTCTCTGCTTTTTGCAGATGATGTGGTCCTGATGGCTTCATCTGACCGGGATCTTCAGCTCTCACTGGATCGGTTCGCAGCCGAGTGTGAAGCGACCGGAATGAGAATCAGCACCTCCAAGTCAGATTCCATGGTTCTCGCCCGGAAAAGGGTGGAATGCCATCTCTGGGTTGGGGAGGAGACCCCGCCCCAAGTGGAGGAGTTCAAGTACCTAGGAGTCTTGTTCACGAGTGGGGGAAGAGTGGATCGTGAGATCGACAGGCGGATCGGTGCGGCGTCTTCAGTAATGCGGACGTTGTACCGATCCGTTGTGGTGAAGAAGGAGCTGAGCCGGAAGGCAAAGCTCTCAATTTATCGGTCGATCTACGTTCCCATCCTCACCTATGGTCATGAGCTTTGGGTCATGACCGAAAGGATAAGATCACGGGTACAAGCGGCCGAAATGAGTTTCCTCCGCCGTGTGGCGGGGCTCTCCCTTAGAGATAGGGTGAGAAGCTCTGCCATCCGGGAGGAACTCAAAGTAAAGCCGCTGCTCCTTCACATCGAGAGGAGCCAGATGAGGTGGTTCGGGCATCTGGTCAGGATGCCACCCGAACGCCTCCCTAGGGAGGTGTTTAGGGCACGTCCAACCGGTAGGAGGCCACGGGGAAGACCCAAGACACGTTGGGAAGACTATGTCTCCCGGCTGGCCTGGGAACGCCTCGGGATCCCCCGGAAAGAGCTAGACGAAGTGGCTGGGGAGAGGGAAGTCTGGGTTTCCCTGCTTAGGCTGTTGCCCCCGCGACCCGACCTCGGATAAGCGGAAGAAGATGGATAGGTTGGGATGAGGAGCTTTGGTTGATATCAGTACTTCAGTCATCAACAATTGCATCAACAGAGAAATGGACTTTGAAACAGTGTAGGTCTTACTTAGTACGATATGT
Source organism: Nerophis ophidion (assembly GCF_033978795.1). NCBI lineage: Eukaryota > Metazoa > Chordata > Actinopteri > Syngnathiformes > Syngnathidae > Nerophis > Nerophis ophidion. The sequence continues at coordinate 73,708,347 of NC_084611.1, forward strand.
ACAGCCAGCAGAGAACATAGTGAGTTCAGATAGCATAAGAACAAGTATATACATTAGAAATGCATTGGATTATTTACATTAGGTTATTTACAATGGGATGTGATTGGAGGAGGATTAGTAAAGGGTTGAAGTTGCCTGGAGGTGTTGTGGTGCATGTACAGTAGCTGGCAGTATTGTCATGTTTAAGAGTGTCACATGCTGTTTACGGCAGACGAACTGCCTTACGGTAGAGTGGTAGATGTGGTAGATGACTGCTGTTGTTGTGTGTTACTACGCTGGGAGGACTTAATGAAACTGCCCAACGATAAACCCACATAAGAAACCAAGAACTCATTCTACATTTATAACGTCATTGGGCAGACACGCTCTCAGACACGTCACTCAGGTTCTCATAGAGCTGGAGGGGGGCGTGGCCTCCAGCTCTGCCTGAATTTCGGGAGATTTTCGGGAGAAGATTTGTCCCGGGAGGTTTTCGGGAGAGGCGCTGAATTTCGGGAGTCTCCCAGAAAATCCGGGAGGGTTGGCAAGTATGGAAGCAGCAGCAGCTTGTTCGCTCTCTGTGATCTCAGCACCAGTAAAAGTAGTTTGTCTGCGTAAACGCTTATAATAACAATATCGCTAAGACTAGGTTAAGATTCAGGTCACGAGATGTAAAGATTATGGATGTTTTATTAAGAGGGTTTCGCAATAGAACACTCCCAATAGCTGCATTGTTAGTCCCCTCGTAGATGCCATTTTTTACAAATTAGAAAGCATAAAAAAGGACAACATATGTTATTGTATTCCATAGATTGTGAATGATAGGCAAATTTCCCCTTTAAGTCGTAAATGAAGGCACCAGTGACATGTGATGACCTTTACACCAGGTGAGGCATAGATGCCTTTGGAGATTTTCTTTACCTTAAATTCCTACTATGTGTTTTAATCATTGTTAACAGGAGGTTACACATTAAAAAAACAAGAAAAAGAAAAAATAATTTACGTTCGTAGAAACGTAATGAAAATGATATTCACTGGTATTTTCACACTACGGATCAATTCCGATTTTGTTTCCTTTATGCGACCAGAAAATGATGACTTTGATTGCACAAAATCCTTCAAATTGTTATAAATGCGCCAGTGCTGAGACAGACTAGAGCTGAAGCCGTGTTTACTTCCTTAAACACTGCATTGGGCATGACGCCATGTCAGCATGCGGGTCAGATTGCATTCACATTAGAAATTGCTAATTTTTTTTGTAATGTGAAAGACCACAAAATAGATCGGATTTGACAAAAAAATCTGAATTGGACGTCAAACACTGCAGTGTGATCACACACACACACACACACACACACACACACACACACACACACACACACACACACACACGGAGGCGGTATGGCTCGTTTGGTAGAGTGGCCGTGCCAGCAACTTGAGGGTTCCAGGTTCGATTCCCGCTTTCGCCATCCTAGTCACTGCCGTTGTGTCTTTGGGCAAGACATTTTACCCACCTGCTCCCAGTGCCACCCACACTGGTTTAAATGGAACTTAGATATTGGGTTTCACTATGTAAAGCGCTTTGAGTCACTAGAGAAAAGCGCTATATAAATATAATTAACTTCACACACACACACATACACGCACTTATACATTCGTATATACTGTACATATATAAATTTTTACGCCCCAGGGTTTACGCCTCACCTACTTACCTTGGGAGGCGAGCTCATTACTAATGAAGCGGACTTTACCATAAGACTTCTTTTTTGGCTGTGCCAACATTTAAAAACATTGAGTTTTTTACTAATGATGTATATTGCTGGTCTTGTCATCCTGGTCCAGACCAGAGGACGAATTGATGGTGTGACTGGATCAAAGATGACGCCGGCGAGGAATCGTTAAACAAAAGCTTCATTTGATCAAGCGAGTCTCTCAATAAAAAAAGCTTGTGACGGCCTTCCTGCCGTCCTTGTGTGAGTTGTCGTGACGATGGACACAGGACGCATCGTAGCAGGTCTGACTTGTGTTTATTATTTCAATAATCACTTTGTCCTCTTGCCTTTTTGTCGCGGCACTTTGCAGTGCGCGGGCGTTTCCTGCTTCTGGTCGCGGTGCACTTTACGGTGTCCGGGGTTTGCGTCTGTGGCGGGGGCTCATCGTCTCTCGGGTCTTGTTTGTCCTGCTCGTGGTCCGTGTCATCAGCTGGTTCCTTCTCCTACTTCTGCCCTGAGTGTTCCTCCTTCCCCCTTCTTATGCTGCAGGAGAAGATGATGGGATTGAGCGCACTGTGTGGTGTACGCACCTTGCGCTGATTGCTGCTGCCGTGCGGCTCCGAGTGCGTCACGCCTCCTCTCTCCGCCGCATGCCCCGCCTCCTGGCCTCCATCTCGGCCAGAACTGTTGCTCCTCTGAGCCCGCGTCTCTCCACGGTGCTGCATCCATCCATCCATCCATCCATCCATCTTCAATCGCTTATTCGGAATTAGGTCGCGGGGACAACAGAGACCCCCAGACTTCCCTCTCCAGAGCGACATTAGCAACTTCCTCCTGGGGGATCCCGAAGTGTTCCCAGGCCAGAGAGGAGATGTAATCCCCCCATCTGGTCCTTGGCCTGCCGCGGGGTCTCCTCTAAGTGGGACGTGCAACGAGGACCTCCATGGGGAGACGGTCGTGAGGCATCCGCACGAGATGCCCAAACCACCTAAACTGGCTCCTTTCCAAGCAAAGGAGCAGCAGCTCTACTCCTAGTCTCTCTCGGGTGACTGAACTTCTCACCCGATCTCTAAGAGAGATGCCAGTCACCCTTCTGAGGACTCATTTCGGCCGCTTGTATCCGCGATCATATTCTTTCGGTCATGACCCCACACTTCATGACCATAGGTGAGAGTGGGAATGTAGATAGCTCGGTAGACCGAGAGCTATGCCTTCTGGCTAAGCTCTTGTTTCGTCACAACAGTGCGGCAGAGAGAATGCAGGACTGCCCCAGCTGCTCCGATTATGTGCTGCAGCAAAACTAAAATCTCTTTCTCTCCATGTGTCAGAACGTCTTACTATAAAGCACCGTGTCGTTTATGTCAGGTCCTTTGTCTAAGTCTAGGCGTCGCATGTCCAGACTCGGCCCCACTGTGTTCGGTCAAATGCCGAAAACATTTGTGCTTTGTCGCTTTGCTCAATCGAGTCGGGTGACCTTTGACTTCTGATCTTTACTCCTATTGTTAGGGGATCTTATCAGATCATAAATCCAAACCTCACAATCCTCAAAAAAATAAAGAGTTTTGTTTGTGAAGCCGTGACGCCTCAGGAAGGGCTTAGACCAGGGGTGTCAGGGCTTGGAGCAGGGCTTTTGCCAGCCCACGGGATGAGTTTGCTAAGTATAAAACATAACCTGGGATTTTTGAATGAAGAAAACTAATGTTCTTAATGTGTCCACTGGATGTCGCAATAGCAATCTTTTGTATCTTTGTAGATGATGCTACAAAAGTACAAAATAAACCACATTTTAGTACATCAGTCGAGGAAAACGATCAAACTACATAAATAACATCCTGTATTTATATTTTGATACTTGGCCAGAGTGTAAACCGCCTTCTGCCCGAATGGAGCTGAGATAGGCTCCAGCACCCCCCGCCACCCTGAAAGGGGATAAGTGGTAGAAAATGAGTGGATATTATTTTTTTGATCTTGATAGATTACAAATTTACACTAATGAGTTGACTGGTGAACATCATCACATAATTTATTCAAAAAATATAAATAAGGACAAATAAAGTATATGCTATTAACCGCAACAGGTAATTGTATTTAAAAAAAAAAAAACACACACACACAAAAAAAACCTTTATGATTTGTACAATTTCAGAATGTGCTTGTTATATTTTTAAATAAAGACAACAATTTGAAGTTGTCTTTATTTTTAAGTTATCGTGCCGTGATTTTACCAGTCTGGCCCACTTGGGAGTAGATTTTTCTCCATGTGGGCCCTGATCTGAAATGAGTTTGACATCCCTGGCTTAGACAGTTGTGTGTGTGTGTGTGTGTGTGTGTGTGTGTGTGTGTGTGTGTGTGTGTGTGTGTGTGTGTGTGTGTGTGTGTGTGTGTGTGTGTGTGTGTGTGTGTGTGTGTGTGTGTGTGTGCCTGCAGTGGGGAGCATGACAGCTGGTTTGATACCAAATGTCCAGAAAATGATTTATTAAATTGATGGATAATGCATAATATATGTATATTCTATTAAGTAGATATATAGTTCAATGATCACAGTCCAGCCAAAGTCCCAGGGTGACCGATGAATGCACAGCCTTTTTTCTTCCCCTCAAGACGAGACAATGATGTGCATTCTGATTTGTGATAGTTACTTCACAGCGGTACTAAGGTGCTTTTTATTTAGGTGTCTCAATTGAGGTGAACAGAACAGATGTGACAGCGTTCTGAGAGCCTCTTATTTTGTTACGCCAGGTCTATGTACACTGCATCCAAACTTCAAATGCAATATAATGCTTCACCTTCCATGTGAGCTGGACTTATTACAGCCTGTTCGGCGACGGATTCCAATAACCTGGACTCGTTTCACTAGCCGCATGTCCGTTTTGATCAAAAGGAGAAGAAACCTTGTCAGACACACTTTTCAAATTTTCCATCTGTAACATGTGTTTATTTGCACCAAGAGAAAAACATATACTTACAGAGCGAACGTTCCCTGGCTCTTGTGAGAGACAAGAACCTTGATTGTCAAATTCTGTCGGCTTTTATACTGTAACAAGCTGGGGGAGTTGCAGAAGGCAGCTGTTGTCAATGAAGTGAATTAATTAACTCATATTTTTTGCATTTAGTGGATATTCATATTCATCTTGGAGAAAGCAAACCCATCCATCCATCTTTTTCCGCTTTTTCCGCTGAGGATAGGAACTTAGATCGACCAGTAAATTGAGAGCTTTGCCTTCCGGCTCAGCTCCTTCTTCACCACAACGGATCGATACAGCGCCCGCAATTACTGAACACTGAATAATCTCACAATCCACTCTTCCCTCACTCGTGAACAAGACTCTGAGGTACTTGAACTCCTCCACTTGGGGCAAGATTTCCTCCCCAACCCGGAGATGGCACTCCACCCTTTTCCGGGCGAGAACCATGGATCGGACATGGAGGTACTGATTCTCATCCCAGTCGCTTCACACTCGGCTGCGAACCGATCCAGTGAGAGCTGAAGATCTTGGCCAGATGAAGCCATCATCATCTGCAAATAGAAGAGATCTAATCCTGCAGCCACCAAACCTGATACCCTCAACATCCTGACTGCGCCTAGAAATTCTATCCAAAAAGGTTATAAACTGAATCGGTGACAAAGAACCGCCTTGGCGGAGTCTAACCCTCACTGGAAACGGGTCCGACTTACTGCCGGAAATGCGGACCAAACTCTGACACTGATTATACAGGGAGCGGACCACCACAATAAGACAGTCCGTTACCCAATACTCTCTGAGCACTCCCCACAGGACTTCCCGGGGTACATGGTCGAATACCTTCTCCAAATCCACAAAGCACATGTAGACTGGCTGGGGACAACTCCCATGCACCCCCAAGGACCCTGCCGAGAGTACAGAGCTGGTCCAAAGCTTCACGACCAGGACAAAAAACACATTGTTCCTCCTGAATCCGAGGTTAGACCACCCGGCGTAGCCTCCTCTCCAGTACACCTCAATAGACCTTACCGGGAAGGTTCGAACACACCCTCCGATCCCCCTTCTTAAAGAGAGGAATCACCACCTTGGTCGGCCAATCCCGAGGTACCACCCCCGATGTCCATGCGATGTTGCAGAGTCTTGTCAACCAAGCCCCACAGCATTCAGAGCCTTAAGGAACTCCGGGCGGATCTCATCTACCCCCGGGGCCTTGCCACCGTGGAGGTTTTTAACTACCTCGGCAACCTCAGCCCCAGAAATAGGAGAGCCCACCACAGATTCCCCAGGCACTGCTTCCTCAAAAGAAGACGTGCTGGTTGGATTGAGGAGGTCTTCGAAGTATTGCCTCCACCGATCCACAACATCCGCAGTCGAGGTCAGCAGAACACAATCCCCACCATACACGGTGTTGACACTGCACTGCTTCCCTTTCCTGAGGCGGCGGACGGTGGTCCAGAATTGGTTCGAAGCTGTTCGGAAGTCGTTTTCCATGGTTTTCCCGAACTCCTCTCATGTCCAAGTTTTTGCCTCTGCGACCGCTGAAGCCGCACACCGCTTGGCCTGTCGGTACCTGTCTTCTGCCTCCGGACACCTCGTACTTGTCAAATCTTATGATTTAGAATGCATAAAAAAGAAAATCATGTGGTCTTGTCCTTAACAGGGATTGTAAATAGATAGGTAGATGGATAGATATGACAACATTCCAAAAATAGTGCAGTTTCCTTTTAAGTCACTGTGCAAATTGCACAGCTTTTTTGACTGTTGCACATGGGAGATAAGTGTCCTGGCCGAATATAGCAATCATGCACTATGAATGTGTCAGCCATCCACAGAACCCCTGATGCAGAAGGTAAAGTATCAAACATATGCAAGATTTGTAATCTTGTGGTCTCAGGGAAGAATAAAGAAGCACCCTTTTGCAAATGCAGGAACTTGCCTGAAAATCCACGTCTGTCTGGCATTTTAAGTGAGGGGGCAGTGATGTTTTTTTTTTTCATCCACTCCCCTGTAGACATCTGCCAAACCTCCGAAAAGCAGGGATTATACAGTCCGCCGACATATCTCCTGGATCACTCACCGCCTGGAGACGGCTTTAAATATACACGAGCGGCCGAGATAGGCTGCTGTCGGAATTGATTCAATTGCTTTTGATGAACAACAACATAAGTTTAGCCAGATAGTGAAAAACAAGACAGACAACCACTTAAATGTATGAAAAGAGAACTAGAAAAGTGACTTTGGGAAGGAAGAGTACAGGACGACCCAGGCTTGTGGTGTCTGTCTTCTTTATTGTTGTATTTATTCGCTATGACACATTTAATAATGTTTAACTCCTTTATGTTTTAATATGTGGGATTCAATTTGAACTTGGCTATATGTTCCAGACTCGGTACGTCTTAATAGTGAATGCACACTGCCAAAACTGCTGATGTGATATATTTATTCATTCAATGCGGCTGAGACCACCCCCAACCACCCCCGCAATCCCGGGAGAGAAAAACTGAATTCAAATTTATTTAACCAGGTAAAAACTCATTGAGATTATAATATCTTTGGCAAGAGTGACCTGGTCAAGAGGACAGCAAAAATAAGGTTTCATGAAGACATACAGTATAACAATGTGGAGGTTGCCCATCCGTGGGTCCTCCGGACCACCAAGCATAGACACGAGAGCCCGGGTTTCAGGATGCAAAATTGGTTTATTTGCCATCATTTTGCTTTTCAGCACAAAGTGTCTCTCTTGCGCTTACGCTCCAGCTCCCACAAAGTCTCTTATCCCGGCTGCTGCTTAAACAGAGCGAATAAGGCCCACCTGGGCCATCCACGCACCTGTCGCTGACTTCGAGGCCGGTCCTGGCACACCCCGCTTCACTGCAGACCCGCAGGCCACGTCCCACCATCCACAAACAAACAAAATAAAAACAAGTACTACGCCAAATAGAACTAGCTTCCCAATCCTTTAAAGCAGCACCAAGTAACTTTTCAAACTTCATAAAATGTTTTTATAACTTTTTGGATGATAGAAGGACTTAGTAGTTGAATGACACCTCTGTCATGGCTTGAAGGATTCCGTGTTGCGCTCACTGGCACAAAACAACTTTGAGAAGGGTGGCAGGAACTCTCCCACACAAAAAACTACAAATGTGCTGACTTCCCAGTGGGCACAGTGACGTTTAATTAACGTTGAAACAACGTTACTTTCCCGTGTTGAAACAACGTTCGATTTGGGTTGAAAATAAAAGTTTGATCAACGTTTAAATACCAACGTTGAATCAACGTCAATGTTTCAACGTTGATTCAACTTTCAGTTTCTACCTAACAGAGACGTTTAATCAACGTTGAAACAATGTTACTTTCCCGTGTTGAAATAACGTTGGATTTGGGTTGAAAATAAAAGTTTGATCAACGTTTAAATACCAACGTTGAATCAACGTCAATGTTTCAACGTTGATTCAACTTTCAGTTTCTACCTAACAGAGATGTTTAATCAACGTTGAAACAATGTTACTTTCCCGTGTTGAAATAACGTTGGATTTGGGTTGAAAATGAAAGTTGGATCAACGTTTAAATACCGATGTAGAATCTACGTCAATGTTTCAACATTGATTCAACTTTCAGTTTCTACCTAACAGAGACGTTTAATCAACGTTGAAACAATGTTACTTTCCCGTGTTGAAATAACGTTGGATTTGGGTTGAAAATGAAAGTTGGATCAACGTTTAAATACCGACGTAGAATCTACGTCAATGTTTCAACGTTGATTCAACTTTCAGTTTCAACCTAAGATCAACCAACCAATTATCAACGCAATATCAACCAATATATAAATATAATTAAAGACAACAAAACATAGTGCATATATAGCTCCAGGCTGAATCCTGTTAATGCAAAATTAAAATTAAGTAAAAAGAAAATGGAGAATGTCAATCGATATAATTATTTATTTAGCCTGTGATGCCCATCCTATTCCTCCCTTCCGTCCAGGGGCATATTTCAGTTTATTTTTTATGGCATCATGGACCATCGTTTCGGTCCCCTGCTGGGTATCCAAGACACTAGCTGTAAACAGGCAAAAAGAATACAAATTAATTAAGGGTGCATGTGATTTACCCCAATCAAGTTAATGTAATTATTAAACACACACAAACTCACCTGTGACTAAATCGAGCAGCTTCGTCTCGGCAAAGCAATTTTTTTCCCCCTCTCCCCTTCATGTTCAGATTGGACATTAATTAATTTGTCATGAGCCTGAAATTGAACACGCAAGTCATACATGCAGGCCAAAAAGTACGGAATTTTGCATTATTATAATTCCCGATCTAGCACTCATAGATTAGAATTTGGGTCTTACATCGCCTATTTTTAATATATATAAAGAGAAAGAGGAAAATACATGTCCATGATGGTGCTTAAACAGCTCTTTAAGTCATATCCACCAATCTTTGAGAGCCTGGCTGCCTGCAAATATACAAGAGAATGTGTTTAGCATACACTATGGGAAGGGGCTAGCAAACACATACATACATTCAAGTATAGGGCCTGTTTTATTTACACGTGTTTTATCTACACGATTTCAAAACCTGAAATGTCTATCTAAATACAATAATATTTCCGATGTAAAAACAGCTACACAATTATAATGTTATAATTACTTACCAGCAAATCTTTCTTGCTTGGTTGAGTTTTTATCAACTCGTCAAGGTTGAGTAGTTCCTCCACTGTCTCCAATTTCTGCACATGGAAGGACAGTTTTATAAAAAAATTATCATTTTTGGTATCATATGTATCAAAGCAAGTGTACTGTGTCGTTCCATATGCATAAACTGAAATCATTGGTACATTGCCTTGCATTAACGTCCTGCTTTTCAATTACCGGTAGTGGTACATGTACATATACTTAGGGGCGGACCAGATGAAACGTGGGGGAGGGTATGTTTTTTTTTGGAAAAAAAGAGATTGTTCAGCAAAAACTGAACACTAAATAGTTTGTTTTCCTGACATATATATATATATATATATATATATATATATATATATATATATATATATATATATATATATATATATATATATATAAAAGTTTGCTCCGGTAAGCTCCGCAAAAAAAAAAAGTTGGTTGCCTTCTTGTGCCAAGAGAAAAAAACTTTGTATCCCCCAAAAATTTCTGCGCTCCGTGCAGTCTTTTATTGTCAATCATAAAACATCTTTCAATAAAATCTGTCTGGATATTTTATTGTCATATATTTTAGTATACATGTTGGCCAACAGGTCAACAGTGAAACCATTTGGAAGTTTCAATACTTGACAAAAGCTCTTGTAATAACAGTCCTGGCCTTATCAGTAAAATAAAAAAATAAGTAAAGATCATAGCATTTAATATTACATGGATCCTTTTATGGGCGACCCGTGGACTTGCCTTTTGAGACAAAGCCTTGCTAACAAGTCAAACTAATTAAAAAGTACCTGTACTTAAAATAAACTGGCAACATTTTAAATAAACATTAAAATGAGCCATAACAACCTAACTGCCATCCAGACGGGTGTTTTGAAGATCAAAATCAAGAGGAAGTAAATTAATACAGTGACTGGCGCGGCTGTAAAAGATAATGGGTACAGAACCCAAAAAAATTGTTTGTTTTGTGTTAGCCCGGAAAAACAATTGTTTGCTTTTGGGCAGGTGGGGAAAAAAATTGTTGTCTGCTTGGGGAGAAAAAAAAAGTTTGCTCAGGTCCAGTTTATACAGTCAAAATAAACATTTTCCTGCAACCCTCTTGTGAAAGGGCCAAAATTATATCGCTATAAATAACCAGTATTATCTCAAGGTACAAACCTGAATCTTTATGGACGTCGATGGTTTTCTTTGCAGTGAAATAGTTCGATTTCCAATTCAAATCTTCGCTCTTAGTCTTGCTTGCTGGACTGGAAAGGAAGTACTTCAGCACGCATGCGCACAAGCTTGGCTTTTAGTTCACGCTGCCATCAAGCAGCGGTTTCGTTGAAAACTGTCGCAAATGGCCGATGCGCGCAGAATGTTTGGCAAGTTGAATTGTACACGTTGAAACGACATTGAAAAGACAATGTCCCCCAATGATGAAAACAAACCAGATTTGCAACATATGGTGTGGTGGGGTCAGTTGGTTGTGATTTGGTCGGGATATGGTTGAGTGACGTCGCGACGTAATTTCAACCTCACCTCGACGTTGAACTAAGGACGGGTGCCCACTGGGTTGCTTTACGGCAGTAGTGTCCAAAATGCGGCCTGCTGGTCAAACTGAAGGCACACCGGCAACTACCAACTGGTAGTTTCACACTGCCAACAAACTTAAAAGTATTGTATAAAGAAAAACTCCGGCTCATTAGTGATTCCCAGAGCCCAAAAAAAGTCTGCGGGCGATAGTGCGTTTTCTATTCAGGCTCCAGTACTCTGGAATGCCCCCCGGTAACAGTTACAGATGCTACCTCAGTAAAAGCATTTAAGTCCCATCTTAAAACTCACTGCGCTCATCTCCAAGGTTTCTCATAGTCATTCACATTAACATCCCACTGGGTTGTGAGTTTTTCCTTGCCCTTATGTGGGATCTGGACCGAAGATGTCGTTGTGGCTTGTGCAACCCTTTGAGAGACTTATGATTCAGGGCTATATAAATAAACATTGATTGATTGATTGATTGAAAAATGACAATGTGATGACTGTAAACCGCAAATATAAAGTTTGAGTAAAATATGAAGGTTCCTAGTGTGGAAAGATCATTCATACTGAATCATTCCGGTAGTTCCATTCCAGTTCGTATGTATGTGACAGTAGTTTCTGACGCTGGTCTTCATGGGAAATGTAGTCTTCTTTCAGGCAAAACACTACCGCTTTGGTCCATTGGCGACGTTAAAATCAACCAAAACTGAAAGTTCTTGAAAGGGGAACTGCACTTTTTTTGGTTGTCGGCGGATGGATTTTTTTTAATGCATTCTAATTAGACAATAAACACATTTTGTCCATAAAATCCAATAAATACCCATTCAAAAAGCGGCAACAATACTCCATTTACATTTCGTGACTTAAATATTAACCAAGTATTAGTAATATTGTTATTATAAGCGCTAACACAGACAAACCATTTATAGCGGCGCTGTGATCAGAAGCCTGTGTCCAATCTTTTTTTGGTGTTTCCTCGCTTCCTCGCTGCCTTTAAGTTTATTGTAGATCATAAATCACGCATCTCACCTGGACAGAAGAAGTCTGAGGACATATTCCGACAAGTTGGGACACTTTGACAGCCTCTTAGGGCATGGAAATGGTGAGAACGACACAAAAAGACGCCTGGAAAACCCTGATTCTTTGTGAGGATTGTGGTCATTCTTCATCTAATTGGGAATATTTGAACTTCCTATCAGTCACCATCCTAATGACAGCAGAGCTTGTACAGTGAGTAATGTGCAGTAAGCAGTAAAAAAATACATTTTTGAATGTTTTGTATGCTAAAAATTAACAAAATGCATACATTTTCAATGTTATCATAAATGTGCCTGTTACTACATTACATATATACTTACATAATGTATATTAAACCTCAATGGAGGCGTTTGGTAGACTTTTGATCTCATTTATTTAATATTTAGAAGGCAAAATAAATCCATTGTCATGTCTTTCATAATGATTGTGGAGGACGGACAAAACTCCCAAAAAATGTGCAGTTCCCCTTAACCTCTGAAGGCCTTAGTGGCCACATGCGTGGACAGCACCTTTTAGCTCTTATTTCCAAAATTGTGTACACTACTGAAATGGGGTCTTATGCTGACATATGGACATTTATACTGCTATCTGGTGTTAGTCTGGTTACTTTTAGACCTCCACCCCAGATAACACCTCACTCCAACCCACTTCTCCAAAGTGGGCTGGCTCAGGGTGGAGGACAGACTAAAACAGCTTGCACTGAGCCTAGTCTATAAAATCCGCTACACCTCCCTGATACTGAAATACATGTTAAACTACTTCCTTAACATAAATGACCGCCATAACCACAACACCAGGGGAAGCTCCACAAACCACGTTAAACCCAGATTCCGATCTAACAAAGGTCTTAACTCATTCTCTTTCTATGCCACATCAATGTGGAATATACTTTCAACAGGTGTAAAAGTAAGAGCATCTCTATCCTCCTTCAAAACCGCTCTAAAACAACACCTCCAGACAACTTCAAGCCTTTACTAATACCCTCCTCCATTCACATCCCATCTCCCCGGATTGTAAATAACCTAATGTAAACAATCAAATGTATTTCTAATGTATATACTTGTTCTTATGCTATCTGAACTCACTATGTTCTCTGCTGGCTGTACATATCCTACTAAGTAAGACCTACACTGTTTCAATGTCCATTTCTCTCTTGATGCAATTGTTGATGACTGAAGTACTGATATCAACCAAAGCTCCTCATCCCACCCCCCGGATTGTAAATAATGTAAATAATTCAATGTATATACTGTGATGATTAACTTGTGTGATGACTGTATTATGCTGATAGTATATGTTTGTACCATGAATTGATTAACGTGGACCCTGACTTAAACAAGTTGAAACACTTAATTGGGTGTTACCATTTAGAACTAATAAAAGTTTAAATCAATCAATCAATCAGAATAGTATAACATATTATGGAATTTGGAAAAAAAAGTGTAAAAATAAAAATGTGCATGTCACTACACATGAAGTACACATTTGTGTACTTATGGACTAAGTAATCATATTAAAAGATGATTTTTAGGTTTTACTCTAATTAGGGTCAATAAATCCAAATAGCAAAGAGAAATGAAAAAAAAAAAGCATGAAAACAAACAGCTTGGGCCTTAAGAGGTTAAGTGGGGCTTCAAAAATAATTGAAGTTCAGGAATCCTCTGATTATTTTTTAATTCATTGCATGACCATGAAATAGCAAATCCGAAGGCTTTTTTTTTTTTTTTTTTACCATGAGTTGCGTTTCATGCGACGTCTTCAGTAATGCGGACATTGTATCGATCCGTTGTGGTGAAGAAGGAGCTGAGCCGGAAGGCAAAGCTCTCAATTTACCGGTCGATCTACATTCCCATCCTCACCTGTGGTCATGAGCTTTGGGTCATGACCGAAAGGATAAGATCACGGGTACAAGCGGCCGAAATTAGTTTCCTCTGCCGTGTGGCGGGGCTCTCCCTTAGAGATAGGGTGAGAAGGTCTGCCATCCGGGAGGAACTCAAAGTGAAGCCGCTGCTCCTCCACATCGAGGGGAGCCAGATGAGGTGGTTTGGGCATCTGGTGAGGATGCCACCCGAACACCTCCCTAGGGAGTTGTTTAGGGCACGTCCAACTGGTAGGAGGCCACGGAGAAGACCCAGGACACGTTGGGAAGACTATGTCTCCCAGCTGGCCTTGGAACGCCTCGGGATCCCCCAGGAAGAGCTAGACGAGGTGGCTGGGGAGAGGGAAGTCTGGGCTTCCCTGCTTAGGCTGCTGCCCCCGCGACCCGACCTCGGATAAGCGGAAGATGATGGATGGATGGAGTTGCGTTTGCTCTAGAACCCAACATGCCAAGGATGTGTTGTGACCTCGACAAGGAGTCTCCACACAAAAAAGGTGATAATCACACAAAACATTTATTCATATATAAAAACCATTGATAAAATCTTTAAATGGACAAACGACAGTGTGCCGTTGCATACAAAGTGCAATGGTGGACAAGGTTTCCCCAACTAGTAATAAAACAGTCATATTAATATCCAATATCTAGTTTATTCAAACAACTCACTTATGTTCTTTCATGAGATTTAAGTTCATTTTCTTTTTAAAAAATTGTTGCCAAGGTGATTTTTGCTTGTGGAGAAAGGAGATGGGGGAAGAGCAAACCATGCTTTGAAAAAAAAAAAAAAAAGCAAGGCGACATATTTGATGATTTGAAAAGAGACATATATGAAAGCAATATTTTTCTTTTCAATAAAGGATGACAAAAAATAAACATCTGCAAATTAATGAAAGCGAATGATGATAGGCCTACTGAGACCCACCACTACCGACCACGCAGTCTGATAGTTTATATATCAATGATGAAATATTAACATTGCAACACGTCAATATGGCCGGTTTAGTTGACTAAATTACAATTTTAAATTTCCCGCGTAGTTTGCTGTTGAAAACGTCGCGGAATGATGACGCGTATAATGAGGCGTGTTTGCGATGTTATTGGTTGGAGATGACATGTTCTCCTAGCACCACTTACGGCTAAAAGTCGTCTCTTTTCATTGCGCAATTACACAGTGTTTTGGACATCTGTGTTGCTGAATCTTTTGCAATTTGTTTAATTAATAATGGAGACATCAAAAAAGAATGCTGTTGGTGGAAAACGGTGGACTGCATCTGCCTTTAGCACTGAAACACAGCCGGTGTTTCTTTGTTTGTTGTGAAGCTTAACACAGAGCGAACATGTTTCTCTACGTCAACCAGCAAGTTGTTGGATGGGGAAATTGTGATATTAAGTCGGCTCTTACCGGAGACTGGAATGGATTACGCGACCTCATCCTGCAGCTCAAAAAGGCAGCTGTGATCTTGGCTCCTCGGCTTCTCTCAGAGACACTGGGGTTCACCGCAGCCATCCGACTTTCAGGTATGACTTTACAATCTCACTAAAACACTATTAACACAATAAGCAGATAAGGGATTTTCCAGAATTATCCTAGTAAATGTGTCTAATTACATCTGAAACTCTCCCACAACTTCTAAAATGACTAAAACATATAAAATGACTCCTAAGAGATGCACAGTGACATCTAAAACATAAATTACTCCTAAAACACGTAATAAGACTGCTAAAACACGTAAAAACACTCCTAAAACCCGTAAAAAAACACTCCTAAAACCCGTAAAAAAACACTCCTAAAACCCGTAAAAAAAACCCTCTTAAAACACAGAATGAGGTGTTTGCATCCCTTGCGAGCACATACATTTGGTGGCTTTGTAGGTGAACACTGAACATGAATGGAAGACCTGAAGGAACGGAGTGCCAAGCAAGGAGGTAATGGGTCCCATTTTTATAGTCTTTGGTATGTTAAAGTTAAAGTACCAATAATTGTCACACACACTAAGTGTGACCAAATTAGTCACTGCATTTGACCCATCACCCTTGATCACCCTCCTGGATGTGAGGGGAGTAGTGAGCAGCAGCGGTGGCCGCGCCCGGGAATAATTTTTGGTGATTTAACCCCAATTCCAACCCTTATTGCTGAGTGCCAAGCAGGGAGGTAATGGCTCCCATTTTTATCGTCTTTGGTATGACTCGGCCGGGGTTTGAACTCACATCCAACCGATCTCACGGCGGACACTCTAACCACTACGCCACTGAGTAGGTGTGTTCAAATCCAACACTTGTGAGAACAACTTTTTATTATCAATATCTGCTACTGGGTTTCATTTTTTTTTTTTTTATGTTTTCTGCTGGTGGTGTGCCTCGGGATTTTTTCAATGAATGGTTCAAAAAAAGGTTGAAAACACTGGTCTAGTGGACACATTTGAAGGCCTACTGAAATGAGATGTTCTTATTCAAACAGGGATAACAGGTCCATTCGATGTGTCATACTTGATTATTTTGCGATATTGCCATATTTTTGCTGAAAGGATTTAGTAGAGAACATCGACGATAAAGTTCGCAACTTTTGGTCGCTAATAAAAAAGCTTTGCCTTTACCGGAAGTAGCAGACGATGTGCGCGTGACGTCACAGGTTGTAGGGCTTCTCACATCCTCACATTGTTTACAATCATAGCCTCCAGCAGCAAGAGCTATTCGGACCGAGAAAGTGACAATTTCCCCATTAATTTGAGCGAGGATGAAAGATTCGTGGAGGAGGAAATTTAAAGTGAAGGACTAGAAAAAAAAAAAAGGCGATCACATTGGGAGCAATTAAGATTTTTTTAGACGCATTTACTAGGATAATTCTGGGAAATCCCTTATCATTCTATTGTGTTGCTATTGTTTTAGTGAGTTAAATAGTTCCTGTTAGTCGGAGGGGTGTGTCCACGGGTGTGTTGACTCCAGTCTCTGAGAGAAGTCACGAAGCTGCAGCAGGACAGAAGCTCTGCTGATCTCCAGTAAGAGGCGACTTATTAGCACAATTTTCTCACCGAAAACTGCCGGTTGACATGTAAACGGGATCCATGTTCACTTGACCGCTCTGATCCATAGTAAAGCTTCACCTCCGGTAATTTTAAACAAGGAATCACCATGTGTTTGTGTGGCTAAAGGGTAAAAGCTTCCCACATCCATCTTTCTACTTTGACTTCTCCATTATTAATTGAACAAATTGCAAAAGATTCAGCAACACAGATGTCCAAAATACTGTGTAATTGCGCGATGAAAAGAGACAACATTTAGCCGTAAGTGGTGCTGGGCTAATATGTCCCCTCCAACCAATAACATCACAAACACGCGGTAAATTAAAATTTGTAATTTAGTAAACTAAACCGGCCGTATTGGCATGTGTTGCAATGTTAATATTTCATCATTGATGTATAAACTATCAGACTGCGTGGTCGGTAGTAGTGGGTTTCAGTAGGCCTTTAAAGGCCTACCGAAATGAGATTTTCTTATTTAAGCAGGGATAGCAGGTCCATTCTATGTGTCATACTTGATCATTTCGCGATATTGCCATATTTTTGCTGAAAGGATTTAGTAGAGAACATACACGATAAAGTTTGCAACTTTCGGTGCTAAGAGAAAAGCCTTGCCTTTACCGGAAGGCACAAACGATGACGTCACATGTTTGATGGCTCCTCACATATTCACATTGTTTTTAATGGGAGCCTCCAACAAAAAGTGCTACTCGGACCGAGAAAACGACAATTTCCCCATTAATTTGAGTGAGGATGATAGATTTGTGTTTGAGGATATTGATAGCGACGGACTAGAAAAAAAAAAAAAAACGCGATCGCATTGGGACGGATTCCGATGTTTTTAGACACATTTATTAGGTTAATTCTGGGAAAGCCCTTATCTTTCTATTGTGTTGCTAGTGTTTTAGTGAGTTAAATATTACCTGATAGTCGGAAGGGTGTCTCTACGGGTGTGTTGGAGCGCAGTGTCTCAGGGGAGTCGACGGCAGCTATGGACGGCACAAGCTCAGCTTTCTCCGGTAAGAACTGACTTTTTAACCACAATTTTCTCACCGAAACCTGCTGGTTGACATTCGGTTGGGATCCATGTTCTCTTGACCGCGCTCCGATCTTTAGGAAAGTTTCACCTCCAGGAATTTTAAACAAGGAATCACCGTGTGTTTGTGTGGCTAAAGGCTAAAGCTTCCCAACTCCATCTTTCTACTGTGACTTCACCAAAATTAATTGAACAAATTGCAAAAGATTCAGCAACACGGAAGTCGAAAAAACTGTATAATTATGCCGTTTAAGCACACGACTTTTAGCTGTGTGTGTGCGCAGCACTCATACTTCCTAAAAACCAGTGACGTCTTGCGTGCACGTCATCATTACACGACGTTTCGAAGACGAAACTCCCGGGAAATTTAAAATTGCAATTTGGTAAACTAAAAAGGCCGTATTGGCATGTGTTGCAATGTTAATATTTCATCATTGATATATAAACTATCAGACTGCGTGGTGGGTAGTAGTGGGTTTCAGTAGGCCTTTAAAACAGCAGTTTCTTGCATTCAAAAATTTCCTGCGGTCCGGATAAAACCTGTTTGCAGGCCTCGAGCTGTACGTTTGACACCCCTTGATTAACAGATGAGCCCCTGGGGGAAAAAGGTTTTCCGGAGTCTGTTTGTCCGGTTTTTAATTGAGCGGTATGTCCTCCCCAAGGGCAGGGGAGTGGACAGGTAACACAGTACTCAGGTGTCTATGCATATGCTCCTAGCTTCATATTTGAGGTGCTTAATGTGTGCAAACAAAGCCTGCAACTCCGCCAGTGTCACTTCTACTATCTTCTGCGCTGTTTTGGCCACTCTTTCTATGCCCGCCTGGTATGCCACACTGTGACACGCCTGTAAAAGTTTAACCGAATCCAGGAGTGCAGTTGCCGCCTCAGGAAGAACAGTCTCCTAGCTTTCTCTTTATAACAGGGGTCGCCAACGCGGTGCCCGCGGGCAACAGGTAGCCCGTAAGGACCAGATGAGTCGCCCGCTGGCCTGTTCTAAAAATAGCTCAAATAGCAGCACTTACCAGTGAGCTGCCTCTATTTTTATTTTTATTTTATTATTTACTAGCAAGCTGGTCTAGCTTTGCTCAGCATTTTTAATTCTAAGAGAGACCAAACTCAAATAGAATTATAAAATCCAAGAAAGTATTTTAAAGACTTGGTCTTCACTTGTTTAAATGAATTAATTTATTTTTTTATTTTGCTTTTTATAACTTTTAGAAAGACAATTTAAGAGAAAAAATACAACCTTAAAATGATTTTTCGGATTTTTAAACACATGTACCTTTTCAATTCCTTCCTCTTCTTTCCTGACAATTTAAATTG
Source organism: Nerophis ophidion (assembly GCF_033978795.1). Classification (NCBI taxonomy): domain Eukaryota; kingdom Metazoa; phylum Chordata; class Actinopteri; order Syngnathiformes; family Syngnathidae; genus Nerophis; species Nerophis ophidion. The sequence continues at coordinate 73,727,487 of NC_084611.1, forward strand.
ATGTTCAAGTATTTTTTTTATTTTTTATTGTAAAGAATAATAAATATATTTTAATTCAATTCTTCATTTTAGCTTCTGTTTTTCCAACAAAGAATATTTGTGAAATATTTCTTCAAACTTATTATGATTAAAATTCCCCAAAATATTCTGGCAAATCTAGAAAATCTTTAGAATCAAACTTAAATCTTATTTCAAAGTCTTTTGAATTTCTTTTTAAATTTTGGTTTTGGAAAATCTAGAAGAAATAAGGATTTGTCTTTGTTAGAAATATAGTTTGGTCCTATTTGTTACACATTTTAACAAAGTGCAGATTGGATTTTAACCTATTTAAAACTTGTCATCTAAATTAAAAAAATATTCTTAATCAGGAAAAATTACTAATGATGTTCCATACATTCTTTTTTTAATTTTTTAAAAAGATTTGAATTAGGTAGTTTTGCTCTTCTTTTTTTCAGTTGAATTTTGAATTTTAAAGAGTCGAAATTGAAGATAAACTATCTTTCAAAATTTAATTGTAATTTCTTTCTTGTTTTCTCCTCTTTTAAACCGTTCAATTAAGTGTTTTTTTCATCATTTTTTCTCTGCAAAAAACGTTCCGTAAAAGGAAAAAAAAGGACGACAGAATGACTGACAGAAACACCCATATATATATATATATATATATATATATATATATATATATATATATATATATATATATATATATATATATATATATACATATATATATATATATTAAAGGTAAATTGAGAAAATTGGCTATTTCTGGCAATTGATTTAAGTGTGTATCAAACTGGTAGCCCTTCGCATTAATCAGTACCCAAGAAGTAGCACTTGGTTTCAAAAAGGTTGGTGACCCCTGCTTTGTAGGAACTGAAAAACTGCCTTTTGTAAATCATCAATCAATCAATCAAAGTTGACTTATATAGCCCTAAATCAGGAGTGTCTCAAAGGGCTGCACAAGCCACAACGATCTCTTGTAATCTATAATGATCTACTTGGTTGTGGGTTATATGTGTATACAATTTGCACAGTGCTTCCAATAAGATAATTCTAAGAGTTGCAAATTGTTGCGGCATGCTTTGAATGGTAAATGGTAAATGGGTTGTACTTGTATAGCGCTTTTCTACCTTATTTTAAGGAACTCAGAGCGCTTTGACACTATTTCCACATTCACCCATTCACACATTCACACACTGATGGCGGAGGCTGCCATGCACGGCGCTAACCAGGACCAATCAGGAGCAAGGGTGAAGTGTCTTGCTCAAGGACACAACGGACGTGACTAGGATGGTAAAAGGTGGGAATTGAACCAGTTACCCTTGCTGGCACGGCCACTCTCCCAACTTCGCCACGCCGTCCCCGTCCCCCAATATGTACAGTAGGTTCATCTGGTGGACAAAAAATTGAAGTCTTAAAAATTGACACGTCAACATTTTTATCACATTTTGCACCCACCAACTCTCCACTGCGACTATAAATAGTATCATGTGTGTACAAAATTGTTATAAATACACCTCTGCATAACAATCCCAGCAGGCACGAGACATTGACACAACATTGATTACACATACATGTCCTTTAAAACTGACTCGGAAACAACGCTGCAAAGTACAAAACCCAAAAACAGTGAAGTTGTCACATTGTGTAAATTGTAAATAAAAACAGATTACAATGATTTGCAAATCCTTTTCAACCTATATTCAATTGAATAAACTGAAGAGACAAGATAATTAACATAATTGTTTTGCAAATATTAGCTCAATTGGAATTTGATGCCTGCAACATGTTTCAAAAAAGCTGGCACGAGTGGCAAAAAAGACTGAGAAAGTTGAGGAATGCTCATCAAACACTTATTTGGAACATCCCACAGGTGAACAGGCTAATCGGGAACAGGTGGGTGCCATGATTGGGAGTAAAAGCACTTTCCATGAAATGCTCAGTCAATCACAAACAAAGACGGGGTGAGGGTCACCATTTTGTGAACAAATGTGTGAGCAAATTGTCGAACAGTTTAAGAACAACATTTCTCAGCCAGCTACTGCAAGGAATTTAGGGGTTTCACCATCTATGGTCTGTAATATCATCAGAAGGTTCAGAGAATCTGAAGAAATCACTGCACGTAAGCGATTATATTACGGACCTTTGATCCCTCAGGCGGTAATGCATCAAAAAGCGACATCAGTGTGTAAAGGATATCACCACAAGGGCTCAGGAACACTTTAGAAAACCACTGTCAGTAGCTGCGGTTGGTCGCAACACCTGTAAGTGCAAGTTAAAACTCTACCGTGCAAAGCGAAAGCCGTTTATCAACATCACCCAAAAACGCCACCGGCTTCGCTGGGCCAAAGCTCATTTAAGATGGACTGATGCAAAGTAGAAAAATATTCTGTGGTCTGACGAGTCCATAATTCAAATCATTTTTGGAAACTGTGGACGTTGTGCCCTCTGTACCATAGAAGAAAGGAACCAGAATAGGCGCAAAGTTCAAAAGCCAGCATCTGTGATGGTATGGGGGTGCATTATTGCCAAAGGCATGGGTAACTTACACATCTGTGAAGACACTATTAATGCAGGAAGATACATAGAGGTTTTGGAGCAACATGTTGCCATCCAAGCAAAGTTGGGCTACAGCCCGCCTAAAATAGGTCTAACGACGCCAATGATTTAAATTTTAAAAATTTTGACCGACTTGCACCATTTGATACTGAAAAATAACATTAAATAAAGTAAATAAATAATAATAAATTCAAATTGATCAGCACCATTAACTCAGGAGTACAATCACTTCAACATGTAGCCAACAAAACTAAAACTATGGAGCGCACCGGGATATAAGCCACACCCACTAAATTTTAGAAGAAAAATATGTTTCCATGTATTAGCCACACCCATACTTGCCAACCCTCCCAGATTTTCCGGGAGACTCCTGAAATTCAGCGCCTCTCCTGAAAACCTCCCGGGACAAATTTTCTCACAAAAATCTCCCGAAATGCAGGCGGAGCTGTAGGCCACGACCCCTCCAGCTCCATGTGGACCTGAGTGACGTGTCGACAGCCTTCCGCTTTCCCACAATATAAACAACGTGTCTGCTCAAATGACATTATAACTGTAGAATAATCGAGGTCGAGTTCTTGGTTTCTTATGTGGGTTTATTGTTAGGCAGTTTCATTAACATCCTCCCAGCACGGTAACAACACACAACAACAGCAGTCACGTTTTCGTCTACCGTAAAGCAGTTCGTCTGCCGTAAACAGCAATGTTGGGACACTCTTAAACAGGACAATACTGCCATTTACTGTACATGCATATGTGACAATAATATCTACGGTTTTTAGAGAGTGCAGTGCACATCTGCGCACACAACAAGGAGACGAAGCAGAAGAACGAGGAAGATACAGCCATGGCGACGCCAACGACGAGTAAGATGAAGAAATACGCTTGTAAGTTCCAAGCCGCAGCTGCGATTGGACCTGGATAGTCTCCGGGAAGAAGTAGTGGACCACATAGTGCTTGGGAGTGAAGATCCTCCTCAGGAAGCAAAGATTGACCGGTTTTGGGCCATGCTAGGGAGAGATGGAAGATTCCAGACTCTAGTGCATTTGATAAAAGCACTTTGTGCGTGCCACACAGCAATGCATCATCAGAGAGGGTGTTGAGCATGGTTAGAAAAATATTGACAGAGACTAGAACAAGGATGGACAATTCAACCCTTAACTCAACAATGAATAGATGAGTCATATGCGTGTGTATATGTAAATAAATGAACACTGAAATTCAAGTATTTCCATCCATCCATTTTCTACCGGTTACTCCCTTTCGGGGTCGCGGGTGGCGCTGGCGCCTATCTCAGCTACAATCGGGCGGAAGGCGGGGTACACCCTGGACAAGTCGCCACCTCATCACAGGGCCAACACAGATAGACAGACAACATTCACACTCACATTCACACGCTAGGGCCAATTTTTTGTGTTGCCAATCAACCTATCCCCAGGTGCATGTCTTTGGAAGTGGGAGGAAGCCGGAGTACCCGGAGGGAACCCACGCATTCACGGGGAGAACATGAAAACTCCACACAGAAAGATCCCGAGCCTGAATTTGAACCCAGGACTGCAGGACCTTCGTATTGTGAGGCAGACGCACTAACCCCTCTGCCACCGTGAAGCCCTTCAAGTATTTCTCTTATCTATATATATATATATATATATATATATATATATATATATATATATATATAGCTATATATATATGTATATATATATAGCTATATATATATATATATATATATATAGATAAGAGAAATACTTGAATATATATATATATATATATATATATATATATATATATATATATATATATATAGCTATATATATATATGTATATATATATATATATATATAGCTATATATATATATATATATATATATATATATAGCTATATATATATATATGCAAATTGTTCAATTAATATTGGAGAAGTCACAGTAGAAAGATGGGAGTTGGGAAGCTTTAGCCTTTAGCCACACAAACACACGGTGATTCCTTGTTTAAAATACCTGGAGGTGAAACTTTCCTATATATATATATATATATATATATATGTGTATATATATAGCTGTAAATATACTCCTTCCCTCTTAACCACGCCCCTAACAACACCCCCACCCCAACCACGCCCCTGCCCCACCCCATATGTGACAATAACATCTACGGTTTTTAGAGAGTGCAGTGCACACCTGCGCACACAACAAGGAGACGAAGCAGAAGAACGAGGAAGATACAGCCATGGCGACGCCGACGACGAGTAAGATGAAGAAATACGCTTGTAAGTTCCAAGCCGCAGCTGCGATTGGACCAGGATAGTCTCCGGGAAGAAGTAGTGGACTACATAGTGCTTGGGAGTGAAGATCCTCCTCAGGAAGCAAAGATTGACCGGTTTTGGGCCATGCTAGGGAGAGATGGAAGATTCCAGACTCTAGTGCATTTGATAAAAGCACTTTTGTGCGTGCCACACAGCAATGCATCATTAGAGAGGGTGTTCAGCATGGTTAGAAAAATAGTGACAGAGAATAGAACAAGGATGGACAATTCAACCCTTAACTCAACAATGAATAGATGAGTCATATGTGTGTGTATATGTGTAAATAAATGAACATTGAAATTCAAGTATTTCTCTTATTTATATATATATGTATATATATATATATATATATTTATATATATATATATATATATATATATATATATATATATATATGTATATATATATATATATATATATATATATATATATATATATATATATATATATATATATATATATATATAGCTGTAAATATACTCCTTCCCTCTTAACCACGCCCCTAACGACACCCCCACCCCAACCACGCCCATGCCCCACCCCAGACCACGCCCCTCCACCCTCACCCCCCGAAATCGGAGGTCTTAAGGTTGGCAAGTATGGCCACACCGAACTATAGGCCACATATATATATGTTGCAAAATGTGATATTTACACAGAAATACTTTGTCAATGTTTATTTACGTATATAACTTATTTGTTTCCAAACTGCGCTTGTAACACGGCAGTAAAAGGGCTAATCATACAAAACAGAAGTCATTGTCATGGACCCACTAGCTGCGGAACAGAGCTCTCCAATCAGCTAAACAGACTCAATAAGTCCATTGTGGCATTTTAGTGAATTTACTGAGGAATTTGTGAAACTGAAATAAAAAGAATGCTAATGCAAGTTAATAATACTAACATAGACACATGTAAACATGTAAGCATAAAAAGTAACTCTAACAACAAAGATCAACAACACTAATACGTGGCGCAGTGGAAGAGTGGCCGTGCGCAACCCGAGGGTCCCTGGTTCAATCCCCACCCAGTACCAACCTAGTCACGTCCGTTGTGTCCTGTGCAAGACACTTCACCCTTGCTCCTGATGGGTGCTGGTTAGCGCCTTGCATGGCAGCTCCCTCCATCAGTGTGTGAATGTGTGTGTGAATGTGGAAGTAGTGTCAAAGAGCTCTGAGTACCTTGAAGGTAGAAAAGCGCTATACAAGTACAACCCATTTATCATTTATTCATCATTAATCCCACATGAGACAGTTTAGTAAGTATGAATGGTTTTAGTTATATTGTAAAACGTATAAATGTTGCTTGGAGTGATGAATGAAGAACCCATACGGGTAGGAACGCTATGGACGACTAATAAATGGAATGGCACTCGTACTTTTGTTCAAAGCACTAAACAGAAGGAAATATTGCAGACGTTCCGCCCGCAGCACCTGCAGTGAGCAAATTTGTTGAAAAGATGGCGCCAAAGGACAAACAATAACATACCTTTTCAATGTTTCTGCTTGTTGCACGTCAAATATTTATTGAATTAAAACGTTATATCCGTTGACAAATAAAAATCCATAAATTGGCTGCACCGATTTCTAAGCAGCAGGGTTCAAAACAGGAAATACATAGTATTAATAATAATTTTAAAAAAAGTCACTCGGGTTCAAATGGATTTAGGAAAATGTCTAAAAAACTAGATAACGCTTGATTAAAGGCCTACTGAAACCCACTACTACCGACCATGCAGTCTGATAGTTTATATATCGATAATGAAATATTAACATTGCAACACATGCCAATACGGCCTTTTTAATTTACTAAATTACAATTTTAAATTTCCCGCAGAGTTTCCTGTTGAAAACGTCGTATGATGACGCTTGTTTGTGACTTCTCGGGTTGTAGCGGACATATTAGCCCAGCACCACTTACGGCTAAAAGTCCTCTCTTTTCATTGCATAATTACACAGTAATTTGGACATCTGTGTTGCTGAATCTTTTGCAATTTGTTCAATTAATAATGGAGACTATAAAGAAGAATGCTGTGCGTGGAAAGCGGTGGATTGCAGCTGCCTTTAGCAACGAAACACAGCCGGTGTTTCTTTGTTTGTTGTGAAGCTTTAACACAGAGCGGTCAAGCGAACATGTTTCGCTACGTCAACCAGCAAGTATTTGGATGGGAAAATTGTGATATTAGGTCGGCTCTTACCGGAGACGTGAGTGAAATATGCGACCTCCTCCTGCAGCTCAAAAAGGCAGTTGTGATCTTGGCTCCTTGGCTTCTCTCAGAGACACTGGCGTTCACCGCAGCCATCTGACTTTCAGGTATGACTTCATAATCTCACTAAAATACTATTAACACAATAAGCAGATATGGGATTTTCCAGAACTGTCCTAGTAAATGGGTCTTATTACATCTGAAATGTCCCACTGCCGCCTGGAGCCGTCGCCTTTCTTTTTTCTTTTATTTTTATTTTTTAGTGCTTCCCTCTAACTTTCTTCGTCCACGAATCTTTCACCCTCGCTCAAATTAATGGGGAAATCGTCGCTTTCTCGGTCCGAATAGCTCTTGCTGCTGGAGGCTATGATTATAAACAATGTCAGGATGTGAGGAGCCCTACAACCCGTGATGTCACGCGCACATCGTCTGCTACTTCCGGGAAAGGCAGGGCTTTTTTATTAGCGACCAAAAGTTGCGAACTTTATCGTCGATGTTGTCTACTAAATCCTTTCAGCAAAAATATGGCAATATCGGAAAATGATCAAGTATGACACATCGAATGGACCTGCTATCCCCGTTTAAATAAGAAAATCTCATTTCAGTAGGCCTTTAAAAAACTGCTGGATGCAAAAGATCCAGTGGATTTTAATGTCTCACCTGAAAATTTCAAGTGAGACATTATAACTTCGGGCTGGAACGCTCTATACCTACAGCCATAATGAGTACTGTTTTTTTTTTTTAGATCCGGTTTTCCCTCCAGCAGGGCGAGCCAGGCGGACTATTGGCGACACAATTAGATGCTGACACGAGACGTGCATGGGTTGACTAATGAGAGACAACAGTGACATCTGCCGGCCAAAACTGGAACTGCAGCTTAGTGGCGCACGCAGTTAAAAGGGAGGATTAAACACATGCAGAAGTTATCCTGCAGCGATTTTTTTTCACTGTCCACATTGAGAAATATAGCACTTGTGCACACTTTTAGGCGCATGAGTTTCTACTTCCGATCCGTGATGATGATTATGATGATGACGACGATTGACAGGCAGTGAGGAAGACGCTCAGTGATGAAGAGCAGCAACCTGACACAGGAATATTGAAACTGAGGCTGCATTTGGGAGTTATCAACCATGGATTTTCTTCCAGATTCCAATTTTTCTATGGAATCCACCAACACAACAGCATCAGGTAGGTAAAGTACACATATCACATCCCATGCTGGGTTTTTCTTTTTGGTCATGTTTTTAATTTTTTTTTAAAACATGTTTTCATTTTTCTTCAGCTGCATGGACTCATCTTTAACATGAAAATAAAAGTGAAACATCATCATCCCATTGTAAAGAACTAAATAAGGACACATCCACTTTTGTGTGTTCTTTAGTTTTCTTTGGTAAGTTGTTACTGATTTGTGTGATGTTTCTTTCCATTACGTGCACTTTGTGTTCGCTGTATTGTCAGAAAGAAACAAAGAAATAAAGAACAAAAAGAGTACAATTCACAATTAATGTATCTTTTTTTTTAAATTTATTTTGGGCATTTTAGATATTTATGAATGAGCAGGTTACTGGACTACATTTCCTATTAGGGTTTTAAGCAAAACAACAAATATATATATATATATATATATATATATATATATATATATATATATATATATATATATATATATATATATATATGTATATATATATATATATATATATATATATATATATATATATACATATATATATATATACATACATATACATATATATACACACATATATATATATATACACATATATATACATACATTTATATATATATATATATATATATATATATATAAATAAATAAAAAAAATATATATATATATTTATATATATGTATATATCCTGCGATGAGATGGCGACTTGTCAAGGGTGTACAACGCCTTCCGCCCGATTGTAGCTGAGATAGGTCCAGCCGCTCAGGCAAACCCTTCTGTTGATGTAGATCAGGGATGTCTAACTCATTTTAGATGGGGGGCCACATGGAGAAAAATCTACTCCCAAGTGGTCCGGACTGGTAAAATCACGGCACGATAAATTAAAAATAAAGACGACTTCAAATTGTTGTTTTTTTTGTTTGAAAATAAAAAAAAAGCACATTCTGAAAATATACATATCATGATGTCATTGTTCCCCCCCCCACCCACTTAAATGTTGCGGTTAATATTATCCTATCTTTATTGTATTTTTTTTTATACTTTCTGAATAAATGATGTGATGATGTCCATCAGTCAACTCATTGGTGTTGATTTTCAATAGATCGAGATTAAAAAAATAATAATATAAAAATCTAATTACAGTATGTTATTTATGCAATTTGCTCTTTTTCCTTAGCTGGTGCACTAACATCATGTGGTTTATTTTTATTTTTTTACATATGTAGCATCATCTACAAAGATACAAAGAATTGTTATTGCGACATCTAGTGGACACATTTAGAACTGCAGTTTCTTTCTTTTAAAAATTTCGGCTAATTTTTTAACCTCACCCCGTGGGCCTGATCCGGCCCTCAGGTCGTACGTTTGACACCCCTGATGAAAAAAATGATACTGTATCTGCTGTGTGTTGCCTTATTTGGATTTGACTTAATTAAATGTGTGAGTTGAGGCGGGGACATGTCCAGGGTGTACCCGCCTTCCGCCCGATTGCAGCTGAGATAGGCTCCAGCAACCCCCGCGACCCCAAAAAGGACAAGCGGTAGAACATGGATGGATGAATGGATGGGTCGAATTTTATTCAGCAAAACCAGTTTTCTTTTAAGGGGAACTGCACTTTTTTTTTTTCTTGCCTATTGTTAACAATCATTATGAGAGACAGTGTGAGAGAGTCTTTGTTTGGTCTCTTAAAGATGATAAAAAAAGGCTTAAAAGATGCTGCTGCTATCAAAGCCCTCGAAAACAACTGCAAAACCCTCCATCAACATTTTACTTACACACTGCAAGTCTATACAGTATATACTGTAGTAAAATACACGTACATAACAATATATAATATGTTCAATATTGACCGCATTTTGGTAATTGTAATCTTTGCCGAAACTAAATCTTCAGCGTATTTATTTCCGTTATTCCCGGCAACAACTTGTGTTTCCACTTCCGGATTCAAACACAAGTGTGTTTTAATCATGGCAGACTTGGTAACAAACTATGATGACGGATGAACTGCTGCTCTAGAAGTTAGCACGAAGGAAGAGTGACATGTTGGAGCAGGCGGAAGCCGAGAGAGTGAGGTGGAAGCAAATTGAAGCTGCAAAATTTCGACATAAATGGAGTGGTTACCCATAATGGACCAGAAAAACGTCTCCGGCCAGCTGGACCAAACGCACAACTGTCCAATGAATGAGTCACGCTTGTAGTCAATCATAGAACTGGCCCCCAATGTTTTTAAAAAGTACGCATTTTGAATCGAGAATCGTTTAGAATCAAGAATATTTACCCGATTTGGTCATTTTAATCGTTGCCGGTAGTAATTCTTCAGCGAATTTATTTCCGTTATTTCCGGCAACAACTTGTGTTTATACTTCTGGATTCAAACAAGAGTGTGTTGTAATCATGATAGACTTAGTAGCAAAAAACGATGACGGACGAACTACTGCTTCTAGAAGCAAGCACAAAGGAAGAGTAACATGTTGGAGCAGGCGTAAGCTGAGAGAGTGAGGTGAAAGCGAATTGAAGCTTCAAAATTTCGACATAAATGGAGTGGTTACCCATAATGGACCGGAAAAACGTCTCCGGCCAGCTGGACCAAACGCAAAACTGTCCAATGAATGAGTCACGCTTGTACTCAATCATAGAACTGGCCCCCAATGTTTTTAAAAATGTACCAATTTTGAATCAAGAATCGTATAGAATCAAGATTATTTACCCGATTTGGTCATTTTAATCGTTGCCGGTAGTAATTCTTCAGCGAATTTATTTCCGGCAACAACTTGTGTTTCTACTTCCGGATTCAAACATGGGTGTGTTGTAATCATGATAGACATAGTAGCAAAAAAGGATGACGGACGAACTACTGCTTTTAGAAGCTTGCACAAAGGAAGAGTGACATGTTGGAGCAGGCGGAAGCCGAGAGAGTGAGGTGAAAGTGAATTGAAGCTGCAAAATTTCGACATAAATGGAATGGTTACCCATAATGGACCGGAAAAACGTCTCCGGCCAGCTGGACAAAAGGCACAACTGTCCAATGAATGAGTCACGCTTGTAGTCAATCATAGAACTGGCCCCCAATGTTTTTAAAAAGTACGAATTTTGAATCGAGAATCGTTTAGAATCAAGAATATTTACCCGATTTGGTCATTTTTATCGTTGCCGGTAGTAATTCTTCAGCGAATGTATTTCCGTTATTTCCGGCAACAACTTGTGTTTCTACTTCCGGATTCAAACATGAATGTGTTGTAATCATGATAGACTTAGTAGCAAAAAATGATGACGGACGAACTACTGCTTCTAGAAGCTAGCACAAAGGAAGAGTGAAGCCGAAAGATTAAAGTGAAAGCAAATTGAAGCTGCAAAATTTCGACATAAATGGAGTGCTTACCCCTAATTAGCTGGAAAAAAAAGTCTCCGGCCAGCTGGACCAAATGCAAAACTGTCCAATAAGTGAGTCACGCTTTATATTGATCTTGATACACGCAGCACATCATGCGTGTATCATGACATACAGCGTATCTAGCTAGCTGTGTATACACAATACATTAAATGTGGACTAGTACTTGACAGATACTGTGATATGATTGTTCATGTTTTTCAATCAGTACAATGGTGCCGTATCAAAATGTTGTGCATTACAAACACAAACGCATTTTGTGTTGTCAGAGAAGCTAGCTTATCTCTTGCCATAGCTATCTTTTATGGCTAATACCGTAGCACGTGGGTGTGTTAATACAATAAAAAAAAAAGAGTCCCGAAGTGTTCGCTTTTACAATAACAATGTTGCTGAAGCTTGGTTATTAAAACAGGTAACGGAACGTAAATCAAGTATTGGTGATGGTTTTTGAATGCATTTTTAAAGGGATTTAGTGGTAGAATTGATTGCTTTCATTAGTTGCGTTGCTAACCACCAAGAACAAGCTGTTATTTTATACAAACCCCGTTTCCATATACGTTGGGAAATTGTGTTAGATGTAAATATGAACGGAATACAAGGATTTGTAAATACTTTTCAACCCATATTCAGTTGAATGCACTACAAAGACAAGATATTTGATGTTCAAACTCATATTTTTTTTTTTTTTGCAAATGATAATTAACTTACAATTTCATGGCTGCAACACGGGCCAAAGTGGTTGGGAAAGGGCATGTTCACCACTGTGTTACATCACCTTTTCTTTTAACAACACTCAATAAACGTTTGGGAAGTGAGGAAACTAATTGTTGAAGCTTTGAAAGTGGAATTCTTTACCATTCTTGTTTTATGTAGAGCTTTAGTCGTTCAACAGTCCGGGGTCTCCGCTATCATATTTTACGCTTCATAATGCGCCACACATTTTCGATGGGAGACAGGTCTGGACTGCATGCGGGCCAGGAAAGTACCCGCACTCTTTTACTACGAAACCACGCTGTTGTAACACGTGGCTTGGCATTATCTTGCTGAAATAAGCAGGGATGTCCATGATAACGTTGCTTGGATGACAAGATATGTTGCTCCAAAACCTGTATGGACCATTCAGCATTAATGGTGCCTTCACAGATGTGTAAGTTACCCATGCCTTGGGCACTAATACACCCCCATACCATCACAGATGCTGGCTTTTGAACATAACAACATTCCGGATGGTTATTTTCCTCTTTGTTCCGGAGGACACCACGTCCACAGTTTCCAAATATAATTTGAAATGTGGACTTGTCAGACCACAGAACACTTTTCCACTTTGCATCAGTCCATCTTCGATGAGCTCGGGCCCAGCGAAGCCAGCGGCGTTCCTTGGTGTTGTTGACCAATGGGTTTTGCTTTGCGTAGTAGTTTTAACTTACACTTACAGATGTAGCGACCAACTGTAGTTACTGACAGTGGTTTTATGAAGTGTTCCTGAGCCCATGTGGTGATATCCTTTACACACTGATGTTGGTTTTTGATGCAGTACCGCCTGAGGGATCAAAGGTCCGTAATATCATTGCTTATGTGCAGTGATTTTTCCAGATTCTCTTAACCTTTTGATGATTTTACGGACCGTAGATGGTAAAATCCCTAAATTCCTTGCAATAGCTCGTCGAGAAATGTTGTTCTAAAACTGTTTGACAATTTGCGTACAAATTCGTGACCCTCACCTCATCCCTGTTTGTGAATTACTTAGCATTTCATGGAGGCTGCTTTTATACCCAATCATTGCACCCACCTGTTCCAAATTAGCCTGCACACCTGTGGGATGTTCCAAATAAGTGTTTGATGAGTATTTCTCAACTTTAGCAGTATTTATTGCCACCTTTCCAACTTCTTTTTCACGTGTTGCTGGCATCAAATTCTAAAGTTAATGATTATTTGCAAAAAAAAAGTTTTTTTTATCACTTTGAACATCAAATATGTTGTCTTTGTAGCATATTCAACTGAATATGGGTTGTTGTAAATATGGGTTATTGTAAATCATATGTAATCGTTGTATTCCTTTTATATTTACATCTAACATAATTTCCCAACTCATATGGAAACGGGTTTGTATGTTAGAAAGTGAGAACAAAAGAAAACGTTTGTCTTCAGTCTCTTATAAGAATTGTGAACGATAGGCAACATTTAACAGAAAGGGCAGTTCCCCTTTAAGTAATATAGACATTTATCACAGCTGTTTATCTATTTTATAGTGGAATGTAGTCAATCATTGAACTGGCACCCATTGTTATTTAAAAGTACCGATTTTTCATCGAGAATCGTTTAGAATCAAGAATTGATTCTGAATTGAATTGTTACCAATTAGAATCAAATGGAAATGGATCATGTGGTGGTGGTGTCCAAACATTTACAGGCCAAATGTCTTATATCTCAATTTAATCCCTGTTTTGTCTGAAATAACAAGATAACTATAGCAGACCGACTGATCAATACTGTTTTTTTTTTTTAATCTGTGCCATGTGACTTGCTGCTTAGCAGCGCTTCCATGGGTCTGATCTAAAGGTTGGCGTGCAAAACTGATGTACTAAACGCGCAAAGGACTGTGTCTCATAAAAAAGGCCATTTAGCGTGGCTGTCTTCATAAATATGCAAAAGTGATGGGTTAAATGCAGAGTTTGCATTAGTGTGGGTGTGTGACAATCATTTTTTGGTACTTTAACTTTAACTTTATTATTTGTTGATCACGCCCACAGTACAGGGAGAAAATGCAAATACAAGCATTTAGCTCATGCAGCGCGATTTATCAGGACTAAAACTTTTTGGCGGCCACTGTTTTGCATCTAAATTCAATACAACTAGAAAAGGACGTATAACTGGACAGTTGCACAGAAATAGCTGTGAGAAAGGAGACGATTGTGCTGCTGCACAGTATGCTTGTCAACGTATATGGTCTGACAAAAATAAAACTATTGGACATATCGTCTGTTCAGGAAAATCCTTTTATAATTTATTACCTCATCGATGATTTAAGAAGTTATAGTATGATTTTATTGCACTTTTAAACACTTCCTTGTGGTCTACATTACATATAATGGTGGTTCTTTGGTCCAAATTGTGCATAGATTATCTTCAAGCCATTTTCTGACTGTCGTAAGGATGCGCCGTTTTGTGAATGGTCTTATTTACGTGCCTCCACTTCGACCGCGTCTTCTCCCTGTCGGATCATTTTTAGCACTCTTGTATGGAGTCTGACAGTATAAAGTTTGAACTATATGCTACTCTGTATTAGAAATGGCAACAGCGGAGGATTTTATATATACACATATTTTACACATACATATATACATATACACACATGCATTCATATATATATATATATCCATCCATCCATTTTCTACCGCTTATTCCCTTTTGGGGTCGCGGGGGGTGCTGGCGCCTATCTCAGCTACAATCGGGCGGAAGGCGGGGTACACCCTGGACAAGTCGCCACCTCATCGCAGGGCCAACACAGATAGACAGACAACATTCACACTCACATTCACACACTAGGGCCAATTTTAGTGTTGCCAATCAACCTATCCCCAGGTGCATGTCTTTGGAAGTGGGAGGAAGCCGGAGTACCCGCAGGGAACCCACGCATTCACGGGGAGAACATGCAAACTCCACACAGGAAGATCCCGAGCCTGGATTTGAACCCAGGACTGCAGGACCTTCGTATTGTGAGGCAGACGCACTAACCCCTCTGCCACCGTGAAGCCCTTATATATATATATATATATATATATATATATATATATATATATATATATATATATATATATATATATAGATATACACACACATACATTATTATATGTATATATATATATATATATAGATACAGTATATATATACATACACACGTATATATATATACAGTATATATAAATATATATAAATATATATATATATACTGTACATATATATATATATATATATATGTATATATATATATATATATATATATATATATGTATACACACCACATTTAATTGTAATTATTACACTGTTCATGAGCCTTTATGTCATCTTACTTACTAAATCAGGCACAGTATTAATCTAAATGTTGTGTTATCACTGCACCTTAACTGTAATCTAAACACAGAAGTGAATCACCACCCACCTCTGAACGATGCACACTACAGGCGTTTGCTGCAGTGATGTTGTCTCTGCAAAAAATAGTCGGAATAGTCTTGTCGGGAGATCAACTTGCTGTGGCTTTAAACATGATACTTCCATAATGTGCCCTCTTTTTTGTCCATTTCTACTTGTTTGTGGCCCATCAGTAACGAGTGAACTGCAGCCAAGTTTACCCCGCTACGGTACGGGCCGAGGGTCAAAAAGGATGGGTGTGCACTAAAATCGCCCGTTAAACAAATTAGTGCCGTTACTGAAATTTATAGTTAACGTGTTATTATCGCGTTAACGTTGAAACCCCACATATACAGTATATAAAGTACATATTTTATGTATATATATTTAAAGCCGTAAGCAGAGCGGACGCACAGCCAAGGCACAAGGCTTTAGTGGGTACTGTGGCAGGCCTTGGTCGCTTTCCTAAGCCCCGACACTACCTGACCCGCGGCAAGGAGAAGCGCGAACTGCTCCTAGATAAGACCCGAGCAGAGGTGGAATAAGAACGCCGCAGCAAGATGGTCAGCATGTCCACGCAAGGGGCGTGGACAAGGTGGGAGCATGTGGAACCTCGCAAACTTACTTGGGCAGAGCTCTGGAAAGCTGAACCTCTCTGCACAAAGTTCCTTGTTCAATCTGTGTACAATGTTCTCCCAAGCCCTTTCAACCTGCACACCTGGGACCTAGTAGACACTCTGGAGTGCAATCTTTGCCAGAGGGAGGGGCTCCTTGGACAACATCCTGAGCTGTTGCTCAAAAGCTGTAGGAGAAAGGCAGTATTGGTGGAGCCAAGACCAAGGATTTAAATCTTTGGCGGATTCCATCTGCACAGCGATTCACAACAGCAAGTTGCAGATTGCCCCGAAGCAGTCGATTGCCTTCATCAAAGCAGGGCAGAAGCCAAATCACCGGTCCAACTCATCAGGGGGTTCCTCTCCACTGCTCCTGACCGGCAGCTCCGAGTCGACCTGTGGTTTGGCTTCTGCCCTGCTTTGATGAAGGCAATCGACTGCTTCGGGGCAATCTGCAACTTAATGTTGTGTATCGCTGTGTGACCACTTCACTCCGCCCAGACATGGTGTTAACATAGGAGTGAACAAAGCAAGTGGTGCTACTGGAGCTGACTGTCGCCTGGGAATACAGTTTTGGCTATGTCAATGGGCGCAAGACGGCCAAATATTCTGTGCCGAAGCATTTGCTGGAAATCCCGCTGTGAACCATTCAAAGTCGTTTGCAGAGGTATCGCAGGTGACTCCCTACAGCGAGCTTTCAAACTCCTGGGCTTCAGAGGACTGCAGTCGAGGAAAGCTACTGAGAACATTCTCGAAGCAGCAGAGATGATTTGGTTATGCCAACCAAATGTTGGTTGAGGCCGGTTGGATGTACTGCCAAATTTTCTAAAACGCCTTTGGGGACGGCTTATGGTAGACAAATGAACATTCGAGTCACGGGCAACAGCTCTGGTGGACATTTCTGCAGTGAGCATGCCAACTGCATGCCCCCTTAAAACATGCAACATCTGTGGCATTGTGCTGTGTGATAAAACTGCAAATTTCAGAGAGGACTTGTATTGTGGGCAGCCTAAGGCACACCTGTGCAATAATCATATCGTTTAATCAGCATCTTGATATGCCACACCTGTGAGGTGGGATGGATTACCTATAAAGAAGAAATGCCCACTAACACAGATTTAGACAGATTTGTGAACAATAGAGGAATACGTTTTATCAGTATATAGTAAAAGTTTTATATATATATATATATATATATATATATATATATATATATATATATATATATATATATATACACACTCAAAACCTGGTGGCAGTACTATAGTTAGATTTAAGTGCACTTTTTAGTTTTCTTGTGTATGTCATGCTTGTACACTCTACCAACGTGGCAAAGTTGGTAGCGTGGCTGTGCCAGTAATCTGAGGGTTACTGGTTCAATCCCCACCTTTTACCATCCTAGTCACGTCCGTTGTGTCCTTGGGCAATACACTTCACCCTTGCTCCTGATGGGTCCTTGTGAGCGCCTTGCATGGCAGCTCCTGCCGTCAGTGTGTGAATCTGTGTGTGAATGGGCGAATGTGGAAATACTGTCAAAGCGCTTTGGGCTCCTTAAAAAGGGGTAGAAAAGTGCAATACAAGTATAACCCATTTACCATGCTTTCAGCTTCATGAAATAGCAGGTCTCCAACGTTCATCACTATGAAAACTACCGTGACAGAAAGAGTGGCAACATTTCAATTGTGCTTTATTTATGGAGATCTCCTCTCAGTGAGGTTATTGCATACTTGCCAACCCTCCCATATTGGGGGCGTGCCTTAATGGCACTGACTTTAGCACAGAAGAACAAATACCCAGAACCCCTTGCAGCACTAACTCTTTCGGGACGCTACAATAAACTACCACCAAACTCCGCCCACCTCAACACCCCCTACCCACCCTATCTCCTGAATTCCGAGGTCTCAAGGTGTTTTATTTATGGAGATCTCCTCTCAGTGAGGTTATTGCATACTTGCCAACCCTCCCATATTGGGGGCGTGCCTTAAAAGCACTGACTTTAGCACAGAAGAACAAATACCCAGAACCCCCTTGCAGCACTAACTCTTACGGGACGCTACAATAAACTACCACCAAACCCCGCCCACCTCAACACCCCCCCGCCCCATCTCCCCAATTCCGAGGTCTCAAGGTTGGGAAGTTATGGGTTATATTTATGCTATTCTGTGATTTGTCAAGAAATCAAAGCATCACGCACACTCAGAGCTCATTGAAGAGAAATTCATGACACGCCACTCATAGTTTGAAGCCACATACCTCTCTTCTCCTAGAAAGGGGTGCAAACTGGATGTGTAATATTCTCATTAAATGACGGTGTGTGCTTGACCCCGGACTAACTGCACTCAGTAACGAAACCGCCACACTCACACAAATATTGCACTCATTGAGAAAGTAGAACACTTCAATTTTAAATTTAATACACTTACTTTAGTGATCTGATGCACTGACAAGATGCCTGGTCCGTGCGAGTTGGCGACTGTGGCGCACCCGCCGTGTCAAAACTGCCATGTGACGTCACGATTTCCCTTTTTCTTATACAAGGCGCACCAACCTGGGGAACATGAAAACTAAATAATCGGCTCTGTTGGAAAGTAAAGAACAAAACAAGTCCATGTCACCAGAGTCATGCATCGTCACCAAAATCGCTGGAGACGTTCACCACGACAGGACGCGAGTTAAAGTCTCAAGAACCCGTATTTGAAAAACAAACAGATAGTCGGCCATCTTGGATTTCGTTGGCTATTTTCAGACCAAAAACAGAGGTGAACTCCCTAAAACTCCTCCGAGGGACTTTGACTAAATGAGTTGAGGTTAAAATGACAAATACTCGACGTATAGTCGATGATAAACTGTGAAGGAATTTTGCTTTCAATATAAGATTTGGGCATGGCTTGGAGCAAAACTTTGATTTGACGGTTAGCCACAAAACTTTCAACATTTATAGCACGGCTGCACAAATTCAGATCTTGATCAGAATTGGTACAAACGCAGCGACGCCATGGAGCGTTTGATCAGTCATTAGTTCTTGTCCATTGGCAGTGGGCCACAAAAAAATGCTCCTCGCCATTAATATCAAACAGTCATTAATGCACTTAAAATGCTCAACTCTCCTTTCAAACTGATAAAAAGCTTTTGAGTTGGGGTCTGATCAACTACAAATTGCTAGCCACACAAACATCGCCCCCCTGTGGTTGAAACGGTTATAATTTATTTCCTTTTGCTTTGATCTTTCTGAAATAAATGATGGCCGGTTGGACATTAGGAAGGACGTGACTGCATGCATCATGCATCATGTATTATTATTATTAAATGTCTTGTTTTTAGCGTGGAGTTGGAACAAACTGACTTTTCACTATTTTTACACATCTGTGACTCAACATGTTGTCATGATCCACTGCCCGGATCCTGTTTTGTCCATTTTTCGATTCCCTCAGTTCCTGTTTTGAGCACCCCTTGGTTTGTGTTTTAATTGCCATGACTGCAGATTGTTTTCACCTGCCTCTGATTAGTGTTCGGCACGCTCAACTGCTGCCGGGCACTAATCAGAGAGCTACTTATTCACGTTGTGCACCACACTGAGTCTGGCTTCCTTATTTGCTTTACGCAACAGTTTCTAGTTCCTATGCTTGTTAACTTTTTTGATTCCTGTAAGTTTTGCCTTAGCTCCTCGTGCAATCGGCACGCGTCTCTTTTGTTTGTACCCTGTGTCAGGTTCAAACACTGATGACATCTATTAAACAAGACAAGCTGCAAAAAATCGAACAGAGACAGAATTCAATTTGGACTCAATTGAGGAGAGACGCCGGAACACTGTAGTCTTGTACAATCTCCAGCACGCTCTGGCGAAAGATTGTATGCCTCCTTCCTTTATTTGGATTTTCTCTGACCACATGTCCACAGTTGCTTCCAGAGGGAAGTGGGTCGTAAACAGTGTTGCCTTTGGTTACAGAACATTTCAAAAGAAAAGGTAGCAAACGAGTTCAAAAAGAGGCTCGTAAATCGGTTCAAAAAGACGTTCTTAAAATAGTTGAAAAAGGAAGTCGCCTGGAGGGGATTCTGGTCCTGCTTCCTCTTCGCTTTTATAGTCCTTGGGTCAGACAATATCTTTCTGTTTGATTATAATCCACAGGGGAGTTTTACGAGCCTTACTCTTGGTAGATTCCAAAGACAGCTTTTGCTTCTCACCAGGCACTCAATGTAATACAAGTTTTTGTGATAACTTACTAACAATAATTCTAACACCCTGTCTGATTGATGGAAAATAAGTCACCGTCTTACCTGCGCCTTGCCTCCGAAGTTTCCGTCTGCATCCTGGGAGAACTACCCACGCATAAACATGCGACCCAAACATGACACATGTACTGTACAATATGTACATTATATAAAAAAAACAGAGCACACTTAAAAACTACCTCTGAAATAATGCAATGGATTTGAATGAAAATACCTCAAATTTCAGGCTTTTCACCGTAGTTGTTTGGTGAGATGAAAAAAAAGATTAATTAGACCAATTAACTACAGGTCCTTAATTGCTAATTTTTTAAATTGATTGACAGCAGCAGTTGCTTTACCTTTTCATCATATATTTAGTCGGTCCACAAGTATTAGGACAATTTCACAGTTGATCATAAAGTACACAACCTCCACCGTGTTTAACACATGATGTAGTATGATTTAAATCATGAACTATTCCTTTCCTCCTCTACTCGTTCCCATCATTTTGACACAAGCGGACCATGGTTTCATTTGTCTGGACAGGTTATTTATTGATTTAGATCTTCCTGTTTCTGGACGTCACCACTGATGTTTACAATGCTGAAACCCGCCGTCGTATTCAAATGCGTTGTTTATAATATTTATTGGAATTAATTACATATACCGTATTTCCTTGAATTGCCGCAGGGCATATAGTATGCGCCTGCCTTAAATTACTGCCGGGTCAAACTCACTTTGCAAAATGATTAGCGCATGCTTAGTATTACCGCCTGGTCAAACTCGTGACGTCACGAGTGACACTTCCCCTGTCATCATTTTCAAAATGGAAGAGGCTGATTTCAATACCGGTAATTTGAAATCGCATAAAGGGAAGACGATTAAGAGCTATTCAGTAGGATTTAAGGTCCAAGCTTACATCACACTCAAATTTTTACTGCATGCCTTTGGTAAGGGCCGGAGTGAGAAGAGGTTTTAAAATAATTAGCGCATGCTTACTTTTACCGCATGCCTTTGGTAAGCGCAGGAGTGACACGAGGTTTTAAAATAATTAGCGCATGCTTACTTTTACCGCATGCCTTTGGTAAGCGCAGGAGTGAGAAGAGGTTTTAAATTAATTAGCGACCCGGTGGCAATTCAAGGAAATACGGTATATGTAATTCATTTATTTAATGCAGAAATACGCTAAATTAATCAATTGTTTGCTTAATTATTACAATATTTAATTATTTGATCATTTAATTTATCTTTATTTAATGATTGAATTACTAATTTCACAATTTAGCTAATAGGTAAATGATTTATTAAATTATTTCATGAACATGCATGTTATTGCTTCATGAATTTATTTTATTCCGTCAAACTCAAAGTCCAGGGACATATTTCCAGAGTTTATAAACATCTTATTAATTTAAAAAAAAAAATGAAAGAAGATCTTGTGATGCCAAAAAATATCGACGTAATCATAGTAGTATCGATAAGTTCTGCTCCTGTACTTGGTATCATTATATTGGATGTTAGGTGTGGATGTGTTTACATGTTGATGCCGGTGAGCTAAAGTGTGTAGTGAAGCATTGTTCTGCCCTCACTGAATGTGTTGAGGTTATACAGCTTGGCAGACAGCTAACAACCAATCCAGGACGTTCTAATAAAGTTCCAAAGCAGATGAATCCATTTAGGCTCCTTATTGTTGTTGATCTTGCTTTGTCTTGCACTGGATTTTTATTTGTATTATTATTATTCTTGTAAAACTGAAATACACACAATGACAATGTATAAGCTGTATGATTCAATTAACAAACTGAAATGTAATACACAGTATGTAAACATTAGCTTTACACAAATATACAGCATTATTACCAAACAAATACTGCTGAGTGTTGAAACTATTTCGATGGTGGAAATATGCGAACGACAGCCATTTTGAATGGTCAAACATTCATTAAAATAGTGCACAAAAATCGTTTTTCAATACCCATCTTACGATCAAATTTAGCCACTTTCCAGCTTAGTATTGAGTTACATAAACAAGTTAAACAGTTTAGTTACAGACTTTTCTTTTCCAAGGATTGTAAACGTTAAAACAACTCGTCTACTTCTCATTTTTTAGGAACTGAACTAACATCGTAAACCGGAAGTGTACAAACTAAACCGGAAGTGCCAAACTATTGACACGCAGCATTTCCCATCGCCACAAGGTGTCAGTAATAGTCCACAATCAAACGGGCATAACAAGCATGTTTAGCAATTCCTCATCCTGGAGGGATGATACTTGTAAAAAACGTACTTTATTTGTCGCAATGGAGGCGAGGATTAGTGATTTAGAAGTAGCTAAAACACTGCAGACTGGGGCTGGAATCTAGCCGCTTGCTAACTAGCCATGTTTTGAAGGAGCTCTTCCTGAGGATGTTTCACTGTTATAACTTCACCTTTATCATTATTTTTAAGCCAAAATGCGTCTGTTCTCCCTTTTCTGTCTACACACTGTGTCTGTTTGTAAGAGCTTTGTGATTATGCGCTAAAACCAGCTTTGTCACGACATGACGACGACGGGGGTGCGGGACCGGTATTTTTCAGAGGCAGTATAGTCCCGAAAATGATTCATTAGTATCGCCGTACTATACTAATACCAGTATACCGTACAACCCTATTGTGTACGAATCATATTTGTCCTTTTCGTCCTTCAGCTGTGGCCAGTCCTCACCACTGCAGCGCCGTCCTCCTGGTCATCTTTGGCATCATCTTCCTCTTTGGCATCCTGGGCAACTGCATCGTCATCTACACCATCATGAAGAAAACCAAGTGCCGCGCCAAGCAGACCGTCCCCGACGTGTTCATCTTGAACCTGTCCATCGTGGACGTCCTCTTCCTCCTCGGGATGCCGTTCCTCATCCACCAGTTGCTCGGCAACGGGACGTGGCGCTTCGGAGCCACGCTGTGCACAGTTATCACCGCGCTGGACTCCAACAGTCAGATTGTGAGCACTTACATCCTCACGGCGATGACCCTGGATCGCTACGTGGCCACGGTCCACCCCATACGCTTCAACTACATCCGAACGCCGTACGTGGCTTCGATGGTCATCGCCTTTGTCTGGGCTCTGTCCTTGATCACCATCATCCCGGTCTGGATGTACGCCGACCTCATGCCATTGTCCGACGGCCTGGTGGCCTGCGCCTTGCTTCTGCCCGACCCGGTGACCGACACCTTCTGGTTCACGCTTTGCCAGTTCTTCTTGGCTTTCGCTATCCCGCTGGCCATCATCTGCAGGGTTTTCTTCAAGATCCTGCAGCACATGTCCACCAGCGTCGCCCCGCTCCCTCCTAGGAACCTGAGGGTCCGCACCAGGAAGGTGACCCGCATGGCGGTCGCCATCTGCCTGGCCTTTTTCATCTGCTGGGCTCCCTACTACATCCTCCAGCTGGTCCACCTGGGCGTGCAGAACCCGAGTCTAGCCTTCTCCTACGCCTACAACATCGCCATCAGCATGGGCTACGCCAACAGCTGCATCAACCCCTTCCTCTACATCGTGCTGAGTGAAACCTTCAAGAGGCAGTTCCTCAGAGCCGTGCGTCCCGCCAACATGAAGTTCAACGTCAACTCCAGCACGGCGGAGGGGGGCAGCGTCAGTATGAGGATGGTCCCAGACAGGGGTCACCCTGAGCAAGCTTCCAGGGACATGTTGCCGTCCAATGTCCCCTCACAGTAAAGAAGAATCACCCAAAGAGGGATGAAAGGGTCTGATTACAATAATTCGCTTATGATAACATTATAATTAGGGGTGTCCCTCTCCGATATTGGTCTGATATCAGAAAAAAAATCGGAACATACTGGCTTGTGAGTAAAATCCGATACAGGCAGTCCTGCAGTGCATTTCCTCATGCAAAGCCAGTTAGCATCGAAATGTACCCCAATAAGATCTTTTCTTGTATTTCAGTGAAGTCATTTGCAATAGGCAAACATGGCAGGCAGAAGGCCACTCAAAGCCAGCAGCTACACAACGGCTAAGCAAAGAATAGCACATATGTAAGAAGTGTCCTTAATTGAACAATATTGAAGGGTAAAACACCACAGTCGTCAATAAAAAAAAAGATTAGATAATTATAATTACATATTATTATAAACTATCCAGTAACAACCGTGTCCGCATCATTTAACTTTCTGCGTCATGCCCTTAATGTAATGAACTATTGTGACCAATAGGTGGCACAAAAACACAAATGATCACTCAACTTCAAAAATATAAATCTAGAATAGAATAGAAAATACTTTATTGTCATTATATTTGCATATAACGAGATTAAAGATTAAAGGCTCCAGCTTTAGGTGCGGTTGTGGGAACAAATATGGGGTAAAATAAATAACACAAGCGGTAATAAAGGAAAAACTAACAATTGAAATAAACGGATTACTATCCAATAAAATAACAAGCAATCCTGTACAATATCCAAAACACTCTTCGCTGTTGATGTAGAGGGGGGAAGGGCCTGCAGTTTTTTTTCCTGAATTCAAAGATGAGTTCCTTGGTTTTTGTGGTGTTCAGTGCCAGATTATTCACTGACCACCACGCTGATAGTTTCAGGACCTCATCTCTGTATGCAGACTCATCCGCCCCTGTCATGGGACCCACCACCGTTGTGTCATCGGCAAACTTGATTATGGTGTTCTCCGAGTGGGCTGGACGACAGTTATGGGTGTAGAGGGAGTACAGCAAAGGGCTCAGCACACAGCCCTGTGGCGAGCCGATGCTGAGTGTGCGGGGGGGAGGAGAGATGGAGGCCAAGTTTTACTGTCTGAGGTCGGTTGGTCAGGAAGTCCTTATTTCAAAAACAGGTGGGTGAGGGGAGGCCTAAGTCCAGCAGTTTGGTGACCAGGATGTCTGGAATGATGGTATTGAAAGCGGAGCTATAGTCAATGAAAAGCATCCTGACATAGCTCCCCCGGTGTTCCAGGTGGCTCAGTGTGGAGTGGAGAGCCATGGATATGGCGTCATCCGTGGATTTGTTTGCCCGGTAGGCAAACTGCGATGGGTCTAGGTTGGGGGGGAGGCAGGCTTGGATGTGGTGGAGGACCAGCCTCTCAAAGCACTTCATGATGACAGGTGTGAGTGCTACCGGGCTATAGTCGCTGAGGCTGTTTGTGACAGCTGTCTTGGGTACCGGGATACTTGTGGCGGATTTAAGGCAGAGAGGGATGAGTGCCTGTGCCAAGGAGAGGTTGAAGAGGACAGTGATAATGTAAGAGAGCTGGTCAGCACATGCTTTGAGCACCTTCCCGGGTACACCGTCTGGACCAGTCGCCTTCCTGGGGTTCACTGCCTTGAGCACCCGCCTGACCTCGTGCTCCTCAAGAGTGAGTGTGGGTGTGTTGGGAGCTGAGGGGGTTGGGAAGGCTGGGAGTGGTGTGGCTGTGACTGTTTGTGACGTCTCAAATGAGCAAAGAAGCAGTTCAGCTCCTCTTCTAGCGATGCATCCCAGTCCCCGGTTGCTGCGTCACAGCCTTTGTAATTGGTGATGTGCTGTATGCCCTGCCACATCTGCCGTGGGTTGTTGCTTGAGAGATGGTCTTCGATCCTCTCTTTATAGTCCATCTTGTGTTCCTTGAGTCCTCTCTTCAGGTCAGCACGCGCGGCGCAGTATAGAACACTGTCACCTGACCTGAAGGCAATGTCGCGGGCCTTGAGAAATCTGCCATAAAATTAGTGATTGTCATACCAACCATTGTTCTCCAAGTAATTTGTCTTGACCAAACCTTTTCCACACTACAAAATGAGAAACATACCATGACTCCTGCTGATATCACAGTCTTCATGATCGGTATGTGAGAAAGTATCGTCACACTCCTAATCGTAATACAGCAATGATGGCGATAATGGAAGAAAATCAGCCATAAAAAACAACTTTTGCAAAGTTTATAAACTGCACTTTGCCGTTAAAGCAATTGAACAGCACAACACAACTTATATTTAAAATGGCCGCTTGGCTTTTTTTCTGTTCCCAAAACCAATCACGAGTATGCAAATGTTTGCTAAGTTATCAAAAGTTAGGTAAAACATTCTATATCCTCACTTTGGTTTACAGGTGACAAAGCTGTCAAGTGGTTCCGTCGTGAAAGACAACAGAGGTTGTCGTGATATTAAAATGCAGACGAACAAAGTAGTAGGGTGCAGTAAAAAGGGTATTTAATGATTAAACAAACAAACAAAAAGCAAGAACAACAGAGAAGTGTTCTGAACGGACAGACTATGAGGGAAACAAAATTAAATTCTGGAACACAGCAAAAACACTTGTTGAGCAGATGGCGTACACAAAGTACGTGCGTACTTGAGCTCAGTAAGGAAGAATCGTCTATAATGACCAGTGAATAATGTCCCAACAATCCAATGGTGTCGCAAGGTCAACTTAAATGGTGCTACTTACAAACAGAAAACAGGTTTGGGGAAAAGTGTTCAAAGGCAGGCATAAAGCTGCTGCAGGAAAGTGGGAAAAAGGAAATGAAAAATCACAATAAGTGAAAAACTAAAACAAAAAAACAAAGTGGAGTGACAAGCCATGACAATAGCAGATTATTTGGGGGTTTCCCGATGTCCATCCATCCATTTTCTACCGCTTATTCCCTTTTTTGGGGTCGCGGGGGGTGCTGGCGCCTATCTCAGCTACAATCGGGCGGAAGGCGGGGTACACCCTGGACAAATGGTTTCCCGATGTAATTTTGCAAAAACATTTGGTTTGTTTTTTAAGATTTTGCCCTAAATCAAGCATTTTCAAGCATTGCTAAAATAACTAAGACTGTCAGCCTCAAGCAGCATTACTATATTGGATTAGAACAGCATAAAAGTGTTATTTCACATTAAGAGGGCTCTCATAATGATGAAAAATGTATCTAAAGAGGTTGTAAACTGGGTTTTTCGAGGTCTGTGAATATATTTTATTTAGAATGAAAACCTGTCAGGCTTGGACTTGGATTGTGTGTGCTCCTTCGACGCAGAGGGATTACAGGACGAGCCAGGCGTGAATTAAGGTACATGATGTTTTATTAGGAATTCTAAATAGAAAAATAAACAAACTAAGGGCGCTCACAAGGAGGTATAAAACTTGGCTACAAAATATAAACAGGAAACAAAAACACTTGCTCGATTGGCATGAATGAACTAAGAACAGAAACAGCATGATGGCTTGACTATAAACAACTAAAACAAAACACTTACTGTGACAACAAAAACAGGAGGCAAGAATAGCAAGGTGCATGGCAGGTGATCGTGGGCATGGAGAATGAGCAGCAAGGTCGTAGATAACAATGAAAGTTGGAACGGCATGGGTAATGAAAGTTGGTATGAAGATCCCAGGACGAAGACAAGAAAGAGAGGGACTTAAATAGCTGTGATGATTAGTGAAAACAGGTGAGGCTGAGAACAGGGACGTGACAGGTGAAAACTAATGACGTTGGCATGGAAACAAACAAAACCAGGAAGTGCAAAACGTGACTGATTGTCCAAAATCAAAAACATAACATGACAAAACAAAACATGATCCATAGGTGTGACAAAACCTTGTACTTGACAGAAATTGAATTATCGCAGGTCATGTTTGGAACCAATGAACAGCAAATATAAACTTAAATTGCTGCTCACGGGTTGAAGGAGGTTCAGAAAGGCCCTGGCATTGGCGCATGCATGCTGAAAAGGGTTTCTGGCTTTGGATAGACAACCAAAAGGAGCTACCACAGACGTAGCTTTTATCTCCGAGGCGAGACACCAAGCGTTGGCTTCGGCAAGCTTGTGAGGATATCCCGTTGTTGGATAAACGAAAAACATGGCAGCGGTTAACATGGACCACGTTCTCCTGTTGACCAGGTCGACTGCGATGTGTCCTTTGACGTAGTCGAACATATTGATAAATCCTTACCACCGGAGCGCTTATTACATTTTGATATCAATACTACAACCGCTCTGCTAAAAAACAACATCAGTGATCATCTACCAATTTCAGTCTATGACGGAAACTACAAGAAGAAGAAGAAGAATGATAAAACATACATTTTGTAGACTACACACAGAGGAAAAGTATGATTGTTTATAAGAACGATCTGAGAAAACAAACATGGGACAGTGAAAGAGATGTAGATCATTCTTTTGGCAATTTTTTTATACTGATACTCTGTGACAGATATTGTCTGTGATAACAACTTAGTAAGAAGTAAAAGAAGAACAATTAACTATGGATGACAAGGTACTGAAAAATGCTTGCAACAAGAAGAATACATTATATAGAATATTTATTACACAAAGATCCACAGAGGCAGAAAATAAGTATATAGAGAAAAGAAAAAGCTCCCCAGCATTTTACAAGCATTAAGAAGAGATCATTTCAGGGGGTGGATGAGATTCGCCTGGAGTTCCTTAAGGTTCTGAATTCTGTGGGACTGTCTTGGTTGACAAGACTCTGCTAGCATTGCGTGGACATCGGGGGTGGTGGTTCCTCTCTTTTAGACGGGGAACCGGAGGGTGTGTTGTAACTATCATGGGATCACGCTCCTCAGCTTTCCTGGAGAGGAGGCTCCGCCTGATAGTTGAACCTTGGATCCAGGAGGAGCAGTGTGGTTTTTCGTCCAGGTCGTAGAACTGCGGACCAGCTCTACACTCTCAGCAGAATCTTTGAGGATGTTTTGTGGGCTTAAAAAAAGGCATTTGACCGTGTCCCTTTGGAAGTCCTGTGGGGAGTACTCAAAGAATGTGGGGTACCGGACCGCCTGATTGTGGCCGCTCCCAGTATGATCGATATCAGAGCTTAGTCTGCGTTGCCAGTAGTAAGTCAGACCTGTTTCCAGTGAGGGTTGGACTCCACCAGGATTGACACTGGTTCTGTTCATAACTTTTATGGGCGTAATTTCAAGGCACAGTCAGTCTGGTTTGGTGGCTGTAGGATTAGGTCTCTACTTTTTTTGCAGATGATGTGGTCTTGCTGGCTTCAAATCTCACTGGATCGATTCGCAGCTGAGGGTAAAGCAACTTGGATGAAAATCAACACATCCAAGTCCGAGTCCATGGTTCTCGCTCGGAACAGGGTGAAGTGCCATGTCCGGGTTGGGGGGATCTTGGCCCTAGTGGAGGAGTTTAAGTACTTCAGAGTCTTGTTCATGAGTGAGGGAAGAGTGGATCGACAGGCGAATCAGGGGAAGAAGATGCATGGATGGATGGATAGTTCAGTCAATTTTAGATAGGAACAATAACGATATGAAGGCAATGTGGTGCATCTGAAATAGCATCAATAAAAATGGGTCAATGAAGGATTATGCTCAATATTTATCGTATAAAAAAAAAAAAAAAAGGACATTATGAAAAAAAGTAATTAAAAGCTTTAATTACTACTTCGTAAATAATGGAACCAATCTGAAGGAAAACATTCAGGAAAACAGAAAAGCAGAAGAAGACAATTAAAATTGTGGAATAAATGTAAATCCAAGTCTTCAATCCATCCATCGATTTTCTACCGCTTACTCCTTTTGGGGTCGCAGGAGCCTCTCCCAGCTACAATCAGGCGAAAGGCGGCGTACACCCTGGACAAGTCGCCACTTTATCGCAGAATCCTCAATTGATTGTAGTTAATTTAACAAGGAAATGTTAAAAAAAATAAGTTATTAAAGATGTTTCAGAACCTTTAACATATATCAGCAACCTCTCCAAAAAACTCAAACAAAATGAAAATAGCAAATACCAATTTACAAACTATAGACCTGTTTATTTACTTCCACAATTTTCTAAAGGTGGAACACTCGCTGAGAACCAATACAGACACAAAGCCAACATCTCAACATAGATGCCATTCATTGAAATAATTGTGCAGCTGCAGTGTTTATTAATATAAAAAAAAACATTTCACACAAAAGATCATAGTATCTTAATTAACAAATTAGAACAGTATGGCATCCAAGGGTTGGTCTTAAACTGGGTAAGAAGCTATGCGTTGCTATGGCAAACACACATCCACAACCCTAACTATATCTCGCGGTGTACCCCAGGGATCAATACTGGGACCAAAATTGTTCAATCTCCATGGAAACAACATTTGTAAAGTCACAAAGGACGTAAAGTTAGTATAATTTGCAGACGACACGACTGGGTTTTCATCAGGAGAAAACAGAAAAAAGCTGATACAAATAATAACGGAAGAAAATAATAGAATAGAATAGAATAGAATAGAATAGAAATTACTTTATTGATCTCTGGAGGAAATTCAGCACCACAGTTCGCTCACAATAGACAATAGTAATAACAAAAAGTATAATTTATATCATATATATATAATATATAATATATGAATAATATATATATAATATAAATCATATTATTTATCATTATTAATAAAAAATATAGTTTGAAAAAAACTGATTATCTTTGAATCTCAGTAAGGCTAAAATAATGCTATTCGGTTACAGCAGAAGAGAAAGTCACACAAATACAAATAGACAGAGTAGACATTGAGAGAGTTGAATAAATACTATTTTGGTGTGAAATATATAAAACAAATGAACTGTAAGTCTAATTTAAAAATATACATTAGGTGGCAAGAAATATTTTGATAATGAATAAAGCTGAACATGTTCTAATCGCTCCATATACTCTACTGATCGCCAATGTTACCATATCTGAGTTATTGTGCGAAAATATGTGGAAATAACTCCAAAAATACACTTATTTCAATAGCCATGTTACAAAAAAGATTAGTTAGAATAATGCATAACGTCAGAAATAGAGAACATTCAAACCCTTTATTTATTGCATCTATCCATCCATCCATTTCTATCGCATGTCCCTTTCGGGGTCGTGGGGGGTGCTGGAGCTTATCTCAGCTGCATTCCGAACGGAAGGCGGCACACACCCTGGACAAGTCGCCACCTCATTGCAGGGCCAACACAGATAGAATATTGCAATTTAATGATTTGGTGAATTTGCAAACAGCTAAAATGATTTACAAAGCAAACTATAACCTGCTACCCGTAGAATGTATGACAAGTCTTCTTAACAAAAGAGGAGAAATATAACCTTAGAGGAAAATGTAAACTAATACATTTCTATGCACGTCCAACACTTTGTGGAAATGAATTATGGAAAAGATTATGCAAAGAAGTCAAATAATATTTTGTTTAAAAACAGTTTAAAAAAAACTGTTCGAATGCAAAGTTTTTACCAAATACAAGGAAGAGGAATACTGATAAACATATTGAACCATATTGATGAATGACACAATCTATCACATATTCAGTAAATTATGTGAACCACACACTAATTTAGCTATGTATCTATGTGAACTATACTAATTTTTATTTTTTATTTTGTTCATTTACTTGTGTTAAAGATTGAAAAAGGAAGTGAACAATTGTGTTAGAAATTGTTTCTTCACGGAAAAGGGGTCAGACGAAATAAGCTCAACTTCTTCCTACTCCTTTTTGGACATGTTGTAATGTGAAACTGTAAACATGTGACTTCAGCATTGTAAATATATATATGTTCGAAAAACAACACTATATTGTCCATAATTTTATTTTCATCACTCTTTTTGTTGTTGTTTTGTTGTTCCTCTTTCTTTTTTGTTATTAGACCTGTCCGAAATAAATACTCAAAATACATTACAATACAAATTGTCAGGGGTGCTTGTTGTTGTTGAACCCCGAGATGCAGAGATGGAGGCAGGCATTGAATGGGAAAACATGATTTAATTAAAACTAGACAAGAACAAACAAAAAGCACGCACGTGGGCGGAATAACAAACTAAGGGAGCTAGCACTGGAAGCTAGAAAACAAAAAGGAACTTTAGCATGGAAGCTAGTGGATAGCAAACAGAAAAACTGGCAATAACTTATGGCTAACAAGAACAGCTTACCTCTACGACGACCAGGACAGAATGTAGCACGACAGGTAATAGCTGAAAAGAATCACATCGACACCTGGCAACAACAAGTCCAAATGACAACACAATGATCCAGCAACTGAAATAAGACAATGCAGGTACAAATAGGACCAGGCTGATTGGCAACAGGTTTGGCCAGGTGCCAATCAGCCGCAGCTGAGGAGGAACACAGCACTCAGGGAACAAGACAGGAAGCTGACAAAATAAGAGCACTAGACAGGAACTAAAGACAGGAGATACTAAACAGAGGAAACAGACAAATACAGAGGAGAAAACTAAAACATAGACAAACTGTCATCAAATTAAATTAAGGAGAACAAAAGTGCAGTACACACCTTTATTTATTTTGTTGTAATCCTGAGTGTGTAAATATATGCTAAAATATCACCAGATAGCTAAAACAACCCACCGATTTGCTTTTTGCCCAAAAAATGGACAGCAAGTTGGTGAGCTTTAGGCTACAAGGAGCTAGCAGCTACACAACAGCTACGCACACAATACCACACAAGCTAGATGTACATAAGTACCCTTAATTGAACAATATTACAGACTAAAATACCACATTTGACAATGTAAACAATAATTATAGTGCCAAACACAAACAACTGCGTTAGAAAGTATCCAGTAACAAATGTGTCCGCATCAATCAACTTACTGCGTCAGGAGCATGACCTAAGAAATTATTGTGACCACTTAGTGTCACCAAAAAACAATTACCGCTCCACTTCACCTGAAAGATGGCACGAGTCCGTTCCAGACGGCTAATTATAAATAAGTTAGTGTTTTGCATACCCCCTGTCACGGTTGCACATGGTCGAGCTTGTCGCAAGCTGGAGACGTGTAGGGTAGAAGGGTAATTAATTTGGGCTAATTAACAAAAGACAGCAAACAGCAGGCTGGTGCAGAGTACACTGTGGTAGCAATGCATTCAGCACAAAGGCAAACAGTGACAAAATACAATAATCTAGCGCCTGACAGGTTTTATCAGAAAAAAAAATCATGCGAATTACAAATAGAAAGCAGGGGAGCTGAAAGGAAAAAGAACAAGATGGAGGGGCAGCACACCCAATAAGAAATAAGCAGGAACTACAACACTGAAACTACAAAGAAAAAGCACCAGCACAGGAAATCATACCGAAAACCGGAAAATAACATAAAGGCCTACTGAAATTAGAATTTCTTATTCAAACGGGGATAGCAGGTCCATTCTATGTGTCATACTTGATCATTTCGCGATATTGCCATATTTTTGCTAAAATGATTTAGTAGAAAACATTGACGATAAAGTTCGCAACTTTTGGTCGCTAATAAAAAAGCTTTGCCTGTACCGGAAGTAGCAGACGATGTACGCGTGACGTCACTGGTTGTAGAGCTCCTCACATCCTCACATTGTTAACAATCATGGCCACCAGCAGCGAGAGCGATTTGGACCGAGAAAGTGACAATTTCCCCATTGATCTGAGCAAGGATGAAAGATTTGTGGATGAGGATAGTGAGAGTGAAGGACTATAAAAAAAAAAAATGACAAGGGCAGTGGGAGCGATTCAAATGTTATTAGACACATTTACTAGGATCATTCTGGAAAATCCCTTATCTGCTTATTGTGTTCCTAGTGTTTTAGTGAGTGTAACGGACTTCCTGCCGTCCTTTTGTGGGTTGCGTGGACACCTGACACATGACGCATCATAGCAGTTTTTACCTTGATTTATTGTTTCAATAAACCTCTAGTCAGTTGGCTCTTTGGTCGTGTCACTTTTCAGTGCGCTCTTCCTGCCTGTCTGCTGCCGCTGCACGCCTTTCGGCGTCCGGGGCTTGAGTCCGCTGCGGGGGTGCGTCATCGCTCTCTCGGTGTGGGTCGTCGCGCTATTTGTCTGCTGGCCGTTGTTTCCTCCTCCGTGCTGCTCTCTCGCTCGTTCCTCCCTCTCCCTTTTTGTATTCTAACAGCAGATAGACAGATTGTGAGCAGGTGTGTAATGTACGCACCTGGCTCAGATTGCCGCTGCAGTGTCGCTCCGCGTGTGTCACGCCTCTCCTCGCCGCCGCATGCCCCGCCTCCTGGCCTCCAGGTGGGCCCGCGCTGCTGCTTTCCGCCCCTTGTTGGCCCGTCGGCTGTGTCTCTCCACAGTGAGATTATATAGTCATACCTGAAAGTCGGAGGGGTGTGGTGACCGCCATTGTCTCTGAGGGAAGCCATGGAGGAGACAAGAAAGTCGCAGCTGCCTCTTTGACAGCTGCAGGAGGAACGACACAAGCTCCGCTCATGTTTACGGTAGGAGCCGACTTACTACCACAATTTTCTCACCAAAACCTGCCGGTTGACATGTGGTAGAGAGCCATGTTCGCTTGACCGCTCTGTTCCATAGTAAAGCTTCACAACAAACAAAGAAACACCGGCTGTGCTTGAGTTGCTACAGTCGGCTGCAATACACCGCTTTCCACCAGCATCTTTCTTATTTGTAGTCTCCAATATTAATTGAACAAATTGCAAAAGATTCAGCAAAGCAGAGTCCAGAATACTGTGTAGTTATGCGATAAAAACAGACTACTTTTAGCTGTGATCGGTGCTGGGAGAACATGTCCACTATTACCAGTGACGTCACATGCACATGTCATCATTCCGCGACGTTTTCAACAGGATACCTCGCGGGAAATTTAAAATTGCAATTTAGTAAACTAAAAAGGCCGTATTGGCATGTGTTGCAATGTTAATATTTCATCATTGATATATAAACTATCAGACTGGTCGGTAGTAGTGGGTTTCAGTAGGCCTTTAAGTCCAAACCGTCACAATATCCACCATTGCTTTCTGTTTGAGTAATTCCACTTCACCAAGCGTTTTCTAACATTCCAAGCTATAAAATAATATATATATTTACTTTTTTCCAAAACTTTGAACCCAGCGACTTTAAAAAATCTGTGGCTAATTTATATATATATTTTCTGCTCAGGGCCATAATGTTTTGTATTCAACAAATAGCTTTCATATTACATCGACAATGCACTGAAAAGGTGTTTCTTTGTTTGTGGAACGGCGCTATCTTTTGGACTGGTTTGCTCACTGCAGATTGAAAATGTACAGTGGGGCAAAAAAGTATTTAGTCAGCCACCGAATGTGCAAGTTCTCCCACTTAAAATGATGACAGAGGTCTGTAATTTTCATCATAGGTACACTTCAACTGTGAGGGACAGAATATGAAAAAAAATCCAGGAACTCACATTGTAGGAATTTTAAAGAATTTATTTGTAAATTATGGTGAAAAATAAGTATTTGGTCAACCATTCAAAGCTCTCATTGAAGGAAGGAGGTTTTGGCTCAAAATCTCACGATACATGGCCCCATTCATTCTTTCCTTAACACGGATCAATCGTCCTGTCCCCTTAGCAGAAAAACAGCCCCAAAGCATGATGTTTCCACCCCCATGCTTCACAGTAGGTATGGTGCTCTTGGGATGCAACTCAGTATTCTTCTTCCTCCAAACACGACGAGTTGAGTTTATACCAAAAAGTTCTATTTTGGTTTCATATGACCACATGATATTCTCCCAATCCTCTGCTGTATCATCCATGTATCCATTTTGGTATAAACTCAACTCGTCGTGTTTGGAGGAAGAAGAATACTGAGTTGAATCCCAAGAACACCACACCTACTGTGAAGCATGGGGGTGGAAACATCATGCTTTGGGGCTGTTTTTCTGCTAAGGGGACAGGACGATTGATCCGTGTTAAGGAAAGAATGAATGGGGCCATGTATCGTGAGATTTTGAGCCAAAACCTCCTTCCATCAGTGAGAGCTTTGACTGGTTGACCGAATACTTATTTTCCACCATCATTTACAAATAAATTATTTAAAATTCCTATAATGTGAATTCCTGGATATTTTTTTTTCACATTCTGTCTCTCACAGTTGAAGTGTACTTATGATGAAAACTACAGACCTCCGTCATCATTTTAAGTGGGAGAACTTGCACAATCGGTGGCTGACTAAATACTTTTTTGCCCCACTGTACTTCCGGTTTTGTGGTTTGAACCAGAAGTAAAACCGTCTATAGCGTTTCTGCTCGTATTGACGTTTTTAAGTTTTACAATACAACTAAATCTATTCAGACTTACTAAACCGTCTCGTGTGTGATGTCTGTAGGAGTGTATTCATGCAATATTTGTACATGCTATAGTAATGTAACCAAGAGAGAGTCGTTAGCACTAGCAAATACGCCAACACGTTTACAAGTGTGTTAGTATTCTGTAACACACAATTGAATTCTTTTTGTATTGTTTCAGTTTCACAAATTCACCAAAACGAGTCTGTTTAGCTGATTGGAGAGCTAGCGTCCGCAGCTAGTGAGTCCATAACGATGACTTCTGTTTTGTTTCATCAGCCATTTTACTGCCATGTGACAGGCATTGTTTGGAAACAATTAAGGTATGTACACAAACATTTATGAAATCTTTCGCAACGGTATATATCCGCAGATTATAGTCTGGTGCCGCTAATTTATGTAAACATGTATTTCTTCTCAGATTTGGTGGTTGCAGCTAAAATAGCCTGGAAAATATGGTACCATAATTCCTGCTGAAATTGTATCTGATTAATATTGGTTTTGTGCCAATAGTCAACTATAATGATTAACGTGGACCCCGATTTAAACAAGCTGAAAAACTTATTTGGGTGTTACCATTTAGTGGTCAATTGTACGAAATATGTACTGTACTGAGCAATCTACTAATAAAAGTTTCAATCAATCAATCAAAAATCCTATCGGCAGTGAAAAACACCTCTACGAATTAGTGTAAATATCTAATAATCGTATTAAAGTTAAAAAGTTAAGGTACCCATGATTGTCACGCACACACTAGATGTGGCGAAATTATTCTCTGCATTTGACCCATCACCCTTGATCACCCCCTGGGAGATGAGGGGAGCAGTGAGCAGCAGCAATGGCCACGCCTGGGAATCATTTTTGGTGATCTTATTATCAAGCAATTTTGTTGTAGAATCGGTAGGTTTTATTGTTTGTTTTTCAACAAACCTATCAAAGCTACATTGAAGTCCATCACATGTTTACATGATAAAAAGGAGTTGGAAGAAGCAGAGCGGATTCAATTAGTCCGATTCCTCAAAAATGTGGTTTCTTCTATTTTCACACCCACGTGTAACGTCCCAGTTTCCATGCTCTATCTCGAATGAGACGGTTGGCCATACGCAGTGTGCCTCTCGTACATTAGGGGGCGATTGTGGTGATTTCAGCTTGTTAATGTGGGAATGTAAAGAGAGAAAAAGAATGCTACAGGCGAACGAGCTAGCGCTGGTAACTTTCAAGCTCCGGATCAAACAGGTAACTACAACTTTCCACTGCTTTTTGGTGTTGTTGGTGATGTTTTAATGTGATTAAATGGTCCTTGTGGTTATTATGACATACAAAAAAGATCGCTATTACTAGTGATGGGTAAAATGAGGCCTCTATGAGTGTATGACACACTCAATGCCTGTATCGACACGGCACTGTTAATGTGTTGGTGTTTCATAATGGACATTAGATAATGTGGCACCATTAGATCACACTTGAGATTTTTCCTTTTTTCTTAGTTTCATTTAGATCAGGGGTCGGCAACCTAAAATGTTGAAAGAGCCATATTAGACAAAAAAATACAAAACATATTACATACAGATAGTGTGTCATGATATATAAATATAATTATAAGAACTTAAAGGAAACTAAATGAGCTCAAATATAGCTACAAATGAGGCATAATGATGCAATGTGTACATACAGCTAGCCTAAATAGCATGGTAGCATCGATTAGCTTGCATTCATGCAGTGACCAAATATGTCTGATTAGCACGCCACACAAGTCAATAACGTCAACAAAACTCACTTCTGTGCATTTATGCACAACATTAAAAGTTTTGTGGACAAAGAGACAAAAAAAAGAAGTTGCATAAAACATGTCTTAGAAAGTCTGAGAAAGTTATACATGTAAACAAACTACGGCCTAGCCTAAATAGCATGTTAGCATTGATTAGCTTGCAGTCACGCAGTGACCAAATATGTCTGATTAGCACTCCACACAAGTCAATAACATCAACAAAACTCACCTTTGTGCATTTATGCACAACGTTAAAAGTTTGGTGGACAAAATGAGACAGAAAAAGAAATGGCATAAATCAAGTATTAGAAAGTTGGAGAAAGTTATACATGTAAACAAACCACGGTGCGTTCAAGGACCGCCAAAATTAGTAGGACAAAACGCCGCTCGCCAAATACTCGAATCAGTGAAGCATGTTTAATAAAAACAGTGTGCTTTATGACAATTAGGGAGGTTTGTGTCATATTTGTCCTCCGACAGAAACAATATTAAAACAAAAAATATATATTTTTTCCCCTCATCTTTTTCCATTTTTCATACATTTTTGAAAAAGCTCCAAAGAGTCACAAGGGCGGCGCTAAAGCTGTGGGTTGCCGACCCCCGATTTAGATCAATAATGGTGACAAAACCTTGTCAAACATTTTTTTTTTCTTAATGTAACACATGTCTAGTCTTCAGGGTTCCCAGTATCACTCCATGTGCCTCATCATCCTTTGTCACTGTTTCACTCGTCACTAGTAATAACCATTTTTCTTTTAACTTCCTGTTTACCAAGTTTCTTGTTACCAGTTTTCTAATGGGAACTACTTTGTATTGTTTCTTGCTCAACCCGTTAAATAATCGATTTCCACGTGCAGATATGCTGAAGTGTTGACTGTTAAATGTGTGGTCAAATGTTTTAAATGTCACTTTTCACATTTCTTATCTCCTGCTGGAAAAAAAAAAAACATCAGCATTTTATTGGGTAGCTCGTTATTGTTTCTTTTTGTGCATGATTGTAACTGTTGTACCAGAACAGTGAATGTCAATGTTTATGCTTATTGAATAGAGACTCTGTGTGCTGTCTTCATGCAGCACTGTCATTTTTTTTGTACTCATTATTTCATACCGGCACACAATTATTGAGCTGCAGTAAAACAAATAAAGAATATCGTTGTGCAAAATTCAAAGGGAAATTGATCATGTCTCCTGAATTCCACATCCATTCCATCAATTTAAATGAATTTGAATTGAGGTCTTTAAAACAAGAAGTAGAATTTAAATTCCAAATTGAAGGAAGCAGAATTGAAATTGATCATTTTGGTGCATTTCAGAATAATAATAATACTTTATAACCAAACTGTTATAAAGTAAAAATGCGCAACTTATTCTCTGTACTTTGTAGGTGCTAACATGCTAACTCTTGGCATCTTAGCCAATTTATATGTATAAAACTAAAAGTCATGGATACTGTTACTTTTTCCTAGCATGCTGTGTATGTTAGCATTTTGGAAAAAATTTTGGTACAAGGCCGTGCGTTTCCCACCTAGGCCTTCAGTGATGTCCTGTGTCCAATGATTACCTCTCAAATTACCATCATTTATATCATCACACGACCATTGCTGGAGAAATACTACACAGGAACACATTTAGGCACTACTGCGCATTGAGCCACATCAACAGTGTACAAAACAGGTAATTTTCTGGCGCATATAAAAATCAAAGAACCCGCATCAGCAATTAAAACATATCTTATGTGGTACTGTCAAAATTAAAAATGCAAAAAAACATATTGAACGTGAAAAAATAAGGAAATAACATCTGAACTGACAATTTGTAGAACCCATTTGAGCGTCCAGGGTTGGCCGACGTCGTCTCACAAGATGTAGTTTCTCTTTAAATATCCTTCTTGAAAATGGCCTCGCAAATATATGTGTTGTCCTGTCTAATCATAAAAGTTGCAGACGAGGCGTGTTGGCTGACTTCTTAAAGGGGAACATTATCACAATTTCTGAAGGGTTAAAACCAATAGAAATCAGTTCCCAGTGACTTATTTTATTTTTCGAAGTTTTTCTCAAAATTTTACCCATCACGTAACATCCCGAAAAACGGCTTCAAAGTGTCTGATTTAACCGTCGTTATATCCACCTGTCCATTATCCTGTGATGTCACAGCGTGACCACACAGAAACACACATGGCGGATTGCACAGAAAGGTATAGCGATATCAGCTCGGATTCAGACTGGGATTTCAGTGCCGTAAGCGATTCAACAGATTACGCATGTATTGAAACGGATGGTTGGAGTGTGGAGACAGGTACTGAAAACGAAATTAAAGAAGAAACAGAAGCTTTTGAGCCATATCACGACAGACAGCGGCACGGGAGGAAGCGCAGACGAATTCGGCGATTGCCTACTATCCAACGATTGGTATGTGTTTGTTTGGCATTAAATGTGGTTGGGGGGAAAGGCAGGATGCAAATATAGCTATAAATGAGGCATAATGATGCAATATGTACATACAGCTAGCCTAAATAGCATGTTAGCATCGATTAACTTGCAGTCATGCCGTGACCAAATATGTCTGATTAGCACACTCCACATACGTCAATAACATCAACAAAACTCACCTTTGTGATTTCGTTGACTTTATCGTTGGAAATGCATCTGCTTTGAGTGTCGCAGGATATCCAGACATTCTTGCCATCTCTGGGCCATCTCTGTCGTAGCATAGCTGTCGTCGGTACAGTGTGCAGAACAAACGATGGACTTTCGCATCTTTCGACCACTGGTGCAACTTAAATCCGTCCCTGTTCGTGTTGTTACACCCTCCGACAACACACCGACGAGGCATAATGTCTCCAAGGTACGGGAAAACAGTCAAAAAAACGGAAAATAACAGAGCTGATTGACTTGGTGTGTTTAATGTGTTTGAGAAAATGGCGGGTCGCTTCACGTTGTGACGTCACGGGTGAAAGGTCATTGCTCCGACAGGCGAACAATTGAAAGGCGTTTAAATCGCCAAATTCACCCTTTTAGAGTTCGGAAATCGGTTAAAAAAACATACGGTCTTTTTTCTGCAACATCAAGGTATATATGGACGCTTACATAGGTCTGGTGATAATGTTCCCCTTTAAAGTTTACTCCACAGCGTGCTCATCAAAAACATCCCATTACTGTGGCATGCTGGGTAATAGAGCTGTTATGTTACCTGGCTCATAACATCACTATATATATCTGCCTTAGGGAAGCTAAAAGGCCTTACTGACAACCACTTGTGATCTGATTGGCTATCGCAACTGTCTATCAACTGTATGTGTCCGTTCACTTACAGCGTTGAATCTGAAGGCCCTGGGCAGATTTGGTACAGCATGGCGACATAAGCCAACTGAATTCATATTGGATAAAAACTCTATAACCTAAAAACAACAGTGCTGGAAGGAGCATAATATGACAGAAGAGAACATGAATAATTTTAGATAATTAGGGAAAGTAAATAAAACATTACTTTTATCTTTAATTATGATCATGATTTCTGGTTATGTGATTACACACCACTGTATTTGGTGCTATTAATTTAGCATGTTAAATGTTATCATGTTAGCATATATATATATATTTTTTTTTTTAGAACGATACGATTAAAAACGATTCAGTAAGTTGAAAACGATTCACTAACTTTTTAGCAAAAAAAAAAATTCCACTGGTGTGACTGTAAAATAAATAGTGGATACTGGACACTGCATGTAAAGATTCATATATTCCTGATATTCATTGTAAGGGAATTA
This sequence comes from Nerophis ophidion, assembly GCF_033978795.1. Lineage (NCBI taxonomy): Eukaryota > Metazoa > Chordata > Actinopteri > Syngnathiformes > Syngnathidae > Nerophis > Nerophis ophidion. The sequence continues at coordinate 73,769,622 of NC_084611.1, forward strand.
TGTATGCATGAATTATGCATTATGCATACAAACAAGCAAGTAGACAAACATTTTAATGGCCGATGAATTCACATCTTATTTGAATCAAGTGCAACCAACACTTTAGGTGGAATTAACAAGAGTAAATATTTTCTGGTCACATTTCCAACCTTAAAGACATTTTCAAGCCAAAGTACAGTAACCAATATTGTAATAGTAGCTTAACATGCGACTTCTTCTTTTGTTTTGTTTTTTAACATCATATAAAACAGGGGTCACCAACCTTTTTGAAACCAAGAGCTACTTCTTGGGAAATGAATAATGCGAAGGGCTACTAGTTTGATAGACACTTAAATAAATTGCCACAAATAGCCAATTTGCTCAATTTACCTTTAACTCTATGTTATTATTAATAATTAATGATATTTATCTTTGTGGAAACACAGATCATCTTAATGATTTCTCACAATAAATGTATATAGAAACAGATAAATATATTTTAAAAAAAGGGTATTTCTGTCTGTCATTCCGTTGTACATTTTTTTTCCTTCTACGGAAGGTTTTTTGTAGGGAATAAATTATGAAAAACACACTAACTTGAACGGTTTAAAAGAGGAGAAAACACGAAAAAAATTAAAATTAAATTTTGAAACATAGTTTATCTTTAAAATTCAAAATTCAACCGAAAAAAAGAAGAGAAAAACTAGCTAATTCGAATCTTTTTGAAAAAAAAAATAACAATAATTAAGATTAAGATTTTTAATTTTTTTTATTTTGATTACATGTTTTAAATAGGTTTAAATCCATTCTGCACTTTGTTAGAATATATAACAATTGGACCAAGCTATATTTCTAACAAATACAAATCATTATTTCTTTTAGATTTTGATGAACAAAACTTTTAAAATAAATTCAAAAGACTTTGAAATAAGACTTAAATTTGATTCTACAGATTTTCTAGATTTGCCGGAATATTTTTTTTTAATTTTAATCATAATAACTTTGAAGAAGTATTTCACAAATATTCTTCGTCGAAAAAACAGAAGCTTGGCGATGACCAAGAAGAACGCGGAGTTGGAATATAATTACAACACTTTATGTACAGATTTATATACATATTTATATAATATTTCCATATTTATATAATATGTAACTACAAGCTCCATTCACAGACAGAGTCCGATTGCTTTTATGAGCGGTCGAGCGAGTCAAAAGCCGAAAAAATAAATAAACAAATACAATTATTTATTTATTTATTTTTATTTGTGGCGACCGTAATTCTTTCGTGGCGGGCCGCCACAAATAAATGAATGTGTGGGAAACCCTGCTATTCTATTCTATTCTATTCGATTCGAGATTTTAGAAGCATGAAAATGAAACACAGTTTAAACATGTCTGGTCCTGACTCTAAGCACCAGCAAGCGACCACTCCCTGAGGATCTCAGAGATCGAGATGATTCATATGGCTTTAACATGTCAGAGATGTACTTTGGCACAAGACTATGAAAAGACTTGTAGACAAGGAAAGCCATTTTAAAGTCCATTCTCAGAGTAACAGGAAGCTAGTGGAGTGAACCACTCAGTGGCCTAGTGGTTAGAGTGTCCGCCCTGAAATCGGTAGGTTGTGAGTTCCAACCCCGGTCAAGTCATACCAGAGACTATAAAAATGGGAGCCACTACCTCCCTGCTTGGCACTCAGCATCACCAAAAATGATTCCCGGGCGTGACCACCATTGCTGCCCACTGCTCCTCTCACCTCCCAGGGGTGATCAAGGTGATGGGTCAAATGCAGAGGACGAATTTCACCACACCTAGTGTGTGCGTGTGTGTGTGTGTGTGTGTGTGTGCGTGTGTGTGTGTGTGTGTGTGTGTGTGTGTGTGTGTGTGTGTGTGCGTGTGTGAGACAGTCATTATTGGTACTTTAACTTTAACTTTAATATTAAACAACATGTATTTTAGTAGTAAGTAAACAAGGGCTCCTAAATTGTCTGCTGACGTATGCAGTAACATATTGTGTCATTTCTCATTCTATTTTTTCAAAATTATGAGGGACAAACTGTACAAAATGATTATTGATCCACTTGTTCATTTACTGTTTACTTTCTCTTTTGATATGTTCTATCTAAATTTATGTTAAAATGTAATAATCACTTATTCTTCTGTTGTTTGAATACTTTACATTAGTTTCAGATGATATCAAGTAGTTACAGGATCATACATTGGTCATATTCAAAGTCCTCATGTGTCCAGGGACACTTTTCCTGATTTTTTGTCACACACAACCATTGGTACTTTAACTTTAACTAAGCACTGCAGTAAAATGGTCGTATTTCCTGGTTCTTGTCAGGACTTGACCAGTAGCATTTCGGATATACTGCAGCTTATTTACAGCTCGTTTAGAGAGCCCAGCGAGAAGGTCGTTACAATTATCTAAGCTGCCGGAGACAAAGGCATGGATTAGTCTTTCCAATTTTAATTTAGACATTAGTTCTCTCATTTTGGCAATGTTTTTCAAGTGGTAAAAAGCTGCTGAAGTTATTGACCTAACGTGGCTGTTAAAATTCAAGTCTGAGTCCATTATTACCCCTAGATTTCTAATTGTTAACCTAATGTGATCATTAGGTTTCAGAGAGTGAGTCTAAAGGTGACTAATTGGTTTCTTTGGGCCAAAGACAATAATTACAGTTTTGTCTGAGTTGAACTGAAGAAAAAAGGTTTGCATCCACACACTGATCTGTTCTATGCATTGACAAAGTGAATCAACAGAGCGATGATCACGTACTGTCAGTGACACGTAGATCTGAATATTATCTGCGTAGTTCTGGTAGGACACGTTGAAGCTGCGTATTAGCTGACCTCGTGGCAGCATGTACAAGTTGAACAATAGAGGTCCAGGTATAGAGCTCTGAGGAATCCCACAGGTCATAGGCACTTGGTAGAGGCACATTAACAAAATATGTCCAGTGATGGTGATAGGACTTGAACCAGTTAAGAGCAGAAGCAGATATTCCGACCCAGTGGAAACCTCTAAGCTCTGTATTAAGATAGTACCGTCAACTGCGTCAAAGGCAGCACTCGGATCCAGCAGAACCAAGACGGAGACGCTATGTTCAGGCGGATATCAATTGTTACCTTGATCAGCGCTGTTTCATTGCTGTGGCACGGCCTAAAGTCTGATTGGAAAATATCAAACACATTTTAAAACTGAGAAAGTCACTAAGCTGTTGGTTTACAACCTTTTCAAGGACCTTGCCCAAAAATGGTATGTTTGATATGGGCCGATAGTTCTTCAGTACCTTTGGAAACATTCCAGTCTGAACTAGACGAGCAAATTGTGGTAACAACCTGCTCAGCACAGATTTTAGACATCTAGTGCAGTGTTTTTCAGCTTTTTCTGAGCCGAGGCACAGTTTTTGCGCTGAAAAAATCCGGAGGCATACCACCAGCAGAAATCATTAAATAAACGAAACTCAGTTGACAGTAAAAAGTTGTTGTCGCAATTGTTGAATATGACTTTAAACCATAACCAAGCATGCATCACTATAGCTCCTGTCTCAAAGTAGGTGTACTGTCACCACCTGTCACACCACGTTGTGACTTATTTTGAGTTTTTTGCCGTTTTCCTGAGTGTAATTTTTTAGTTCTTGTCTTGCGGTCCTATTTTTGTAGCTTTTTCTCTTTTTGGTATTATTTTCCACCAATTTTAATTCCTGTATTTTTTTTTTCACATTCTGTCTCTCATAGTTGAAGTGTACAATGATGAAAATTACAGACCTCTGTCACTAGACCTAATACTGTACTGGGGCACACCTGGGGCACAAATAATTCATGTGAGCGTGCAAAGCGCGCAAGCAAAAAAATTTTTAGCACTTATTTATCATAAAAAATACATAAATAGTGTTTTAAACTATGAAATCATATCAGATGATGTTGTATGGATCTTTGATTAACCACCTGAAATTAACTAATGCATTTTACCTACTTGTGCACTTTTTTACTCCAGATTTCTAAACTGCTACTGGTAAAAGCAAAAACAAAGAGCAATGAATCTTTTTGAAATATATATTCAGTAATCATCTGCAAATTTAACATCTACAAAAGTAAAACAAAAAATAAAGCACCCTACATCTCTGGGTTATTTTATATTATTTAATTTCCATTTATGGCAATGTGGCTAATCCTATTTCAGATACACAAAACTATAAAATATACACAAAACAATAAAGCCACAGTAGTAGAATAAATGAACAACTGTTGTGTGTCTGTTCAGGGAATCATTTTCTGAGAAGTAAACTGTAACGTCTCCTTTTCATTTTTGCAAAGTGGTCAATCACTCTGGACGGACATGGAAATATTACAGTAACTGTTATACAGTTGACCAGTGGTTCCCAACTGCTGGGTCGTGACATAAAAGTGGATTGTGTGTCATTTTCAGTGAGTCGCAGTCACATGTGTGCATGAAAAAAAAAAGGTTAGGGAGAAAAAAATCAAATTGTGGCAACAAAACCGGATTATTTTAGCCTTTATTCAAGCAAACCGACTAACAAGTTGGAGGAGGACTCAGGACAGACATGGAAATATATTTAAAAAAAATCTAAATGGGGCAACAAAACCCGATATTTTCAGCCATCTTTTTGAAAACAAATACAGAAATGTTACTATTTTTTCTGGAAATAAAACCAGATGCTTTAGCTGTAGCCATTTTTCTGGTGACAAAACAAGATTATTTTAGTCAAAGTCACACTGATTAACAAGACAAGTCTACTGTGCTATTTTTCTGTGAAATAAACTTGAATGATTTAAAAATTTGGCTCACGACTTGATGAAACGGAAAAATGTTTTTCTTCCTGAAGATAAACCATTTGAGAAGCACTCAACTCACACATGCTTACTCGAAATCATCATTGATGCAGAACCAGCAGACAATAACCAACATTATGTTTCATGTTCATTGGAAATTCCCCCAACAGCTCGTACAGCAAATGAATATGTTTGTCTTGATACAAGGAATAATGTTAGCTAACTTAGCATCAACTTAAGACAATGATGTTGCCTAGCTAGCTAGGACTTCACTTACATCTCACATTCCTCGCTTCTTCTCTGCTGCGGGCGAATAACTTTCTTAAATCCATCTAGGAGTTACAGTTTGAGTCAAATCAAAATCAAAATATTGTAATTAACAAATTGTTGTTGGCTAACGTCACCTACCTCACGCAGTGATTCGAATCCCCCTCTCTCTCTCTCTCTCTCTCTCTCTCTTCCTCTCTCTCTCTCTCTCTCAACCGAAGTCTCGATCCACACGTGAATAAATTACCATATTAAGTAGCCATGTGGTCACTGTTTCGTGGAGTGAATACAGTAGCAATCAATTACCATACCAAGTAGTATGTGCGCTGTTGTCTATGTTATGTAGACTTAACACTCTGAAGCGTTTTTTTTATTGGTGAAATTTTTACTGGGGCACTGCAGATCAACAATGGGGCACGTGCCCCAGTAAAATATGTCTGGCGACGCCCCTGCTCTGTCATCATTTTCAAGTGGGAGAACTTGCACAATCGGTGGCTGACTAAATACTCTTTTGCCCCACTGTATATACACCCACACAAACCCCATTTCCATATGAGTTGGGAACTTGTGTTAGATGTAAATATAAACGGAATACAATGGTTTGCAAATCCTTTTCAACCCATATTCAATTGAATGCAGAACAAAGAATAGATATTTGATGTTCAAACTCATAATTTTTTATTTTTTTTTTCAAATAATCATTAACTTACAACTTCATTGCTGCAACACGTGCCAGAATAGTTGGGAAAAGGCATGTTCACCACTGTGTTAGATCACCTTTTCTTTTAACAACATTCAATAAACATTTGGGAACTGAGGAAAGTAATTGTTGAAGCTTTAAAGTGGAATTCTTTCCCATTCTTGTTTTATGTAGAGCTTTAGTCGTTCAACAGTCCGAGGTCTCCGCTGTCGTATTTTACGCCTCATAGTGCGCCACACATTTTCAATGGGAGACAGGCCTGGACTGCAGGCGGGCCAGGAAAGTACCAGCACTCTTCTCTTATGAAGCCACGCTGCTGTAACACTTCCTGAATGTGGCTTGGCATTGTCTTGCCTAAATAAGCAGGGGCGTCCATGAAAAAGACGGCGCTTAGATGGCAGCATGTGTTGTTCCAAAACCTGTATGTACCTTTCAGCATTAATGGTGCCTTCACAGATGTGTAAGTTACCCATGCCTTGGGCACCAATGCACGCCCATACCATAACAGATGCTGGCTTTTGAACTTTGCGTGGATAACAGTCTGGATGGTTCGCTTCCCCTTTGGTCCGGATGACACGATTTCGAATATTTCCATCAACAATTTGAAATGTGGACTCGTCAGACCACAGAACACTTTTCCACTTTGCATCAGTCCATCTTAGATGATCTCAGGCCCAGAGAAGCCGCCGGCATTTCTGGATGTTGTTGATAAATGGCTTTTGCTTGGCATAGTAGAGCTTTAACTTGCACTTACAGATGTAGCGACGAACTGTATTTAGTGGCAGTGTTCCTGAGCCCATGTGGTGATATCTTTTAGAGATTGATGTGGATTTTTGATACAGTGCCATCTGAGGGATCGGAGGTCACGGTCATTCAATGTTGGTTTTCGGCCATGCCGCTCACGTGGATTGATTTCTCCAGATTCTCTGAACCTTTTGATGATATTATAGACCGTAGATGTTGAAATCCCTAAATTTCTTGCAATTGTACTTTGAGAAACGTTGTTCTTAAACTGTTTGACTATTTGCTCACGCAGTTGTGGACAAAGGGGTGTACCTCGCCCCATCCTATCTTGTGAAAGATTGCGCATTTTTTGGGAAGCTGTTTTTATACCCAATCATGACACTCACCTGTTCCCAATTAGCCTGCACACCTGTGGGATGTTCCAAATAAGTGTTTGATGAGCATTCCTTAACTTTATCAGTATTTATTGCCACCTTTTCCAACTTCTTTGTCACGTGTTGCTGGCATCAAATTCTAAAGTTAATGATTATTTGCAAAAAAAAAACAATGTTTATCAGTTTGAACATCAAATATCTTGTCTTTGTAGTGCATTCAATTGAATATGGGTTGAAAAGGATTTGCAAATCATTATATTCCGTTTATATTTACATCTAACACAATTTCCCAACTCATATGGAAACGGGGTTTATATATAAATATATATATCATCGATCCATCCATTTTCTACCGCTTGTACCGTTCGGGGTCGCTGGAGCCCATCTCAGTTGCACTCGGGCGGAAGGCGAGGTACACCCTGGAAAAGTCGCCACCTCATCGCAGGTGCATGTTTTTGGCGGTGGGAGGAAGCCGGGGTACCACACAGTCAAGGGGAGAACATGCATACTCCACACAGAAAGATCCTGAGCCCGGGATTGAACCCAGGACAACTCAGGACCTTCGTTTTGTGAGGCACATACACTAACCCCTGTTTCACCGTGCTGCCTATATATATATATATATTAGGGCTGTGAATCTTTGGGTGTCCCACGATTCGATTCAATATCGATTCTTGGGGTCACGTTTCGATAATATATCGATTTTTTTCGATTGGATTCGATTCTCGATTCGAAAACGAGATTTTTCCGATTCAAAACGATTCTGTATTCATTCAATACATAGGATTTCAGCAGGATCTACCCCAGTCTGCTGACATGCTAGCAGAGTAGTAGATTTTTTGGGAAAAAAGCTTTTATAACTATAAAGGACAATGTTTCATTAACTGATTGCAATAATGTAAATGTGTTTTAACTATTAAACGAACCAAAAACATGACTTACTTTATCTTTGTGAAAACATTGGAGACAGTGTGTTGTCAAGCTTATGAGATGCGATGCAAGTGTAAGCCACTGTGACACTATTGTTCTTTTTTTTTATTTTTATAAATGTCTCATGAAAATGTCAATGAGGGATTTTTAATCACTGCTATGCTGAAATTATAACTAATATTGATACTGTTGTGGATAATATTCATTTTTGTTTCATTACTTTTGGTTTGTTCTGTGTTGTGTTTGTCTCCTCTCAATTGCTCTGTTTATTGCAGTTCTGAGTGTTGCTGGGTCAGGTTTGGTTTTGGAATTGGATTGCATTGTTATGGTATTGCTGTGTAGTGGTGTGTTGGATTGATTTAAAAAAAAACAAATAAACGATTTTTTAAAAATGAGAATTGATTCTGAATAGCGCAACGTAAACGATTCGATTCGTATTCGAATCGATCTTTTCCCACACCCCTAATATATATATGATGGATGGATGGATGGATATATATATATATATATCTATATATATATATATATATATATATATATATATATATATATATATATATATATATATATATATATAGATATATATATATATATATATATATACCCAATACAGTTTGAACGTTAAGTATCTTGTCTTTGCAGTCTATTCAATTGAATATAAGTTTAAAAGGATTTTCATATCATTGTATTCTGTTTTTATTTACCATTTACACAACATGTCAAATTCACTGGTTTTGGGTTTTGTAGAACAAGAATGCGTTTCCAGGAAAATGAGGACGTTTGGCGCTGTTGAAATATGTAGAAAAGTCAAATCGTCCCTGCTGACCATACTTATAAAACATTCTGACACTTTTATGCTGAACTATATTTGGTAAATTTTTTATTTTTTTTGCAAACCAAGAATGATTTTAGCCCAATTTAGGACAAGGTTGTCAGGAAATAAGGGGTGCTTTGCTGGTGAAAGAAGAAGGTTGAAAGGTGGACTGGCTTCGCTCAAAGAGAAAAAGGAAGAGTTTTTGTGGCAAGCTGGCTTGCTCTATAATGTGTTTGCTTGGTGAGTTGCAGTCCAGTGGAACACGCTAATCTCCACGCTCATAGCTGAAACTGAAACTAACCATTGCTTACACATTCATTTGTGACTTTTAGCCACCTCGGGCAGGTATTAAATAAAAGTCATCGATTCTGTTGGATCGTGCTGTCTTGCTAGCATGCTAATTGTTTTAGTCAATTTTGTAGGTATACAACGAAAAGTTAGGGATACTGTTGCCTGGCGCCATCTCACTAGCATGCTAACTGTTAAAGGGGAACATTATCACAATTTCAGAATGGTTAAAACCAATAAAAATCAGTTCCCAATGGCATATTTTATTTTTCGAAGTTTTTTTCAAAATTTTACGCATCATGGAATATCCTGAAAAAAGGCTTTAAAGTGCCTGATTTTCGCTATCTGTGAAGGCACCGTCCATTTTCCTGTGACGTCATCCAGTGATGCCAATACAAACAAAATGGCTGATAGCACAGCAAGATATAGCGACATTAGCTCGGATTCAGACTCGGATTTCAGCGGCTTAAGCGATTCAACGCATGTATTGAAACGGCTGATTGGAGTGTGGAGGCAGATAACAAAATCGGAATTGAAGAAGAAACTGAAGCTATTGAGCGAATAGCTATTGACGCTATTCGGCGATCACCTTCTAATCAATGATTGAGTGCCATGTCTGCCTTAGCATCGCCGGTAAAATGTGCAGACCAAACGATCGGAACTTTCGCATCTTGTGACACTGGAGCAACTTAAATGCGTCGATTGGTAATTGTTTGTTTGGCATTAAATGTGGGTGGAAGGAAAGCTACAAATGTACATACAGCTAGCCTAAATAGCATGTTAGCATCGATTAGCATAATCTTTATCAGGCGAAAGAAAAAAAAATAACTAATGGAAATATGGGATGGCCTTATGCAATGTTTACAATGTACACACACACAAACATTTTTTTTACTTTTTGCATATATTTCAGAATAATTCCCACTAATGGAGTAATATTTGTTTAATTAAAATAATTTTAATCTCCATTTTATCGTTTGACAGATACTAGTGATTCTATCCGTGATATATATATATATAAAAAAAAAAACAGTTACAAAAGAACTATAAGAACCGCTATTGGAAAGGAAAAGCTCCTTAAGATCCAGCTTCTTCAATGAGCCATAAATCCCATCTCTACAAAGCGCCACAATTACATGTCATGGATACCACAATGAAGTGTTTTAATGCTGACTAAAAATCACACTACGTTGAGCTTGAACATTTGAATAATGATTCAACAGCTCGTAAACAGTAGAGCACAAGGGGGATTTACTGTTGGTGTATTTGCGGATAACATTCCAAAGGTCCGAATATATTCAAAGACCTTCTTGGTTTAATCAATTCGTCCCTTCAGACAGCTTGGTCTTCATTGAATTCTCTCCAAAGAATCGCTCAGGTTTGACCTTCGCAAAGACCAATGCTTCAAAAAGAAGAACCATTTGCTTGTAAAGAAAATGCAATATTTAAGTCAAGTTAAAAGTCAAGCCAATGTTATTCATAATAAGCAATATTTAAATGTTTAAATCTAGTCATCAGGCTTTTCAAAGGGAATCTTTTCACTCATTTCTAAAATGTTATAAAACGTTATAGAAGACATTTCAGAACCTCTTACTTATATCAGTAACGTATCATTTCTAACCGGCAAATTCCCTGACAAAATGAAAATTGCAAAAGTTGTACCAATTTATAAGAATGGAGACACACACCAGTTCACTAACTACAGACCAGTTTCATTACTTCCAGAATTCTCCAAAATCATGGAAAAACTATTCAATAGCCGATTAGATAAATTTATCAACAAAAGTGGGACGCTCGTGGAGAATCAATTTGGATTTAGAGCAAATATCTCAAAATCAATAGCATTAATAAAAATAACAGAGGAAATTACCAATGCAACAGACGGTAAAGAATGTGCAGCCGCATTATTCATGGATTTAACATAAGCATTTGACACAATTAATCCATCCATCCATCCATTTCCTACCGCTTATTCCCTTTTGGGGCCGCGGGGGGCGCTGGCGCCTATCTCATGATATTTAAATACAAAAACTAGAACGATATGGCATCAGAGGTTTGGTATTGAACTGGGTAAGAAGCTATTTAACCAACAGAAAGCAATATGTAAAGATTGGTGAAAATATGTCAACACGGTTGGATATATCTTGTGGTGTACCCCAGGGATCAATACTGGGACCAAGATTGTTTAATCTTTATATAAACGACATTTTTAAAGTTACAAAGGACTTGAAGTTAGTTTTATTTGCAGACGACACAACTGCTTTCTCTCCTCTCTGAGCTGCCACCTTACCGTGGTAGAGGAGTTTGCGTGTCCCAATGATCCTAGGAGCTATGTTGTCTGGGGGCTTTATGCCCCCTGGTAGGGTCTCCCAAGGCAAACTGGTCCTAGGTGAGGGACCAGACAAAGAGCAGCTCGAAAACCTCTATGAAAAGTAAAAACAAAGGACCCAGATTTCCCTCGCCCGGACGCGGGTCACCGGGGCCCCCCTCTGGAGCCAGGCCCGGAGGTGGGGCACGATGGCGAGCGCCTGGTGGCCGGGCCTGTACCCATGGGGCCCGGCCGGGCACAGCCCGAAGAGGCGACGTGGGTCCCCCCTCCAATGGGCTCACCACCCATAGCAGGGGGCATAGAGGTCGGGTGCAATGTGAGCTGGGCGGCGGCCGAAGGCAGGGCACTTGGCGGTCCGATCCTCGGCTACATAAGCTCGCTCTTGGGACGTGGAACGTCACCTCACTGGGGGGAAAGGAGCCTGAGCTAGTGCGCGAAGTAGAGAAATTCCGGCTGGATGTAGTCGGACTCACTTCGACGCACAGCAAGGGCTCTGGAACCACTTCTCTTGAAAGGGGCTGGACTCTCTTTCACTCTGGCGTGGCCGGCAGTGAGAGGCGACGGGCTGGGGTGGCAATTCTGGTTGCCCCCCGGCTTAAAGCCTGCACGTTGGAGTTCAACCCAGTGGACGAAAGGGTAGCCTCCCTCCGCCTTCGGGTGGGGGGACGGGTCCTGACTGTTGTTTGTGCTTACGCACCAAACAACAGTTCAGAGTACCCACCCTTTTTGGGTACACTCGAGGGAGTACTGGAGAGTGCTCCCCCGGGTGATTCCCTTGTCCTACTGGGGGACTTCAACGCTCATGTTGGTAACGACAGTGAAACCTGGAGAGGCGTGATTGGGAAGAATGGCAGCCCGGATCTGAACCCGAGTGGTGTTTTGTTATTGGACTTCTGTGCTCGTCACAGTTTGTCCATAACAAACACCATGTTCAAACATAAGGGTGTCCATATGTGCACTTGGCACCAGGACACCCTAGGCTGCAGTTCCATGATCGACTTTGTAGTTGTGTCATCGGATTTGCGGCCTCATGTTTTGGACACTCGGGTAAAGAGAGGGGCGGAGCTTTCTACCGATCACCACCTGGTGGTGAGTTGGCTGCGATGGTGGGGGAGGATGCCGGACAGACCTGGCAGGCCCAAACGCATTGTGACGGTTTGCTGGGAACGTCTGGCAGAGTCTCCTGTCAGAGAACGTTTCAATTCCCACCTCCGGAGGAACTTTGAACATGTCACGAGGGAGGTGCTGGACATTGAGTCCGAGTGGACCATGTTCCGCACCTCTATTGTCGAGGCGGCTGATCGAAGCTGTGGCCGCAAGGTAGTTGGTGCCTGTCGGGGCGGCAATCATAAAACCCCCTGGTGGACACCAGCGGTGAGGGATGCCGTCAAGCTGAAGAAGGAGTCCTACCGGGTTCTTTTGGCTCATAGGACTCCAGAGGCAGTGGACAGGTACCGACAGGCCAAGCGGTGTGCAGCTTCGGCGGTCACAGAGGCAAAAACTCGGACATGGGAAGAGTTTGGGGAAGCCATGGAAAATGACTTCCGGATGGCTTCAAAGCGATTCTGGACCACCATCCGCCGCCTCAGGAAGGGGAAGCAGTGCACTGTCAACACCGTGTATGGTGCGGATGGTGTTCTGCTGACCTCAACTGCGGATGTTGTGGATAGGTGGAAGGAATACTTTGAAGACCTCCTCAATCCCACCGACACGTCTTCCTATGAGGAAGCAGTGCCTGGGGAATCTGTGGTGGACTCTCCTATTTCTGGGGCTGAGGTTGCTGAGGTAGTTAAAAAGCTCCTCGGTGGCAAGGCCCCAGGGGTGGATGAGATCCGCCCGGAGTTCCTTAAGACTCTGGATGCTGTGGGGCTGTCTTGGTTGACAAGACTCTGCAGCATCGCGTGGACATCGGGGGCGGTACCTCTGGATTGGCAGACCGGGGTGGTGGTCCCTCTCTTTAAGAAGGGGGACCGGAGGGTGTGTTCCAACTATCGTGGGATCACACTCCTCAGCCTTCCCGGTAAGGTTTATACAGGTGTACTGGAGAGGAGGCTACGCCGGATAGTTGAACCTCGGATTCAGGAGGAACAGTGTGGTTTTCGTCCTGGTCGTGGAACTGTGGACCAGCTCCATACTCTCGGCAGGGTTCTTGAGGGTGCATGGGAGTTTGCCCAACCAGTCTACATGTGCTTTGTGGACTTGGAGAAGGCATTCGACCGTGTCCCTCGGGAAGTCCTGTGGGGAGTGCTCAGAGAGTATGGGGTATCGGACTGTCTTATTATGGCAGTCCGATCCCTGTACAATCAGTGTCAGAGCTTGGTCCGCATTGCTGGCAGTAAGTCGGACACGTTTCCAGTGAGGGTTGGACTCCGCCAAGGTTGCCCTTTGTCACCGATTCTGTTCATAACTTTTATGGACAGAATTTCTAGGCGCAGTCAAGGCATTGAGGGGTTCCGGTTTGGTGGCCGCGGGATTAGGTCTCTGCTTTTTGCAGACGATGTGGTCCTGTTGGCTTCATCTGGCCGGGATCTTCAGCTCTCACTGGATCGGTTCGCAGCCGAGTGTGAAGCGGCCGGAATGAGAATCAGCACCTCCAAATCCGAGTCCATGGTTCTCTCCCGGAAAAGGGTGGAGTGCCATCTCCGGGTTGGGGAGGAGACCCTGCCCCAAGTGGAGGAGTTCAAGTACCTAGGAGTCTTGTTCACGAGTGGGGGAAGAGTGGATCGTGAGATCGACAGGCGGATCGGTGCGGCGTCTTCAGTAATGCGGACGTTGTACCGATCTGTTGTGGTGAAGAAGGAGCTGAGCCGGAAGGCAAAGCTCTCAATTTACCGGTTGATCTACGTTCCCATCCTCACCTATGGTCATGAGCTTTGGGTCATGACTGAAAGGATAAGATCACGGGTACAAGCGGCCGAAATGAGTTTCCTCCGCCGTGTGGCGGGGCTCTCCCTTAGAGATAGGGTGAGAAGCTCTGTCATCCGGGAGGAACTCAAAGTAAAGCCGCTGCTCCTTCACATCGAGAGGAGCCAGATGAGGTGGTTCGGGCATCTGGTCAGGATGCCACCCGAACGCCTCCCGAGGGAGGTGTTTAGGGCACGTCCAACCGGTAGGAGGCCACGGGGAAGACCCAGGACACGTTGGGAAGACTATGTCTCCCGGCTGGCCTGGGAACGCCTCGGGATCCCCCGGGAAGAGCTAGAAGAAGTGGCTGGGGAGAGGGAAGTCTGGGCTTCCCTGCTTAGGCTGCTGCCCCCGCGACCCGACCTCGGATAAGCGGAAGAAGATGGATGGATGGATGGACAACTGCTTTCTGTTCAGGAGAGAACACACAGGAGAAAATACAAATATTAACAGAAGAAATGAACAAATTTAAAAAATGGTTTGATAAAAACAGACTATCTTTGAATCTCAGTAAAACTAAAATAATGCTATTTGGTAACAGTAGAAAAGAGCATCAAACACAAATGTAAATAGACGGAATAGATGTTGAAAGGCTAAAAGAAACCAGATTTTTGGGTAGTATTAATAGATGATAAAATGAACTGGAAATCTCATATACAAAACATACAACATAAGTTGGCAAAAAACATTTCAATAATAAATAAAGCAAAATACGTCCTGAACCAAAAATCACTTTATATTCTCTACTGCTCGCTAGTGTTACCATATCTGAGTTATTGTGCAGAAATATGGGGAAACAACTACAAATGTGCGATGCATTCGTCAACTGTGTTGCAAAAAAGATCAATTAGAATAATACATAATGTTGGATATAGAGAACATACAAACCCTTTATTTATTGAGTCAAAAATATTAAAGTTTGGTGATTTGGTAAAATTGCAAACAGCTAAATTGATGTACAAAGCAAATTCTAACCTGCTACCAGAGAATGTACAACAATTCTTCTCAACTAAAGAGGAGAAATATAACCTTAGAGGAAAATCTCATTTAAAACATTTGTATGCACGTTTAACTCCTAAAACCTTGAGCATATCAGTATGGGGAATTAAATTATGGAATGGAATAAGTAAAGAACTTAAACATTGGACTGATATGATCCAGTTTAAGAGGATGTTCAAATTAATAGTGCTTACAAAGTAAAAAGAAGAACAATTATGAGAAACACTTTCAACCTTATTGAAAATAAGATATTCTTCATCTCAGTATGTTGATGATGACTGAATTAATTAAGTACATTTTACAAAACTGTTGTGTTACTCATTCACGGATGTCGTTTTGCTATTTTGCTGTAAAGAAGGTCAGTGAATGAATGTATATATTTGTGGCCGCTCTGGCGTGGGAAAGGGGTAGGATTAAATAAGCTTTGCTTCTTCCTATTCCTTTTCGGACATGGTGTATTGTGTATTGTGAAATGATGAAATTGCCTGATAAATAATGTAGGTATGTCATGTTCGAAATAAACTAAGAAAAAAACTAAACATAAATTACCTTTTCTTAAAGGGGAACATTATCACCAGACCAATGTAAGTGTCAATATATACCTTAATGGTGCAGAAAAAAGACCATACATTTTTTTAACCAAATTCCGAACTCTAAATTGGTGAATTTTGGCGAATTAAACGCCTTTTGGTTTATCGTTCTTTTGGCGATGACATCAGAACGTGTCGTCACCGAGGTAATACAGCCGCCATTTTCATTTTCAACACATTGCAAACACCGGGTCTCAGCTCTGTTATTTTCCGTTTTTTCGACTATTTTTTGGAACCTTGGAGACATCATGCCTCGTCCGTGTGTTGTCGGAGGGTGTAACAACACTAACAGGGAGGGATTCAAGTTGCACCACTGGCCCGAAGATGCGAAAGTGGCAAGAAATCTGCCGCCAGACCCCCATTGAATGTGCCGGAGTGTCCGCGCATTTTACCGGGGATGACAGACATGGCACAGAGATGTATGGATAAACTGCAGATGCATTTGCAACGATAGAGTTTTGTTGATGTTGTTGACTTTTGTGCTAATCAGACATATTTGGTCGCGGCGTGAATGCCAGCTAATCAATGCTAACATGCTACGCTAATCGATGCTAACATGCTACGCTAATCGATGCTAACATGCTATTTACCGGCGGTGCTAAAGCAGACATGGCACAGAGATGTATGGATAACCTGCAGATGCATTTGCAACTATATTACGTTTCCTTCCACCCACATTTAATGTGAAAAAAACACTTATTAATCGACGGATTTAAGTTGCTCCAGTGTCACAAGATGCGAAAGTCCTGATCGTTTGGTCCGCACATTTTACCGGCGATGCTAACGCAGCTATTCGGCCATGCTATGGCTATGAATAGCGTCAATAGCTATTCGCTCAATAGCTTCAGTTTCTTCTTCAATACTTTCATACTCCAACCATTCGTTTCAAAACATGCGTAATCTGTTGAATCGCTTAAGCCGCTGAAATCCGAGTCTGAATCCGAGCTAATGTCGCTATATTTTGCTGTGCTATTCGCCATTGTTTGTTTACATTGGCAGCACTGTGTGACGTCACAGGGAAATGGCCAGTGTCTTCGCAAAGAGCAAAAAAAAGGCACTTTAAAGATTTTTTTAGGGATATTCCGGGACGGGTAACATTTTTTTTAAAACTTCAAAAAATACAACAAGTCACTGGGAACTGATTTTTATTGTTTATAACCCTTTTGAAATTGTGATAATGTTCCCCTTTAAGACCAGTATTGATGACACTGACAAGAGAAGCTGGATTTCATATTGAAATGTAATTAAAATGATTTGTCAAGTATTTCTTGAGAATGTTGAGCATTCATTTTCTGTCTAGAGGGTTTGAATTGCTATTTTTAAGATACTAGATTTTAGAAAACAGGCAAAAAAAAACACACATCAATTTCTGCCAACCGCGTGAAGAATGTGAATGACAGGGTGCTTCATATAAACTTTGACCGCAAACCTATTCCAAGCCCCTTCCTGCTCTGTTATTGATAAGAATGTAATGGAAGGTCTTCCCAAATATTGCTTTTGCCACCCGTGGTGCTCAACTTCAGTGCACACTGGGATTGAATCTAGACCGCAGATATGTCTGCAGGATATGCAAATTGTTACAATTAGGAGGAGAATGGACCCGAGAAGCAGAGGCCCGAAGTTTGCTTTTAAAAAAAAGAGTGTTTTAATGCAAAAGCATGGGGGAATAACACAAAACAACAGCACTGGAGAGAACAGCCAGTGCCCCGAAGATAAGTCCAAAGAATCAAAGTAGCAAAAACAGAATAATTGCTGGAAGACTGGTGACACAAAGCACACAAAAAACACAAAGTAGAAAAATATAAAAAATAAAAGAGGGGTCCAAACAGGGAAAGGTTAGAGAGCCAGCCACAGCCGTGCTTGGAAGGACCGTCGGCAGCAGGACAGTAAGATCAGACCAAGTACCTGGCAGTGATTGCAATCAGGTGCGCTCTTTGTCTCCGCCCACCTCCGGTGTCATGGAAACATATATGAAGGGAGCGCGAGGAAAAGGAGAAAGACCGAAAACCAGGGACGTAGGAACCGGGAGGGGCGGGTTTTACAATATTGGGAGAAAGAGGCATTTGTCCGACCCAATAATATACCCCGGAGGTTTACATGCTTTTATTTTGAAAGCGCAACTCTGATTGCGGGAGCGGGGTAGAGACAGAGAGAGAGACGGTCTGTTGAGAACGTTGCCATGAAAATTGCTCGTTGATAACTTCTTCCCGTTTGTTTATATTCATATTGAGAAACCATGTTTTTCGAGGAAAGACATTTTTATTTTGCCACGCTCATGTGTCCCGTTAAAAAAGTAAAAAAAAAGCTATTTGCCAATGGTGTCAAGTGTTCCCAAGCTGCTAAAATATTTTGTCATCCCCTTCCAGATAGTGAAATGCCACCACTAAAAAAAAAAAATATCAATGAAACCGCATCCGGACTTACTCAGTTATTTCCAAAACGTGTAAGGTGTAAGTAACGGTTACACTACAACACAAAGACAACACCTACTCTACATTTTATCAACATGTACACAATTATATCAGACATGATGTACATGTAGTTAGAGTGTCCGCCCTGAGATCGGTAGGTCGTGAGCTCAAACCCCGGCCGAGTCATACCAAAGACTATAAAAATGGGACCCATTTCCTCCCTGCTCACTCAGCATTAATGGTTGGAATTGGGGGTTAAATCACTAAAGTGATTCCTGAGCGCAGCCACCGCTGCTGCTCACTGCTCCCTTCACCTTCCAGGGGGTGGAACAAGGGATGGGTCAAATGCAGAGGTAAGTTTCACCACACCAAGTGTGTGTGTGACTATCAGTGGTACTTTAACTTTAACGTTCGATTGTATCATAGTGTATGAACCCCGTTTCCATATGAGTTGGGAAATTGTGTTAGATGTAAATATAAACGGAATACAATGATTTGCAAATCATTTTCAACACATTTTCAGTTGAATATGCTACAAAGACAACATATTTGATGTTCAAACTGATAAAAAATTTTTTTTTTTGCAAATAATCATTAACTTTAGAATTTGATGCCAACAACACGTGACAAAGAAGTTGGGAAAGGTGGCAATAACTACTGATAAAGTTGAGAAATGCTCATCAAAAACTTATTTGAAACATTCCACAGGTGTGCAGGCTAATTGGGAACAGGTGGGTGCCATTATGGATTAAACTTTCACAGTATCATGTTAGACCCGCTCGACATCCATTGCTTTCCTCCTCTCCAAGGTTCTCATAGTCATCATTGTCACCGACGTCCCACTGAGTCATTATTGTCATCGATGTCCCACTGGGTGTGAGTTTTCCTTGCCCTTATGTGGGCCTACCGAGGATGTCGTAGTGGTTTGTGCAGCCCTTTGAGACACTAGTGATTTAGGGCTATATAAGTAAACATTGATTGATTGATTGATGATTGGGTATAAAAGCAGCTTCCATGAAATGTTAAGTAATTCACAAACAAGGATGGGGCGAAGGTCACCAATTTGTAAGCAAATTGTTGAACAGTTTTAGAACAACATTTCTCAACGAGCTATTGCAAGGAATTTAGGGATTTTACCATCTACGGTCCGTAAAATCATCAAAAGGTTCAGAGAATCTGGAGAATTCACTGCACGTAAGCGATGATATTACGGACCTTTGACCCCTCAGGCGTTACTGTATCAAAAACCGACATCAGTGTGTAAAGGATATCACCACATGGGCTCAGGAACACTTCATAAAACCACTGTCAGTAACAACAGTTGGTCGCTACATCTGTAAGTGCAAGTTAAAACTCTACTATGCAAAGCAAACCCATTTATCAACAACAGCAAGGGACGCCGCTGGCTTCGCTGGGCCCGAGCTCATCTAAGATGGACTGATGCAAAGTGGAAAAGTATTCTGTGGTCTGACAAGTCCACATCTAAAATTATATTCGGAAACTGTGGACGCAGTGTCTTCCTTAACAAAGAGGAAAATAACCATCCGGATTGTTGTAGGCGCAAAGTTCAAAAGCCAGCATCTGTGATGGTATGGGGGTGCATTAGTGCCCAAGGCATGGGTAACTTACACATCTGTGAAGGCACCATTAATGCTGAATGGTCCATATAGCTTTTGTAGCAACATATGTTGTCAAGCAACGTTATCATGGACGCCCCTGCTTATTTCAGCTAAACAATGCCAAACCACGTGTTACAACAGCGTGGTTTCGTAGTAAAAGAGTGCGGGTACTTTCCTGGCCCGCCTGCGGTCCAGACCTGTCTCCCTTCGAAAATGTGTGGCGCATTATGAAGTGTAAAATACGACAGCAGAGACCCTGAACTGCTAAACAGATAGATAGATAGATAGATAGATAGATAGATAGATAGATAGATAGATAGATAGATAGATAGATAGATAGATAGATAGATAGATAGATAGATAGATAGATAGATAGATAGATAGATAGATAGATAGATAGATAGATAGATAGATGGATAGATAGATAGATAGTACTTTATTGATTCCTTCAGGAGAGTTCCTTTAGGAAAATAAAAAAAATAAAAATTAAAAACGACTGAAGCTCTACATAAAACAAGAATCAGAAAGAATGCCACTTTCAAAGCTTCAACAATTAGTTTCCTCAGTTCCCAAACGTTTATTGACTGTTGTTAAAAGGAAAGGTGATGTAACACAGTGGTGAACATGCCCTTTCCCAACTACTTTGGCACGTGTTGCTGCCATGAAATAATTAATTATTATTTGCAAAAAAAACAACAAAGTTTTGGAGTTTGAACATCAAATATATTGTCTTTGTAGTGCATTCAACTGAATATGGGTTGAAAAGTATTTGCAAATCATTGTATTCCATTTATATTTACATCTAACACAATTTCCGAACTCATATGGAAACGTGGTTTGTAGTAGTGTGTAGTGAGGCAGGTGAGGTAATGAAAGGTGGGACTGAGGAAGCTCAGGTGAGGTCATATATGAGGGAGATATGCATTAGCCTGTTATCACTTTTTAAACAAACTATTTTATTTTAACATGAGAATAACCAATAAAGTCAGGGAAGAGAAGGGAGTGTCAGGTAGTTTGTAAGGAAAATTTCAAAAATAGTAGTACAGTTAAAAAGTTAAAGTCCCAACGATAGTCACACACACACACAGTAGGTGTGGTGAAATCATCTTGTGCATTTGACCCATCCCCATGTTTACCCCCTGGGAGGTGAGGGGAGCAGAGAGCAGCAGCGGTGGCCGCGCTCGGGAATCATTTTGGTGATTTAACCCCCAGGGAGGCAATGGTCCCATTTTTATGGTCTTTGGTATTGAACTCAAGACCTTCCAGTCTCAGGGGGGACACTCTAACCCAGACCTGGGCAAATTAAGGCCCGGAGGCAACATATATAAGCTCAACATGTTGATCTTTTCAATCTGGCCAGCCGGACATTCCCAAATAATTTTTTTAGATCTTTAAGATGGAAAGTGTAGCTGCCATCATGATGTGCAGTGATGTTTTCTAATGACCGTAAATCTAAATATTTCAGTGGTTGGAATCTGCATTTATGGATTATACACAAGTTACTATGGTCATCTAATTAGTTACTATGGTCATCTAGTTATTTATTATGGTAATGTAAGTCACAGCAGCTCAGACGAGGCACAAAGCAGTGTGGGCGGGGAGCGTTTCCACAGACGCGGAAGGAGATTTTCACAACAAAGTTCTAAAGCTTAGTGGTGCATCAGATGTATCAGATAGTAGGTGGGATTATTTTGTACCCTTGGCGTTCATATTTCCCCCTTTGTTGCATTTTTCTTGCCTTTCACTTGATTGTAAAATGTGTCAATGGAAAGTGGGTGTGACGTTCATATTTTGTCAATATTCAGTGTTTTATCTTTCATAGAAAAATGTAAATTTGCATTATGTTTTTTAAGGCGGTCTGTCATAACTCATATAGCATTCAATGAGAAATTATTGTGAAGTTCTGTATTAGTGTTCATAAAAATAGATATACCGACACCCAGACATATTTTTTTTCTCTAAATGTGGCCCCCACGAGTCAAAATAATTGCCCAGGCTTACTGTAACCACAAGGCCACTGAGAGGGTCAATTATTATTATTATCAATTATAATAAAAAAAAACAGCGGATGACTCATGTCAAATCATTTTGTTTTAGGATACATTTAATTTATTTTATTGTGATAACTTAAAAATGTCTACAGTAGGATTGGGGTTTGAGTTATGTTTTTGCTGCAGTACATTACTCCAGGTCAGGGGTCACCAACCTTTTTGAAAGCAAGAGCTACTTCATGGGTACTGATTAATGCGAAGGGCTACCAGTTTGATACACACTTAAATAAATTGCCAGAAATAGCCATTTGCTCAATTTACCTTTTTTTTATTTACCTTTAATAAATAAATATATATATATATATATATATATATATATATATCACAGATATACTTTTTTAAAATATTTGACTTGTATGGCTCTCTCAGCCAAAAACCTCTTTCCTTTACTTTTGGTTTCAATGGACACTAATTCTCCACACATGCCCTTGTTTTAGTAATTAGTGTTCCCCACCAGCTGTTTGGTTTATCACTCCCCTTAATATGTTCTGGTCACCTAGCACAAGTCGCTCGGTCAATGCAACATTTACATTTCGCCTTGTTTTCACCACGCTTAAGTGTTTTCCCTCATGATAGACTCTCGTTGTTTACCCTTGGAGACTATTTGGTTTTTGGCTCAATGCTTGTTTTTAACCATCGCAGCCGTGCGTCCCAAACCGTTATTGCCTTGCAGGAACGTCACAGACTTGAGGCAGGGAGTTAAAGTCATGAAGAGAAAGGAGCAAACCTACTTATAACATTAACCCCAAACTGTGGTTATGCATGTCCCGACTCATGAGCCTTGGATCTATTTTAGCTTTTTAAAGTGAAAGGTAGTCATTTGCTTCAGTAATTGGCAGCACGGAGCTGCCTAAGCACGACAATTGTTTCAGCTTGACAAAATAATTGGGCAAATGGCTTGTCAAACACAACTATGGTGAGACAGCGATCAATAAAGGAAGAAGTGCATTAATGTGAATTGCACCTGCCTCTGTGATAAACTATAACTAATTGTATACACATTCAAGTACACACAAGAGGGGCCGTTATGTGTGTATGAGAGTGTTTCAGTAGTGTGTGTGAGAGAAACACATTTCATTTGTTTATGTGAGAGCATTTCAGTAGTGTGTATAAGAGTGTTTCAGTAGTATGTGTGAGAGAAAAACATTTCACTAGTACAGTGGTTCTCAAACGGGGGCACGCGTACCCCTGGGGGTACTTGAAGGTATGACAAGGGGTACGTGAGATTTAAAAAAAATATTCTAATAATAGCAACAATTTAAAAATCCTTTATAAATATATTTATTGAATAATACTTCAACAAAATATGAATGTATGTTCATAAACTGTAAAAAAAAATACAACAATGCAATATTCAGTGTTGACAGATAGATTTTTGTGGACATGTTCCTTAAGGATGTCTTTTTGTGAATACATTTTTAGAATTAAGTTCATGAATCCAGATGGATCTATAGTACAATACCCAAAGAGGGAACTTTAAGTTCATGATTACTTCTATCTGTAGAAATCTTTATTTATGATTGAATCACTTGTTTATTTTTCAACAAGTTTTTAGTTATTTTTATATCTTTTTTCCAAATAGTTTAAGAAAGACCACTAAAAATTAGCAATATTTTGCACTGTTATACAATTTTATAAATCAGAAACTGATGACATAGTGCTGTATTTTACTTCTTTATCTCTTTTTTTCAACCAAAAATGCTTTGCTTTGATTAGGGGTACTTGAATTAAAAAAATGTCCACAGGGGGTACATCACTGAAAAAAGGTTGAGAACCACTACACTAGTATATGTGAAAGCATTTTTAGTAGTGTGTATAAGAGTGTGTAGAGGTTTCCCTAATCATGGTTCCTCGGACCACCAAACATGCTGACAGGAATCCAGCTCAGGGTTACGACACTGTTTTATTTTTCAATGAAGTCTCTTCTGTGCTTTTCAGCAAGTGTTTTTCTGTTGTGTCTCTCGCGTCTGCTCCAGCTCCAACTACTTCTGCTTCCCGACTGCTGCCTTTAACGGAGCGACAGCTGATTAGACAAACACTTTCAACTGTGTCATCCACTCACCTGTCACCAACCTCGAAGCCGGTCCTGCCACACCCCGCTCCGCTGCAGGTGCGCAGGCCACGCCCACCACAGAGTGTTTCAGTAGTATGTATGAGAGTGTTTCAGTAGTGTGTGTGAGAGAAAAACATTTCAGTTGTGTATGTGAGAGCATTTCAGTAGTGTATGTAAGAGGCAATTCTGAAAAATGTCCCCAACGGCCCCTCATACACACATATACACATTTTAACACTACATTCATGATCAGATGATTGAAGAATAGAAATAGTAGAAATAGTTTGCATTAAAATCTTCTCAACTGGGATCATTACATTTAACGGGATTTACAGTAAGTCGGTCTGCATGTGCAATGAAACTCTGTCCCTTATTGACATAGTAGTAATAACCAGGCCGAAAAAGTAAGTAGATATTGATGCTTCATTTTGGTGCTAAATTAAGAGCTACTATTATTAAGAAAAATGATTGTTTGTTCTAAATATGTATTTGTTTATATGCTCAGAAGGACATGCAGCATTCCCAAAAAAGTGCTTATCTCCTTGAAATAGTGGGGCATTGAAGTATTGCGCAAAATAAAATGTGTTTATGTATTGAACCAAAACACTGCTACTCAGATTTGGTATAAAAATTTTTTAAAAAGGCCATGTTGTGAAAAGTTGTATTGATACAACGTTGATTGTACATAAATGTCCTTTAAACCTGACGTCGAAAATAACAGTTGTATTTGGAAACTGAGACAACGTTTATGTCTAATTTTGGATCCACTTATTTGGTTGGGAAATGACCAAATTTCAATGGTCAAATCAACATTACAACCTGGCATTGAATAAATGTCGTCAAAAAGCATGTTGTTTCAACGTTGTATTTGTGTTGTAAAATATTGATGGGGAAATGACCTAAATTTAACGGTCAAATCAACCTCAGAACCCTAAATTGATTCAACGACATCAAAAAGCATGTTGTTTCAACGTTAGGTTTGATTTGCTCAACTTCAGGACCTAATTCAACAAGTTTTCAACGTTGTTTCAATGTATTCTGCCTGCAGGGTAGGGTGTTTTTAAACATAATAATTTCCACAAACTGTGTCCTTATGCTATCATTTATGAGTCTTTCCCTGGCAGCTGCTGGTTTGGGTCTCATAAATAAGTCAAAGATGGAAATGAATTTGTCCTATTTTGGAGTAAGGCTGTAACATAACAAAATGTGGGATGAATGAAGCGCTGTAAATATTTTAGTAGTGTATGTAATACATACAATACTAAAAAAATAACAGGAGTAACAGTATCAATAATATTTGTAATAATGATAGTAACATCAGTAATAGTCTTTTTAATCCGGGAGATCGCAAAAAGCCGCTGCCTGTCCAGGGATCAGAAAATCTGCAGACTCCTCCCACTCCCACCAAGGACTGTTTTCAGTGCTGGACTCTAGAAAGAGGTTCCACAGCCTCTGTAGCAGGATGTTCTGTAACAGCTTCTTCCCTCAGACTATCAGACTCTTGAATGCATCAAAAAAATCCTCTCAATTCCCCCCAAAACGGATTAACTCGCTGGAATATAAAGACAATATAACATACGTCCATAAATATGGATGCATATGCAAAAGTGCAATATATTTCTCTGTACAGTATTATATTTATTTATATGCACCTTATTGCTCTGTTATCCTGCACTACAACGAGCTAATGCAACAACATTTCATTCTTATCTGTACTGTAAAGTTCAAATTTGAATGACCATAAGGAAGTCTAAGTCAAAGTCTAAGTTTTCAGCCTGGATTTGAACATTGCCAACGTTTCAGGAAGACTATTTGAGTATGTAGAAGCATGAAAGTGAAACACAGTTTGAACATGTTTGCTCCTGACTCTAAACTCCAGCAAGAGACCACTCCCTGAAGATCTCAGAGCTTGAGATGGTTCGTATGGCTTTAACATGTCAGAGATGTAATAAAAGGAAATCTATGTCTAAGTCTAAGTCTAATCCAAAAATTGATTATTGAAAAAAAATAACTCTTTTTTTTTTTTTTTAAATAAACAATTACTAAAAAATTATGAATTGATGTACAATCAGAATAAATAAAAACAGCGTTTTAGATGTAAATCCATTTTTCCAGCATCTCTACAAAACAAAATACCCGCCACCCTTTCAGAATGGAGAGAAAAGTGTGACAATCTGTCACTTCACTTCTGGTTGTGAAGTGAATTATATTTATAATTCAAATATTATGACTGCTTCTCCCTATTTTGAGTGTATTAAAGACTCCTACCTGCCCGTCGTGCTCCTGTTTTCTGCATCTTGGGGTCACAACCTACCGCAGCCATACGGGTTCCTCACAGAATCCAAAGAAAGAGGGGCAAAGTGAGAGATATTATTATTGTTTACTCCAACATGCTGTGAGCCAAGCGTTTTAGGACAGATTTACTCTGGCTGGGACAATGTGCAAGCTCAGCATTCTCACAAGCTCAAGTGTGAAAGTTAATATAACTAAACAAGCCTGCAGGTTTAAGATCCAATCATGGAGCATATTTGAAAGCTCACCTTTCACTGCTCCCTGAAAGGATGTCTGTACTAATCAGTTATCGTTTTTGGTCAGCTGTAGAAAAATAAATAAGCCTGCTGTCATACCTCATAACTGTACAACACACTGAGAAGGTTATATTGCTCATTTATTCTCCCTTATTTCAATTATTGTGCAGAAGTATGGGGGAAAACATACCACAGCAACATAATGCCTTTATTTCTTTTACGGAAAAGAGTAATTTGTTGTGAGACTTGTGGGGCATAACGATGCCAGGTTCGTTCATCCAAGGATGCGTCGGGCAAAAACACAGCGTAAGGTAAGATATAAAGATTTATTAAACTGAAAACAGGCTAGAACAAAAACACTGGTGCTAATAGAAAGGCAAACAAATGGCGCTAGCTTGGAAGCAAGGAATATGAATAGAAAAAACTAAACTTGGCACGAAGGCACAAAAAGGGAAAACAAAATGACTAGCATGAAAGCTAGGAATGAAATAAACTGCAGCGCGAGAGCTAGCAAGTAATAGAATGAAACACAAGACATCAACTGTTGCATGAGAGCAAATTAGAGTCCGACCATGACTGAACAGAAAGGGCTGGCTTATATAAGGATGTTGATTAGTAAAATAGGTGTGCCGGAACCGAGAGCAGCAGGTGGAAACAATATGTAACCATGGTGACAGACTAAACAGGAAATAAGGAGGTCAAACTACCGAAATGTGATATAAAAAATGGAACAAAACAACAATCTGGAACGATCCGAGCAGCGGATTGCAACATTTGTATTATTTTTAAAGTAGGATATAGAGACCACACAAATCCACTCTTCATTAGGTCAGGATTATTAAAACCAAAAGACATTGTAGAATTGCATACTCTGCAAGTGATGTTCAAAGCTAGAAATAAAGCTCTTCAGAAGGACTTGCAAAAGTGTTTTGTGTTGACGTCTACGGATGAGAATGACAGAAGGCCGTATGATTTCAAACATCCAAGAGTGCGAACAAATTTGAAACTCATGTGCTTGTCTGTTGTTGGTGTGAAAGCATGGAATTCTCTAAAGAAAGACTTAAAATGTTGCAAGAACATATTTGAATTTAAAAAGAGTTATAAAGAGAGACATCTGGAATTATGGCAAACTGATTTTTGATTTTGATTGGATGTGTCATTGTGAAAATGCTTAAACGAAAATTATGTTAACTTGTAAGAAAAAAAAATCACACTAGTTTCATGGAACTATTAGGGACTTAGGCAAAAATATTAAAGCAGGGAAGGTTTTTTCATATTTAAATTCATTACAAGCAGATGTTGTATTCTTACAAGAAACACATCTCTGTAAAGACAACCAACACAAACTTAAAACTAGCTGGATATCTCAGGTTTATCATGCACCCTTTACTTCACAAGCTAGAGGTGTAGCTATTTTATTTCATAAAAATGTGCCTTCCTTACTTACATTAAAAATAATTGACCCTAACGGAAGATTTATTTTATTGAATGGTCATATTACATCCTACCAAGTAACTTTGTTGAATATCTATGGACCAAACACCGATGACTCAAACTTTTATCATTGAGTCTTTGGTCTACTTCCTGATGATAGCTCCTCTCATATCTACATTGGTAGTGATTTTAACTGCCTTTTGGATCCCACTTTAGATAGATTGTCAACTAAATCTCATGTAATTGCTAATTCAACTAAAACTATTAATAGTCCTATGAGATCAAGACATATCATAGACATATGGAGAATAAAACCCCCTAATAAAAGGGAATATTCATTTTACTCCACTGTACACTATTCTTACACGAGAATTGATTACTTTTTAGTGGAAGCCTCTGCCCTCTCCAATGTCAGTAATCCTGAGTACCATAGTAGAATCATCTCAGATCACAGTCCTGTAAGTTTGCAGATCCAAATCGATCTCCTTAAAGGGGAACATTATCACAATTTCAAAAGGGTTAAAAACAATAAAAATCAGTTCCCGGTGGCTCCTTGTATTTTTTGAAGTTTTTTTTTTTTAATTTTACCGGTCTCCGAATAGCCCTAAAAAAAGTTTTAAAGTGCTTGATTTTCGCTATTTGCGATGCGACTAGGCTGTTGCCCCCGCGACCCGACCTCGGATAAGCGGAAGATGATGGATGGATGGATGGATGGATGCGACTATCCATTTCCCTGTGACGTCATACAGTGCTGCCAATGTAAACAAACAACGGCGAATACCACAGCAAGATATAGCGACATTAGCCCGGATTCAGACTCGGATTTCAGCGGTTTAAGCGATTCAACAGATTAGGCATGTATTGAAACAGATGGTTGGAGTATGAAAGTATTGAAGAAGAAACTGAAGCTATTGAGCGAATAGCTGTTGACGCTATTCATAGCCATAGCATGGCCGAATAGCTGCGTTAGCATCGCCGGTAAAATGTGCGGACCAAACGATCAGGACTTTCGCATCTCGTGACACTGGAGCAACTTAAATCCTTCGATTGGAAAGTGTTTTTTTCGTATTAAATGTGGGTGGAAAGAAACGTATTATAGTTGCAAATGCATCTGCAGGTTATCCATACATCTCTGTGCCATGTCTGCTTTAGCACCGCCGGTAAATAGCATGTTAGCATCAATTAGCCTAGCATGTTAGCATCGATTAGCTGGCAGTCAACATCAACAAATCTCACCTTTGTGAATTCGTTGACTTTATAGTTGCAAATGCATTTGCAGGTTATCCATACATCTCTGTGCCATGTCTGCTTTAGCACCGCCGGTAAATAGCATGTTAGCTTCGATTAGCGAAGCATGTTAGCATCGATTAGCTGGCAGTCATGCCGCGACCAAATATATCTGATTAGCACATAAGTCAACATCAACAAAACTCACCTTTGTGATTTTGTTGAATTTATCGTTGCAAATGCATCTGCAGCTTATCCATACATCTCTGTGTCACGTCTGTCATCGCCGGTAAAATGTGCAGACATTCCGGCACAATCAATGGGGGTCTGGTGGCAGACAATTTCGCATCTTCGGGCCAGTGGTGCGACTTGAATCCCTCCCTGTTTGTGTTGTTACAACCTCCGACAACACACCGACAAAGTTCCAAAAAATAGTCGAAAAAACGGAAAATGACAGAGCTGAGACACGGTGTTTGTAATGTGTTGAAAATGAAAATGGCGGCTGTATTACCTCGGAGACGTCACGTTCTGACGTCATCGCAAAAAGAGCGATAAACAGAAAGGCGTTTAATTCGCCAAAATTCATCCATTTAGAGTTCGGAAATCGGTTAAAAAAATATATGGTCTTTTTTCTGCACCATCAAGGTATATATTGACACTTACATAGGTCTGGTGATAATGTTCCCCTTTAAAATCAAACAAAAATGGAGATTTAATCCACAATTATTATTATATGATAACAAGATTTTAAAGAGTATATAAACAAGTTTATCCAAGATTTTATTGAGCTGAATGAAAACGGAGAGGTCTCAGACTCCACATTGTGGGAAGCCCTCAAAGTTACTGCGAGGATATATCTTTTCATTTGAAAGCTCAAAACAAAGAGAAGCAAGAAAAAGGCAGAAAGAATTAGAAAAAGAAATTAAAGAAATGGAAGGAATTCATATAAATCATATAAATTCTCTTTTGGAGTCTGACTACAATAAGATGCTGAAACTGAAAAAGGATTACAACTCTTCTTCACTGGGAAATATCTAAACTCTTGCTGAAAAATAAACAAAAACATTTTGAAATATCCAATATACCACAAAAACCTCTGCCTAGACAGCTCAAAGGAGATCAAGCCAAAGCTGCTGTATACAAAAAATGCTCAAAAACAGATGAAACATGTATAGATCTACAGGATATCAACAATGTCTTCAAAAACTTTTATTCAGAATTATATAAATCTAGTTCAGCTTTATCGGCTAATGATTTAAATGATTTTTTTTAGCTCATTAAACCTACCTCAACTGAGTCCAAATCATCAGAATTCTTTAGACAACACTATTTTAACTGAAGAACTGCAAAAAGTACTGAAATCTTTTTCCGTGAATAAAATCCCTGGTCCAGATGGATTTGGTGCGGAGTTTTATCAATCTTTTAGTGAAATACTGTCCCCTATGATATTTAGAATGTTAAATGATTCTTTCGTAAACAATAAACTTCCAAGCTCTTTGTATGAAGCCCATATATGTATAATACCAAAAAAGGGAAAAAATTCACTTGATCCAGCCAATTATAGACCTATCTCCCTGCTCAGTTTAGACCATACGATTCTAACTAAAGTACTCGCAACAAGGTTAAGCAACCACATAGCAGAAATTATTCATCCGGATCAGGTCGGTTTTATCCCGGTCAGACCTTCCTTTGGCAATGTACGGAGATTACTGAACGTGTTGTACTCAGACTGCACAGGAAACAAAAAGGCCGCCGCCCTGACTCTGGATACTCATAAAGCTTTTCATTCATATGAGTGGGCTTATCTTTTTCATGTTCTCAAATGATTTGGGTTGGGAGAACATTTTATAAAATGGGTTAAAATAATTTATTTTGCACCAAAATCATATGTAATTAATAATAATGTAATATTGGATAGTTTTGAATTACATCGCGGCGTGAGACAGGGTGACTGCCTTTCGCCCTTACTTTTCAATTTGGCCCTCGAACCAATGGCTATTGGTTTAAGAATTACCTCTAATATTAAAGGATTTTCAGTGGGCTCATCAGAGAGTCTCATCTCCCTTTATGCAGATGATGTACTTGTTACACACTTACTGAGCCAGAAATTGCATTATCACTTATTTTAGAATATGTAGATTCTTTTGGTAGAATATCTGGTTATAAAATAAACTGGTGCAAAAGTGAGCTTATGTTCCTAGGAGATACCAGTCAAAATCCGGTTAAAGTCACAGAAAACTACATATCCTATCTTGGCTTAAAAATATCTAAAAATTATGAATCATTACTAAAGTTGAACTTTACTGAAGCCTTTGAGAAATTGAAAGTGTGTATTGAGTATTGGAAGACCGTACCTCTCTCTATGTTAGGCAGACTCAATGCCATCAAAATGATCACTCTGCCAAAACGTATTTATCTTTTTCAAAATTTCCCAATTCTAATTTTTCCAAAAACTTGAATCTTTAGTTCAAAATTTTGTGTGGGGATATAAAAAACGCAGAATATCCAAAAAGCACTTATTTAGATCTACAAAGGAAGGAGGACTGGGTCTTCCAACGTTCAAAAATTATTATTGGGCATCAAATCTGAACGCATTGATCTATTGGAAGATGGGGTTCCCAAAGAATGAATCTCTTAATTCTGCTCCCCTATGGGTGAAATTGGAACTGCAGTGATTAGTTAAACCTTATACATCAGGGGTCGGCAACCTTTACCACTCAAAGAGCCATTTTGACCCGTTTCACAAAGTAAAGAAAACAATGGGAGCCACATAACTCTTTTGAAATTTATAATGAAATAATACTGCATACAGAGTTTTTTTTGCTTTGTGCTATGTATAAACCAAAGGTCTCAGACATGCGCCCCACATCTTAATATGAACATTTAATGTTAGTGCGGCCCGCAAGTTTTATATGAATGCCTCTTGACAGCGTCACATTTGCCAACCCTCCCAATTTTCCCGGGAGACTCCCAAATTTCAGAGTAATTATTCTCTTGAGTGTACGCTGGTGTTCACCAAATGAACAATAATAAGGGCATACAATGATGGCACTACCGCTAGCGCCCTCTACAGCTTGTACAAATAGCTTGCCAGCCCAAAGAATTGTTTGACGAGGCTGTTGCAGACATACGAAAGAGACTGCAAGGCATCCTTATTCAACAGCAGTACAGGTCACACTGAGGGTGGCCGTTTAAACAACTTTATTACTCTTACTAATATGCGCCACACTGTGAACCCACACCAAACAAGAATGACAAACACATTTCAGGAGAACATCCGCACTATAAGACAACATAAACACGACAGAACAAATACCCAGAATCCCATGTATCCCTGACTCTTCTGGGCTCCATTATACACCCAGCTACCACCAACCCAACCCCCTCCCCCTATAAGACAACATAAACACGACAGAACAAATACCCAGAATCCCATGTATCCCCGACTATTCTGGGCTCCATTATACACCCAGCTACCACCAACCCCCCCCCTTCCGTGCGTCAGGTATTCTGGGTATTTGTTCTGTCGTGTTTATGTTGTGTTATAGTGCGGATGTTCTCCTGAAATGTGTTTGTCGTTCTTGTTTGGTGTGGGTTCACAGTGTAGCGCATATTAGTAAGAGTGTTAAAGTTGTTTATATCTCAACCCTCAGTGTGACCTGTATGGCTGTTGAACAAGTATGCCTTGCAGTAGCGTATGCATTCAGATAGAGGTCGCATCCAAAATGTAATCGGCAGGCCGGCACGCAGATAGCTTGGTGAAAATCCTGGCGCGGGGATATGTAGAAAGGGTGTTGGAGGCATTGTCATCACGGCACGTCCTCAAAGTTGATGTCTGGGTGAAAATTGAGAAATGTTTACCCGGGAGATTTCTGATAGAGACACTGGAATTTGGAAATCTACCGGACTTCTCCGGGCAGTCGGCAAGTATGCGGCTGAGCCACATCAGAGTGGTCAAAGAGCCGCATGCGGCTCCGGAGCTGCGTGTTCCCGGCCCACAGTTATACATCATTGCTATCTCTACTTTTTACTAAACCAGTATCATCAATTAAATCAATAAACCATAGTGTAGTAGTAAGAAATTCTATCAAAATTATTTCTCAAATTAAAAAACAATTAAATATTTCCAATGTAACTATGTATTCACCAATATGTCACAATCATGCATTTATTCCATCAATAACAGATAAAACATTTTTTAACTGGTACTCAAATGGAATTACATGCATAAAAGACATTTGCGTCATTTGAGCTATTTAATTCGTCCTAATTCAGTTGGTTTTGCTATTTGCAGGTAAAATAATTTTTCCAAGAAAACATTTCAAAGTCTCAGCTGGTAAATGAAAAACATCCTCTCTTAGAAATATTAAATTTATCACCCTCAAGTAAAAAGCTGGGCTTCACGGTGGAAGAGGAGTTAGTGCGTCTGCCTCACAATACGAAGGTCCTGAGTAGTCTTGGGTTCAATCCTGGGCTCGGGATCTTTCTGTATGGAGTTAGCATGTCCTCCCCGTTAATGCGTGGGTTCCCTCCGGGTACTCCAGCTTCCTCCCACTTCCACAGACATGCACCTGGGGATAGGTTGATTGGCAACTCTAAATTGGCCTTAGTGTGTGAATGTGAGTGTGAATGTTGTCTGTCTATCTGTGTTGGCCCTGCGATGAACTGGCGACTTGTCCAGGGTGTACCCCGCCTTCCGCCCGATTGTAGCTGAGAGAGGGGCCAGCGCCCCCCGTGACCCCAAAGGGAATAAGCGTTAGAAAATGGATGGATGGAAGTAAAAAGCTTATCGCCCATGACAGGCAGACTCTAATCGGGCTCATCTCGGATGGCGACAAGTCGGCCTACAGGGGAGGGGTGGACCGGCTGGCGTCCTGGTGCAGCCTCAACAACCTGGAGCTGAATGCCCAGATACCAGTGGAGATGATCATGGACTTCAGGAAAGTCACAGCCCCGACATCCACCCTCACCCTGATTGACTCTCCCACTCCCGTCTCCATTGTGGACTCCATCCATTTCTTGGGCACCACCATCACCCAAGACCTCAAGTGGGAGCCGACCATCAGCTCCCTCATCAAGAAGGCCCAGCAGAGGATGTACTTCCTGCAGCAGCTGAAAAAACTGAAAGTGCCAACTGAGATGCTGGTGCAGTTCTAATCAGCAATCATCAAGTCCATCCTCACCTCCTCCATCACTGTGTGGTTCCCCGGCGCCACAGTCCGGGACAAGCATCGACTGCAGCGCATGGTACGTAATTGGCTGCAAACTCCCACCCCTCCAGGACCTGTTCTCCTCCAGGACCAGGAGGCGTGTGGGTCGGATCACAGTTGACTCTTCTCACCCTGGACACAAACTATTCTCCCCTCTCCCCTCAGGCAGGAGACTACGGTCCATCCACACCCACACCTCCCGCCACCTGAACAGTTTTTTCAGACAAATGAATAATAAGATCTGATAGCTCAGTTACAGCTCATGTTGTTACCTCTTCTGTGTTATATGTCTTTTATGTTGCACAATTGCGCCAGGTAAAATTCCTAGTTTGTGAACCCGTTCTCAAACAATGGCAATAAAGACTTTTCTAATTCTGATTCTTCTTCTGATGACATCAGCAGACAGTGTTAAAAGAGCATGGGAACAGGAACTAGGAACAACAATACCCAATCAGCAATGGGAAGAGACACTCTCTCAAATTCACAAGTGCTCAATTAACAGCAGACATAGGCTCATGCAGTTTAAAGTGATTCATCGTTTTTACTATTCTAAAGTTTTATCACACAAATTTTATCCTGATACATCTCCACTCTGTGATGAATGTTAATCTGCTGAAGGATCACTGTCTCACTCGTTTTGGGCGTGTCAAATTATTCAATCATTTTGGTTTCTGCATTTTCTTTTTTTACTCGGGGGTATATCAGAGAAAACTTGTCCCTGATAGGGATATAATCTTGTTTGGGTGGTCTTCAGAAACACAAAAGCTTCCAAAATATATTACAACTGTGTTGCTGCTTGGGACGGTCTTGGCCAAAAGACTCATTCTCAAAGACTGGAAAACCCCATCAGCACCCAACTTCAGGAACTGGTTAAATGAACTTGTGAATGTAATGAGTCTTGAAAAACAAGATTTATAAACTCTA
The DNA here is from genome assembly GCF_033978795.1 of Nerophis ophidion. NCBI lineage: Eukaryota > Metazoa > Chordata > Actinopteri > Syngnathiformes > Syngnathidae > Nerophis > Nerophis ophidion. Next base: position 73,804,797 of record NC_084611.1, read on the forward strand.
CAAATATGAAAAAATGGGAACTAACCTTGAAACCTTTACTGACATATATTGAATCATAATCATAAAGAAAAACAAACAAAACTGCCATATTTTTTGTAGTTGTATTCCTTTTTTAAATGTTATTATTTTTTGTATTGATTCTACACTACAATTGCTTTTTTTTGTCACTTTTGATATGCTTTTGTCATGGTTTACTTGCTTTTGGGGTTTTTTTGTGATTAATGTTTTGTATTGATCAAGCCCTGTAATTTTTTTTACTTATTTTTTTTCCTTTTTTAGGTGTGTCTGGTGGACAGGCCCTCGGGAGGTGATCCTGTGATCACTTCATGAGGATCCTTGGACACATCTCAGAGTTGCAGTGTGTAAATAAATGATAAACGAGTTATACCTGTATAGCGCTTTTCTACCTTTAAGGTACTCAAAGCGCTTTGACACTATTTCCACATTCACCCATTCACATACACATTCACACACCGATGGCGGGAGCTGCCATGCAAGGCGCTAACCAGGCCCCATCAGGAGCAAGGGTGAAGTGTCTTGCTCAAGTACACAACAGACATGACGAGGTTGGTAGGAGGTGGGGATCCAACCAGGAATCCTCAGGTTGCTGGCATGCCCACACTCCCAACTGCTCCACACCGTCCCTGAAATGGTCAATGAATTATACTTGCATTGAGCTTTTCTACCTTCAAGGCACTCAAAGCGCTTTGACACCATTTCTATGTATGTATATAAAATAAAAGAATAGGCTTTTATTGTCATTGCACATTAAGGACAACAAAATTGTGAATTATTAATGGTGGAAGCTGCCATGAATGTGTGTGTGTGTGTATATATGTGTATATACAGTGGCCCTGCGATGAGGGGCGACTTGTCCAGGGTGTACGCCGCCTTCCGACCGATTGTAGCTGAGAGACGCCAGAGCCTCCTGCGACCCCAAAAGGGAATAAGCGGTAGAAAATGGATGGATGGATGTATATACAGTATATACATATATATATATATACATACATATACATACATACATTGGAGCTGTGGCCGCAAGGTAGTTGGTGCCTGTCGGGGCGTTAATCCTAAAACCCGTTGGTGGACACCAGCGGTGAGGGATGCCGTCAAGCTGAAGAAGGAGTCCTATCAGGTTCTTTTGGCTCATAGGACTCCGGAGGCAGTGGACAGGTACCGACGGGCCAAGCGGTGTGCAGCTTTAGTGGTCGCGTAGGCAAAAACTCGGACATGGGAGGAGTTCGGGGAAGCCATGGAAAACGACTTCCGGACAGCTTCGAAGCGATTCTGGACCACCATCCGCCACCTCAGGAAGGGGAAGCAGTACACTGTCCACACCGTGTATGGTGCGGATGGTGTTCTACTGACCTCAACTGCAGATGTTGTGGATAGGTGGAAGGAATACTTCGAAGACCTCCTCAATCCCACCAACACGTCTTCCTTTGAGGAAGCGGTGCCTGGGGAATCTGTGGTGGACTCTCCTATTTCTGGGGTTGAGGTCGCTGAGGTAGTTAAAAAGCTCCTCGGTGGCAAGGCCCCAGGGGTGGATGAGATACGCCCAGAGTTCCTTAAGGATCTGGATGCTGTTGGGTTGTCTTGGTTGACAAGACTCTGCAGCATCGCGTGGACATCGGGGGCGGTACCTGTGGATTGGCAGACCGGGGTGGTGGTCCCTCTCTTTAAGAAGGGGAACCGGAGGGTGTGTTCCAACTATCGTGGGATCACACTCCTCAGCCTTCCCGGTAAGGTTTATTCAGGTGTACTGGAGAGGAGGCTACGTCGGATAGTCGAACCTCGGATTCAGGAGGAACAGTGTGGTTTTCGTCCTGGTCGTGGAACTGTGGACCAGCTCTATAATCTCGGCAGGGTTCTTGAGGATGGATGGGAGTTTGCCCAACCAGTCTACATGTGCTTTGTGGACTTGGAGAAGGCATTCGACCGTGTCCCTTGGGAAGTCCTGTGGGGAGTGCTCAGAGAGTATGGGGTATTGGACTGTCTGATTGTGGCGGTCCGCTCCCTGTACGACCAGTGCCAGAGCTTGGTCCGCATTGCAGGCAGTAAGTCTGACACGTTTCCAGTTAGGGTTGGACTCCGCCAAGGCTGCCCTTTGTCACCAATTCTGTTCATAACTTTTATGGACAGAATTTCTAGGCGCAGTCAAGGCGTTGTGGGGTTCCGGTTTGGTGGCCGTGGGATCAGGTCTATGCTTTTTGCAGATGATGTGGTCCTGATGGCTTCATCTGGCCGCAATCTTCAGCTCTCACTGGATCGGTTCGCAGCCGAGTGTGAAGCGACCGGAATGAGATTCAGCACCTCCAAGTCCGAGTCCATGGTTCTCTCCCGGAAAAGGGTGGAGTGCCATCTCCGGGTGGGTGAGGAGACCCTGCCCCAAGTGGAGGAGTTCAAGTACCTAGGAGTCTTGTTCACGAGTGGGGGAAGAGTGGATCGTGAGATTGACAGGCGGATCAGTGCGGCGTCTTCAGTAATGCGGACGTTGTACCGATCCGTTGTGGTGAAGAAGGAGCTGAGCCGGAAGGCAAAGCTCTCAATTTACCGGTCGATCTACGTTCCCATCCTCAACTATGGTCATGAGCTTTGGGTCATGACCGAAAGGATAAGATCACGGGTACAAGCGGCCGAAATGAGTTTCCTCCGCCGGGTGGCGGGGCTCTCCCTTTAGAGATAGGGTGAGAAGCTCTGCCATCCGGGAGGAACTCAAAGTAAAGCCGCTGCTCCTCCACATCGAGAGGAGCCAGATGAGGTGGTTCGGGAATCTGGTCAGGATGCCACCCAAACGTCCAACCGGTAGGAGGCCACGGGGAAGACCCAGGACAAATTGGGAAGACTATGTCTCCCGGCTGGCCTGGGAACGCCTCGGGATCCCCCGGGAGGAGCTAGACGAAGTGGCTGGGGAGAGGGACGTCTGGGCTTCTCTGCTTAGGCTGCTGCCCCCGCGACCCGACCTCGGCTAAGCGGAGGAAGATGTATGGATGGATATATATATATATATATATATATTTATATATATATATATATATATATATATATATACTGTATATGTATGTGTATATATATATATATATATATATATATATATATATATATATATATGTATATGTATATATATATATATATATATACTGTATATATATATATATATATATATAAAAGTTATGGTCAAAAGTTTATATACACTTATAAAGAACATAAAGTCGTGGTTGTCTTGAATTTCCAATACTTTCTACAACTCTTGTGTTTTTGGGAGAGTGATTGGAGCACGTTCATGAAGTTTGGTTCTTTTATGATTTTGTTTTGGGTCTACTGAAAATGTGACCAAATCTGTTGGGTCAAAAGTATACATACAGCAATGTTAACATTTGGTCACATGTCTTTTGGCATGTTTCACTGCAATAAGACACTTTTGGTAGCCATCCACAAATTTCCGGTTGAATTTTTGACCACTCCTTTTGACAAAATTGGTGCAGCTCACCTAAATTTATTTTTTACATGGACTTGTTTCTTCAGCATTGTCCACATGTTTAAGTCAGTACTTTGGGAAGGCCATTCTAAAACATTAATTCCAGCTCAATTTTTGTTTTATTTTTCCCCAGAACTTTCCTCCAGAAGGTCTTATCTCTGTCCATGTGATGTCAGATGAAACAAAAATTTAGCTATTTGGCCACAATACCTAGCAATATTTTAGGAGAAGAAAAGGCCAAGCCTTTAATCCCAGGAACACCACACCTACCGTCAAGCATGGTGGTGGTAGTATTATGCTCTGGGCCTGTTTTGCTGCCAATAAAACTGGTGCTTTAAATGGGACAATGAAAAAGGAGGATTACCTCCAAATTCTTCAGGACAACCTATAATCATCGGAGGTTGGGTCTCGGGTTGGGTGTTCCAACAGGACAATAACCCCAAACACACGTCAAAAGTGCTAAAAGAATGGCTAAATCAGGCTAGAATTAAGGTTTTAGAATGGCCTTCCTAAAGTCCTGACTTATACGTGTGGATGATGCTGAAGAAACAAGTCCACGTCAGAAAACTAACACATTTAGCTGAACTGTACCAATTTTGTCAAGAGGAGTGGTCAAAAAAATGTGCCTTATTGCAGTGAAACTTGCCATGTAACCAATTAACATTGCTGTATGTATACTTTTGACCCAGCAGATTGGGTCACATTTTCAGTAGACCCATAATACATTCATAAAAGAACCAAACTTCATGAATGTTTTTTGTGACCAACAAGTATGTGCTCCAATCACTCTATCACAAAAAAATAAAGAGTTGTAGAAATGATTGGAAACACAAGACAGCCATGACATTATGTTCTTTACAAGTGTATGTAAACTTTTGACCACAACTGTATATATAGATACATATATTTCACAGTATCGAAAAATAAAGCTATACAACTAAAAACTCCGTCAAAGAGGAATTCCTGTATAAAAGGGAGTCCATTTGGTGCCTTTCCGTAATGACTACTACTACTTTAATGTCATCTTTTTCACAATCCATTACCTTTCCATCGTAGCCGTTTCTTTTTGAGCTCTTTTCAGGCAACAAATTGCAGGATTTTGGCATAATTGCAGGGACATGTGATGGACTGAGAGCAAGAAAGGAATAAGGAGTGAACGAGAGTAAGCCGTGTCATTCAAAAAGGCACTTTTAAGTTTTTGTGATTTGTGATTATAGCAATTTGAAAAAAATGTGAAAGAAAAGTGAGAATTAACAATTCTTCTTGATGACACTCAAACTCGAACAGAAGCAATTATCTTTTTTTTAATAGACAACCTTTGACTGTCGTATCTTATTCTGACTATTCATGAGCTTAGGCAAGACCATCACTATATATTTTTTTCAGACACATTTTTGCTTTTATTTTGGCTTTTTTGTGACGCTACCAAAGAACAAAGCAACGTTTTATGCAACCACAATAGCTTTGAAAACATACTTCTAGACAAGCTGGCATTTGCAGTGTTAAGTACAAAGGTTTTTTTTCCTATATTTTTGTGACAATCTGTTACTCCTTTTCTGTTTGTGCTTCCTTGTTTTGTGTTTGTTTCAGTGCCTTTATTTTGATTTCCATTGTCTGCATGTCTCCGCTGAGCACTGTTTTCCCCTCACCTGCTGTTGATTGGCAGCCAGGCCACACCTGGTGCTAATCAGCAGGCTTCCATTTATGCCTGCCTCTTCTGCTTCTCAGTGCTCGAGGATTGATTTATGTTTGAGAACCTTACCTGCACGACTGCTTCCTTCTCTGTTTATGATATTAAAAATCATCTTACCTGCTCTCGCTCTCCTGGTTCCTGCATCATGGGGTCACAAATACCGCAGCCATGCGAGCTTCTGACAAAACTTGGTGGTGCGTCGCCCGGCCAAGTGTCCCAGAATCCACCGCCTGTCTCGCCTGCGGCAGCGGCATTCCACTCGCTGCCACCACCTGACTCATCCCCGGTGAATTCGGGGACACTCCCCCGTGTACCCCGGGGGACTTCCCGGGGTACACGGTCGAATGCCTTCTCCAAGTCCACAAAGCACATGTAGACTGGTTGGGCAAACTCCCATGGACCCTCAAGGACCCTGCCGAGAGTATAGAGCTGGTCCACAGTTCCACGACCAGGACCAAAACCACACTGTTCCTCCTGAATCTAAAGTTCGATTATACGGCGTAGCCTCCTCTCCAGTACACCTGAATAGACCTTACCGGGAAGGCTGAGGAGTGTGATCCCACGATAGTTGGAACACACCCTCCGGTTCCCCTTCTTAGAGAGAGGAACCACCACCCCGGTCTGCCAATTCAGAGGTACCGCCCCCGATGTCCACGCGATGTTGCAGAGTCTTCTCAACCAAGACAGCCCCACAGCATCCAGAGCCTTAAGGAATTCCGGGTAGATCTCATCCAGCCCCGGGGGCCTTGCCACCGAGGAGCTTTTTAACTACCTCGGCAAACTCAGCCCCAGAAATAGGAGAGCCCACCACATATTCCCCAGCAACTGCTTCCTCATAGGAAGACGTGCTGGTGGGATTTAGGAGGTCTTCGAAGTATTCCCTCCACCGATCCACAACATCTGCAGTCGAGGTCAGCAGAACACCAACCCCACCATACACGGTGTTGACATTGCACTGATTCCCTTTCCTCCCATGTCCGAGTTTTTGCCTCCGCGACAGCTGAAGCCATTGGCCTGTCGATACTTGTCTGCTGCCTCCGGAGTCCTATGAGCCAAAAGAGCCCTCCTGTGACTTTTGGACTTGTTCTTAGTATTTTGTTTTAGGGGAGTCCGGAATCTGTCCTTAAAGGGGAGGGAAGGACCCCTGTTTTGTGTTTCTTGGTTATCATGGGTGCTGATTATTTTCACCTGCCTCTGATTAGTGTTAGGGATGCTCAACTGTTTCTGGGCACTAATCAGAGAGCAATTTAGTCCATCCTTTGGCCTCACTCGTCCTGGTGTTTTTGCTTGATTTTACGCAACAAGTTACGACAACCTTTTCTTTTTTCTTTTCCTGAACTAAGCTTCGCTGGGTTCACGTGCTTAGCTTTTTCTTGTTAGCTACTTTGTTAGCTTTCCCGTGCTATAATCACGCTTGTTTTGTTTGTTTTGTATATTGCACGTTTATGAAGAATAAATCATTCTTCTTACCTGCAAGCTGCTTCCTTACGTTCCTCCGCATTTTGGAAAGACGACCCGCGGCATCAACATCTTCGGGTGGCATCTGGTTAGGATGCCACTCGAATGCCTCCCGAGGGAGGTGTTTAGGGCACGTCCACGGGGCCACAGGGGAGACTGAGGACACGTTGAGAAGACTATGTCTCCTGGCTGGCCTGGGAACGCCTCGGGATCCCCTTGGAAGAGTTGGACGAAGTGGCTGGGGAGAGGGAAGTCTGGGCTTCCCTGCTTAGGCTGCTGCCCCCAGGACCCGACCTCGGATAAGTTGAAGAAGATGGATGGATGGATGGATGGACCTCCAGCATCAACATGCCACAATACCGTAACAATTTTGCTATATTTACCATCTTAGATCACAGGAAAAGCTCCTTAAAGGCCTACTGAAACCCACTACTACAGACCACGCAGTCTGATAGTTTATATATCGATGATGAAGTATTAACATTGCAACACATGCCAATACGGCCGGTTTAGTTTAATAAATTGCAATTTTAAATTTCCCGCGGAGTTTCTTGTTGAAAACGTCGCAGAATGATGACGGGTGACGCCACGGACTGTCAGGAAATATTTGCGCAGCACCACTTACAGCTAAAAGTCGTCTGTTTTCATCGCGCAATTAAACAGTATTTTGGAAATCTGTGTTGCTGAATATTTTGCAATTTGTTCAATTAATAATGGAGAAGTCAAAGTAGAAAGATGGAGTTGGGAAGCTTTAGCCTTTAGCCACACAAACACACGGTGATTCCGTATTTAAAATTCCCGGAGGTGAAGCTTTACTATGGATCAGAGCGGTCAAGCGAACATGGTTCCCGACCACTTGTCAACCGGCAGGTTTCGGTGAAAAAATTGTGTTAAAAAGTCTCCTCTTACCGGAGATCTGTGGAGTTTGCGCTGTCCTTGTATCTGCCGTGACTTCTCTCAGACACTGGCCTCAAGACACCCGTGGACACACCCCTCTGACTATCAGGTACTATTTAATCTCACTAAAACACCAGCAACAAAATAGAAAGATAAGGGATTTCCCAGAATTATCCAGGTAAATATGTCTAAAAACATTTGAATCCGTCAAAATGCAATCGCCTTTTTTTTTTAAACTTTATTCTTATTTTTATTTTTTAGTCCTTCGCTATCAATATCATCATCCACAAATCTTTCATCCTCGCTCAAATTAATGGGGAAATTGTCGTTTTCTTGGTCCGAATAGCTCTTGCTGCTGGAGGCTCCTATTAAAAACAATGTGAGGAGCCCTCACACTTGTGACGTCATCGTCTGCGACTTCTGGTAAAGGCAGGGCTTTTTTATTAGCGACCAAAAGTTGCGAACTTTATCGTCGATGTTCTCTACTAAATCCTTTCAGCAAAAATATGGCAATATTGCGAAATGATCAAGTATGACACATAAAATGGACCTCCTATCCACGTTTAAATAAGAAAATCTCATTTCAGTAGGCCTTTAACATTTGGTTTAATGAGGAGCTTCTCAAACTACTCTGTGTAGTGTTCAATAGCTTTATACACTGCTGCCATTTACTGTCTCAAATCTGCAACGACCTTCAAATCTACTTTAATTATTTGTTACCTTAGCAACCCGCGGCTCCGGAGCCGCATCAATCAATCAATCAATGTTTGTTTATATAGCCCTAAATCACAAGTGCCTCGCAGGGCTGCACAAGCTACAGCGACATCCTCGGTTCAGAGCCCACATAAGGGCAAGGAAAAACTCACAACCCAGGGGGATGTCAATGTGAATGACTATGAGAAACTTCGGAGAGGACTGCAGATGTGGGTGACCGGATGCAATGGACGTCGAGTGGGTCTAGCATAATATTGTGAAAGACCAGTCCATAGCATGCAACTCGTTAGTGCTGGCGTAGTGGCTCCCTGAAGCATTTTTAAAAAAGGATTGAAAATGCATAAAGATGTGTGAATTTTTTTATATATTTTTTGTTTGGCCATTAAAAGCCAGTAATTTCCAGGAGTTATTTCACCTTCTGAGTAGCCTCTGATTTACTAATGTTTTCTAATGTTGTAAAAATCTTTACAATAAATATAACATTTCAACATTTCTGTCAATGAAGATTTGCTTCAGCCTGCATAGTCATTTTGATAGTAGGCTATTATAGCTAATATAGATACTTACGTCATGTGTTGCCTACAGTGACGTGCGGTGAAGTTCATGGCTGGTGAGGCACTGACTTCATCACAATCAGATTTACAAACATATGAACCCTAAAGAGTATCTTTTCACCATTTGATTGGCAGCAGTTAACGGGTTATGTTTAAAAGCTCATACCTGCATTCTTTACACATACAGACTGGAGCACACAAAAAAAGCAAATATAATACAAAAAAAAAAAAAAAAAAACCTTATTATGGTCTTACCTTAACTTATAAATGAAGTCAATGCGCCGCTCCTTCTGAACAAAAATATTGATAACTTGTTTATAGAAGTCTTCCTTATCTTTCTTCAGTTTTAAAAGTCTCCTGTGAATGTTGTGTTTCCATCATGCTTTTGCGACACACTTCAATATCGAAACATCTGATAAACCACCTCATGAAAGCGTAAAAATGTTTCAGCGATATTTGAGTTTTTGTTTTTTTTATATAAGTCTGTTTACATTACCAGTTTCCTATAGACGGGTTCGGATTTTTCTACATTTCCCACAATGCATTGCCGTTGGCCATATCAAAAGGCTTGGTTTGCATACTAACGAGTAATACAGACAATGCCGACGACGTGTGCGATTGTCAACTGCCACAATCGAGGTGGCAGAGATAAAACTAGCTTTTAACGCATTTCCAAGCGTATTTCCGGAAAAACGGAAGCGGCTGAAAAGAAGAGTGAACGGGGAAGGTGAGCATGGATTGCTACAATCAATCGAGATGTAAGGTTCTATGGACAACTTTGTTTGCTCGCATTAGGGTTATACGGTAGACCGGTATTAGTATAATACCGCGGTACTACTGAATCATTTTCGGTACTATTATCGCCTCTGAAATGTACTGGTCCCGCAGCCGCGTCCTCGTCACGTCGTGACATTGCTGGTTTACCAGCAGAGGAGCATGTTGGGCGGCACACAATCACGGAGTACTTACAAACTAACAGTGTGTATACAGAAAAGGGAGAACGGACACATTTTGGCTTAAAAACCAAAGATAAAGGTAAAGTTATAACACTGAAAAACCCTCAGGAAGAGGTGCTTAAAGACATGGCTACCTAGCTAGCGGCTAACGCCCATTCGCCGTAGACAGTGTTTTGGCTACTTCTAAATCACTAATCCTTGCCTCCACGGCGACAAATAAAGTACGTTTCTTACAAGTATCATCCCTGCAGGACAAGGAATAACTAAAAATGCTTCACACTATAACTCACCGGCGTCAAAATGTAAACAAACGCCGTTGGTGGATCGATAGCCGACATCCACCGTAATGATATCAAGTAAAGGCACGTATCTAGTTCATACTACTATGATTACATCAATATTTATTGGCATCACAGCATCTTCTTTCGTTTTTTTTTTTTAATATATATTATGTTTATAAACTCAGGAAATATGTCCCTGGACACATGAGGACTTTGAATATGACCAATGTATAATCCTGTAACTACTTGGTATCGGATCGATACCAAAATGTGTGCTTTCATCCAAAACTAATGTAAAGTATCCAACAACAAAATAATAAGTGATTATTACATTTTAACAGAAGTGTAGATAGAACATGTTAAAGGAGAAAGTAAGCAGATATCAAACAGTAAATGAACAAGTAGATTAATAATTCATATTCTACCACTTGTCCTGAGTACTGTTGACAAAATAATAGAATAGAAAAGACACAATATGATACTGCATATGTCAGCAAACTAATTGTGAGTCTTTGTTTACTTACTACTAAAAGACAAGTTGTCCTGTATGTTCACTATTTTATTTAAGGACTTAACTGCAATAATAAATATATGTTTAATGTACCCTAAGATGTTTTGTTGAAATAAAGCCAATAATGCAAATTCTTGTGGTCCCCTTTATTTAGAAAAGTACCGAACATTTTTTATTACCGTTACCAAAATATTGGCATCGTTACAATACTAGTTTGCATCATTTCTTATCAGGTAATTCAATCAATCAATCAATGTTTACTTATATAGCCCTAAATCACTAGTGTCTCAAAGGGCTGCACAAACCACTACGACATCCTCGGTAGGCCCACATAAGGGCAAGGAAAACTCACACCCAGTGGGACATCGGTGACAATGAAGACTATGAGAACCTTGGAGAGGAGGAAAGCAATGGATGTCGAGCGGGTCTAACATGATACTGTGAAAGTTCAATCTATAATGGATCCAACACAGTCGCGAGAGTCCAGTCCAAAGCGGATCCAACACAGCAGCGAGAGTCCCGTTCACAGCGGAGCCAGCAGGAAAACATCCCAAGCGGAGGCGGATCAGCAGCGCAGAGATTTCCCCAGCCGATACACAGGCGAGCAGTACATGGCCACCGGATCAGACCGGACCCCCTCCACAAGGGAGAGAGGGACATAGGAGAAAAAGAAAAGAAACGGCAGATCAACTGGTCTAAAAAGGGAATCTATTTAAAGGCTAGAGTAAACAAATGAGTTTTAAGGTGAGACTTAAATGCTTCTACTGAGGTGGCATCTCGAACTTTTACCGGGAGGGCATTCCAGAGTACTGGAGCCCGGAATGAAAACGCTCTATAGCCCACAGACTTTTTTGGGGCTTTGGGAATCACTAATAAGCCGGAGTCCTTTGAACGCAGATTTCTTGCCGGGACATATGGTACAATACAATCGGCAAGATAGCGTAAGTAGTAAAACCTTAAAGTCACATCTTAAGTGCACAGGAAGCCAGTGCAGGTGAGCCAGTACGGGCGTAATGTGATCAAACTTTCTTGTTCTTGTCAAAAGTCTGGCAGCCGCATTTTGTACCAACTGTAATCTTTTAATGCTAGACATGGGGAGACCCGAAAATAATACGTTACAGTAGTCGAGGCGAGACGTAACAAACGCATGGATAATGATCTCAGCGTCTTTAGTGGACAGAATGGAGCGAATTTTAGCGATATTACGGAGCTGAAAGAAGGCCGTTTTAGTAACGCTTTTAATGTGTGCCTCAAAGCAGAGAGTTGGGTCGAATATAACACCCAGATTCTTTACCGTGTCGCCTTGTTTAATTGTTTGGTTGTCAAGTGTTAGAGTTGTATCATTAAATAGAGGTCGGTGTCTAGCAGGACCGATAATCAGCATTTCCGTTTTTTTGGCGTTGAGTTGCAAAAAGTTAGCGGACATCCATTGTTTAATTTCATTAAGACACGCCTCCAGCTGACTACAATCCGGCGTGTTGGTCAGCTTTAGGGGCATGTAGAGTTGGGTGTCATCAGCATAACAGTGAAAGCTAACACCGTATTTGCGTATGATGTCACCTAGCGGCAGCATGTAGATGCTGAAGACTGCAGGGCCGAGGACCGAACCCTGGGGAACTCCACACGTTACCTTAACGTAGTCCGAGGTCACATTGTTATGGGAGACGCACTGCATCCTATCAGTAAGATAAGAGTTAAACCAAGACAGGGCTAAGTCTGACATACCAATTCGTGTTTTGATATTTTCTAATAAAATATTATGATCGACGGTATCGAAAGCAGCGCTAAGATCGAGGAGCAGCAACATAGATGACGCATCAGAATCCATCGTTAGCAATAGATCATTAGTAATTTTTGCAAGGGCTGTCTCCGTGGAGTGATTTGCCCTGAAACCGGATTGAAAGGTTTCACATAGATTGTTAGACGCTAATTGAGAAAATGTTGCAAGTAGAAATTAATCTAAGTTTTTGCATCAAGTTTTTGTGCTTAAAAAACTTTTATAGTACTTGTATTGTTAAAACAGTGCTCACTTCTCTCATCCAGACTGTAGCCTACACATATAAAACACTGAAGCAAGGGGAGGACATCTTTCTCCCATTTCCTGCCATACAGTCTGTGGATATGACATTAAATTAGTAATCCATGATTAACCAGGGTGTCACACTTGGGTCGGATCATTTGTAAGAGTGCATGACTATGGCTTGACGACACAATGTCCACTGGTTGTAGACAAATAAAGACAAACGTCACGAACTCATGCACAAACAAAGCGGTGATGACTTTTTAGACTGATTTGAAAGTCCTTCAAAGTTTAAAATCCACTCAGACTTGTCGATTTTGTACGCCTCCTTGCATCCAATTAAGGATGTCTGCTCCTTATAACCACGAAGGGACTTCTTATCCAATGACTCACAGTATTTATTAGGGCTGCAAATCTTTGTGTGTCCCACGATTCGATTCAATATTGGTTCTTGGGGTCACGATTCGATAATTTATCGATTTTTTCGATTCAATTCAATAACGATATTTTTCCGATTCAAAACGATTCTGTATTCATTCCATACTTAGGATTTCAGCAGGATCTACGCGAGTCTGCTGACATGCTAGCAGAGTGGTAGATTTAAAAAAAAAAAAAGCTTTTATAATTGTAAAGGACAATGTTTTATCAACTGATTGCAATAATGTAAATTTGTTTTAACTATTAAACGAACCAAAAATATGACTTATTTTATCTTTGTGAAAACATTGGACACATTGTGTTGTCAAACTTATGAGATGCGATGCAAGTTTAAGCCACTGTGACACTATTGTTCTTTTATTTTTATAAATGTCTAATGATAATGTCAATGAGGGATTTTTAATCACTGCTATGCTGAAATTATAACTAATATTGATACTGTTGTTGATGAATATTCATTTTTGTTTTACTACTTTTGGTTTGTTCTGTGTCGTGTTTGTGTCTCCTCTCAATTGCTCTATTTATTGCAGTTCTGAGTGTTGCTGGGTCAGGTTTGGTTTTGGAATTGGATTGCATTGTCATGGTATTGCTGTGTATTGGTTTGTTGGATTGATATCAAAAAACAAAACAAAACAAAAAACAAAAATAGATAAAAAAAAAAATCTATTCTGAATTGCACAACGTGAGAATCTCGATTCCTATTCGAATCGATTTCCCCCCCATACCCCTAATATATATATATATATATATATATGTATATCTCTCACGGTCGTAGAGGGGTTAGTGCGTCTGCCTCACAATACGAAGGTCCCTGCAGTCCTGGGTTCAAATCCAGGCTCGGGATCTTTCTGTGTGGAGTTTTGCATGTTCGTGGGTTCCCTCCGGGTACTCCGGCTTTCCTCCCACCTCCAAAGACATACACCTGGGGATAGGTTGATTGGCAACACTAAATGGTCCCTAGTGTGTGAATGTGAGTGTGAATGTTGTCTGTCTATCTGTGTTGGCCCAGTGATGAGGTGGCGACTTGTCCAGGGTGTACCCCGCCTTCCACCCGATTGTAGCTGAGATAGGCGCCAGCGCCCCCCGCGACTCCAAAAAAGGGAATAAGCGGTAGAAAATGGATGGATATATATATATATATATATATACATAGACATACAAACAAATATATTATATATATATACACACATACATGCAAATGTAAAAATATATATATACACACACACAAATATATATATACACATATATATGTATATGTATACAGTATATGTATATATATATATACATGTATATATATATATATATATATATGTATAAAAGAGCTGTCAAGTTATTACTTTTTTAATCAGAATAATTACACTAATTCTTTGATTAATCACATAATATTTTGTTTGCAATAAGAACATTTTCTTAAAAGGCTTTGTAGTCAGAATGTCAAACGAGAATGTTTTCTAAATGTTTTTTTGAACTGCAGTAACTGCAGTAAACAAATAAAGTGCACATTTTTGTTTCTTTTGGTCTTAATAGAACTATTTCCTGCTTAACTTAATACAAATAGACATAGTTATTTAACCTTAAAACAAAACACATTTCAGTGTACAGCTTTATGATAGAGCACATCTCCAACGTTCATCAATATGTGAAAAACTATAGTGACAAAAATAGAGGAAAGATATTTCTTTCACTAATATGACAGGCAACATTTTAATTGTGCTTTATGAAGGAGATCTCCTCTCAGTAAGGTTATTGTCTTTATGCTATTGTGTTCATTTGTCTTGAAATAAAAGCATCACGCACACTCAGATCTCATTAAAGAGAAATAAATGACACGCCGCTCATAATTAAAAGCCACATACCTGGATGTTAATATCCTCACTGAATGACGATGTGTGCTTGACCCCCGGACTTGACACGGATTCAGTAACGAAACAGACACACTCAAATCGAGAGGAGCCAGATGAGGTGGTTCGAGCATCTGGTCAGGATGTCACCCCGAACGCCTCCCTAGGGAGGTGTTTAGGGCACGTCCAACCGGTAGGAGGCCACGGGGAAGACCCAGGACACGTCGGGAAGACTATGTCTCCTGGCTGGCCTGGGAACGCCTCGGGATCCCCGGGAAGAGCTAGACAAAGTGGCTAGGGAGAGGGAATTCTGGACTTCCCTGCTTAGGCTGCTGCCCCCGCGACCCAACTTAGGATAAGCGGAAGAAGATGGATTGATGTTATAGGGTCGGCGTGGCGCAGTGGGAGAGTGGCCGTGCGCAACCCGAGAGTCCCTGGTTCAAATCCCACCTAGTACCAACCTAGTCACGTCCGTTGTGTCCTGAGCAAGACACTTCACCCTTGCTCCTGATGGGTGCTGGTTAGCGCCTTGCATGGCAGCTCCCTCCATCAGTGTGTGAATGTGTGTGTGAATGGGTAAATGTGGAAGTAGTGTCAAAGCGCTTTGAGTACCTTGAAGGTAGAAAAGCGCTATACAAGTACAACCCATTTATTTATTTATTTTCTTTTTTTTAAAGAATACCTTGTCACATTGTCATTATGGGGTATTGTGTGTAGAATTTTGAGGACAAAAATGAATTTATTCAATTTTGGAATAAGGCTGTAAGATAAGAAAACATGAAAAAAGTTAAAGCCTGCGAACACTTCACGGATGCACTGGAACTCATGCTCTCGTCGTCGTATTTTTGCTTTTGCTCTATTCACCACTGCACTATTACCTAGCAGCTTATTTAAGTGCTCGTTTGTTTTTAAGTGTTAATATTTATTGTTTACATTGAACAAAGGGAGTTGTTGTGCGTTAAATATACTTAGCCAATAAAGCAAACTGATTCTGAATTGCAACCTGTGATTAATCATGATGATTTATCCACATTCAAGTGTGAATCTGCTTTAAAGGGGAACATTATCACCAGACCTATGTAAGCGTCAATATATACCTTGATGTTGCAGAAAAAAGACCATATGTTTTTTTAACCGATTTCCGAACTCTAAAAGGGTGAATTTGGCGATTGAAACGCCTTTCAATTGTTTCATTGTCGGAGCAATGACCTTTCACCCGTGACGTCACACCGGGAAGCAATCCGCCATTTTCCTCAAACACATTACACACACCAAGTCAAATCAGCTCTGTTATTTTCCATTTTTTCGACTGTTTTCTGTACCTAGGAGACATTATGCCTCGTCGGTGTGTTGTCGGAGGGTGTAACAACACGAACAGAGACGGATTCAAGTTGACTGATGTGGAGTGTGCTAATCAGACATATCAATTGTCACGGCAGGCTAATCGATGCTAACATGCTATTTAGGCTAGCTGTGTGTACATATTGCATCATTTTGCCTCATTTGTAGCTATATTTGCATCCAGCCTTTCTCTCCACCCACATTTAATGCCAAACAAACACATACCAATCGACGGATTCAAGTACACCAGTGGTCGAAAGATGCGAAAGTCCCTCGTTTGTTCTGCACATCTTACCGACGACAGCTATGCTACGACAGATGGCACAGAGATGTGTGGATATCCTGCGACACTCAAAGCAGATGCATTTCCAACGATAAAGTCAACGAAATCACAAAGGTGAGTTTTGTTGATGTTATTGACTTATGTGCTAATCAGACATATTTAGTCACGACATGACAGCCAGCTAATCTATGCTAACATGCTATTTAGGCTAGCTTTATGTACATTTGTAGCTATATTTGCCTCCAGCCTTTCCCTCCACCCACATTTAATGCCAAACAAACACATACCAATCGACGGATTTAAGTTGCTCCAGTGGTCAAAAGATGCACTCGTTGGTTAGAAGGCGATCGCCGAATTCGTCCTCGTTGGCTCAATAGCTTCAGTTTTTTCTATCTGCCTCCACACTCCAACCATCCGTTTCAATACATGCGTAATCTGTTGAATCGCTTAAGCTGCTTAAATCCGAGTCTGAATCCGAGCTAATGTCGCTATATCTTTCTGTTCTATCTGCCATGTTTGTTTGT
Source organism: Nerophis ophidion (assembly GCF_033978795.1). Lineage (NCBI taxonomy): Eukaryota > Metazoa > Chordata > Actinopteri > Syngnathiformes > Syngnathidae > Nerophis > Nerophis ophidion. The sequence goes on from NC_084611.1 coordinate 73,821,789, forward strand.
ATTGGGGGGGGGGAAATGGGGGGGGTGGGGTGTGTGGGGGTGTTGGATACACAGATAGCGAAAATCAGGCATTTTAAAGCCTTTTTTCGGGATAATCCATGATGGGTAAAATTTTTAAAAAAACTTAGAAAAATAAAATAAGCCACTGGGAACTGATTTTTATTGGTTTTAACCCTTCTGAAATTGTGATAATGTTCCCCTTTAAAAAAAAGGAATCATCTGACAGCACTTAAAAAAAGCCTGCAAAATCCTGAAAGAATCGACAAAACATTGACTGTTCAGTTTGAACCTGAAATTGATTATTTCTATTTACCTTATTATTGCCAATGGAGAAAATTGGTGTGGAAATCAAACAAACAAATTCCACGGTACCAAAAAAACGCAATCATGCAACAAACAAAGCAACACGCCAGAAACGCTGAGGCGACTCAAACATCCTTACATTCTTAGATGAGTTTGAGTGTGTAGTGCAGAGTGCATCACTTACTCTGCAGGAAACACAACAAGGTGATCCGGGGCCACGCAAGAATAAGTGGATCATTTCACCGTGAGAATTAAACGCAGGCGGATGACTCACGGGAGGCGAGGAGATAAAGTGACATTCTCTGCAGTGGCACAATCAATGTGTCGGGATTGGCAGCAAAGGAGCTCAATAAAGAAACTAAGACACAAACGTGGATTATTATTATTATTATCATTGGTAGGTAGTTGGTCCAAACTGCATAGAAGTTTCTCAGGCACTTGTTTCAAGTCACATTAGTGGATGGAGAGGTCGTTCTGCTCTTCGTTTCAACCCACAATGCAAATCTGGCAATTGTTGTGCTTTTATTGCGTGGCGTCCCAGTCAGAAGCTGGACTCTGGCACTGGCTTTTTGCGTCCCAACGAGGTGGTGCTGTAGAGAGTCCTCTGCAGGGCGGTGTAAGGCGTTTTGTCCGCGTTCTTTGCGCCGGTCCGATGCAGCGACGCTGTCCGACGCGTGCTCGGCTCGGTCCGGGCGGGGAGGCTGGACGAGCTCTGGGAGCGCTTGATGTCGGACGAGCTCCGTCCAGCCCTCCCGTTGGACAGTTCTTCGCCTTGATGACTCGAGCCGTGGGACTTTCTCTGCTCCCCGCCTGCCGCTCCGTTGGACAACGTCTGCCTGGGCAGAGTCCTTCTCCCGGCTTCCTCGTCTCCTCCTCTCCCTGAATTCCTGGACTCCTTGTCCCTCCGTAGGAAGTTCCCTTTAAGAAAAGACATCAGCCCGTCCTGGCTCTTGGCCTTGCAACCTCCTTCGCTTGCAACATTGCGATCCTGATCAGTCCTGTTCTCCTTGGGTCTTCTCAAAGTGCCTTGAAGAATGCTGGAGGTGCTAAAGCTGCTCTGAACACCAGAACCTGATCCTTGCTTCATGTCAGTATCTTCTTGTCTCCTGGCTTCTTTTCTTCGGATTAGACTGTTGCTACTCCAGCTCACACGGACAGAACCTTCGTCTTTTGACTGCTTCTCTGTACTCCGCCTCAAGCTGGAAGTTTTATCTGATGGCCTCCTCTGACCTTCTGGGACTTGTAAGGACTCAGGCTGCAAGACCTCTTCGGTCTTTCCCACACAACCAATCCGCCCCGCACTCGAGGATCGGTGTCCATTTGGTTCCCTTGCGCTACGGGGTTCGCTCATTAACGACACGATGGGTTCCTTCGTGCAGCGAGGCCGTCGGCCGGATTCCAAATACTGAACCAGTTCAACAGGGGGGGGATCTTCAACGGCCGGAGGCGCCGGATCAGGCTTTCGCCGGTCTCTGGAACCCAAGGACCAACGCAAAGGGAGAACTTTGCTCAGGGTGTCCTTGGTCTTGCTGGGGGCCCTCATGCTCATGCTGCGGCCTTCAAGTCCTCTCACGAAAGGTCTGCTCTCAAATCCACCTGAAAAGTTAAAGTACAGAAGAGAACATTTTAATTTTAATACCAATAAAAACAAATTGTATTTACACGGATGTACCGATCAAAATTGTTGGCCTTAGATACTGTCCGGTTTCAAGTCCTCAGCCGAGACTTTCAGTACTATGAAGACTATAGATTAAAGAAGTGAAACTGTTTTACAGCAAGTAACTAAAGTAAATACGATACCACATTTTGATAAAGCTTATCTTATTATATGTATACTCTAGAACAGTGCTTTTCAACCTTTTTTGAGCCAAGGCACATTTTTTTCATTGAAAAAATCCGGAAGCACAACCCCACAGACATCATTAAAAAATGAAACTCAATTGACGATAAAAAATCGTTGTCGTAATTGATGGATATGAATTCAAACCATACACCATGCATCACTATGGCTCTTGTCTCAAAGTAGGTGTACTGTCACCACCTGTCACATCACGCCGTGACAGGTGGTGACAAAATCTCCTGATGATTGAGGGAACCCCTCATGAAACAGTTCTGTAGAGATGAAGTAGTCTTGTGATTTTTCCCACACCTACATATTGCGCTCTACCACGGTATCGAGCACTATTCTCTGGATAATCCAATCGAGATATATATATATATATATACACACACATATATATATATATATATATATATATATATATATATATATATATATATATATATATATATATATATATATATATATATATATATATATATATATATCTCCTCTCTGAGCTGCTACCTTACCGTGGTAGAGGAGTTTGCGTGTCCCAATGATCCTAGGAGCTATGTTGTCTGGGGGCTTTCATGCCCCCTGGTAGGGTCTCCCAAGACAAACAGGTCCTAGGTGAGTGATCAGACAAAGAGCAGCTCAAAGACTTCTATGGAATTACAACAAAATGAACTCAGATTTCCCTCGCCCGGACGCGGGTCACCGGGGCCCCGCTCTGGAGCCAGGCCCGGAGTTGGGGCACGATGGCGAGCGCCTGGTGGCCGGGCCTGTCCCCATGGGGCCCGGCCGGGCACAGCCCGAAGAGGCAACGTGGGTCATCCCTCCAATGGGCTCACCACTCATAGGAGGGGCCATAGAGGTCGGGTGCATTGTGAGTTGGGCGGCAGCCGAAGGCAGGGCACTTGGCGGTCCGATCCTCGGCTACAGAAGCTAGCTCTTGGGACGTGGAACGTCACCTCACTGGGGGGGAAGGAGCCTGAGCTAGTCCGCGAGGTAGAGAAGTTCCGGCTGGATATAGTCGGACTCACCTCGACGCACAGCAAGGGCTCTGGAACCAGTTCTCTCGAGAGGGACTGGACCCTCTTCCACTCTGGCGTTGCCGGCAGTGAGAGGCGACGGGCTGGGGTGGCAATTCTCGTTGCCCCCCGGCTCAAAGCCTGCACGTTGGAGTTCAACCCAGTGGGCGAGAGGGTAGCCTCCCTTCGCCTTCGGGTGGGGGGACGGGTCCTGACTGTTGTTTGTGCTTACGCACCAAACAGCAGTTCAGAATACCCACCCTTTTTGGGTACACTCGAGGGAGTACTGGAAAGTGCTCCCCCGGGTGATTCCCTTGTCCTACTGGGGGACTTCAACGCTCATGTTGGCAACGACAGTGAAACTTGGAGAGGCGTGATTGGGAAGAATGCTCGCCCGGACCTAAACCCGAGTGGTGTTTTGTTATTGGACTTTTGTGCTCGTCACGGATTGTCCATAACAAACACCATGTTCAAACATAAGGGTGTCCATATGTGCACTTGGCACCAGGACACCCTAGGCCGCAGTTCCATGATCGACTTTGTAGTTGTGTCATCGGATTTGCGGCCTTATGTTTTGGACAGTCGGGTGAAGAGAGGGGCGGAGCTTTCTACCGATCACCACCTGGTGGTGAGTTGGCTGCGATGGTGGGGGAGGATGCCGGACAGACCTGGCAGGCCCAAACGCATTGTGAGGATCTGCTGGGAACGTCTGGCAGAGTCTCCTGTCAGAGAGAGTTTCAATTCACACCTCCGGGAGAACTTTGAACATGTCACGAGGGAGGTGCTGGACATTGAGTCCGAGTGGACCATGTTCCGAACCTCTATTGTCGAGGCGGCTGATTGGAGCTGTGGCCGCAAGGTTGTTGGTGCCTGTCGTGGCGGTAATCCCAGAATCCGTTGGTGGACACCAGCAGTGAGGGATGCCGTCAAGCTGAAGAAGGAGTCCTATCTGGTTCTTTTGGCTCATAGGACTCCGGAGGCAGTGGACGGGTACCGACGGGCCAAGCGGTGTGCAGCTTTAGCAGTCGCGGAGGCAAAAACTCGGACATGGGAAGAGTTCGGGGAAGCCATGGAAAACGACTTCCGGACGGCTTCGAAGCGATTCTGGACCACCATACGCCGCCTCAGGAAGGGGAAACAGTGCACTATCAACACCGTATATGGTGCGGATGGTGTTCTGCTGACTTCGACTGCGGATGTTGTGGATCGGTGGAGGGAATACTTCGAAGACCTCCTCAATCCCACCAACACGTCTTCCTTTGAGGAAGCGGTGCCTGGGGAATCTGTGGTGGACTCTCCTATTTCTGGGGCTGAGGTCGCTGAGGTAGTTAAAAAGCTCCTCGGCGGCAAGGCCCCGTGGGTGGATGAGATCCGCCCGGAGTTCCTTAAGGCTCTGGATGCTGTGGGGCTGTCTTGGTTGACAAGACTCTGCAGCATCGCATGGACATCGGGGGCGGTACCTCTGGATTGGCAGACCGGGGTGGTGGTCCCTCTCTTTAAGAAGGGGGACCGGAGGGTGTGTTCCAACTATCGTGGGATCACACTCCTCAGCCTTCCCGGTAAGGTTTATTCAGGTGTACTGGAGAGGAGGCTACACCGGATAGTCGAACCTCGGATTCAGGAGGAACAGTGTGGTTTTCGTCCTGGTCGTGGAACTGTGGACCAGCTCTATACTCTCGGCAGGGTTTTTGAGGGTGCATGGGAGTTTGCCCAACCAGTCTACATGTGCTTTGTGGACTTGGAGAAGGCATTCGACCATGTCCCTCGGGAAGTCCTGTGGGGAGTGCTCAGAGAGTATGGGGTACCGGACTGTCTTATTGTGGCAGTCCGCTCCCTGTATGATCAGTGTCAGAGCTTGGTCCGCATTGCTGGTAGTAAGTCGGACACGTTTCCAGTGAGGGTTGGACTCCGCCAAGGCTGTCCTTTGTCACCGATTCTGTTCATAACTTTTATGGACAGAATTTCTAGGCGCAGCCAAGGCGTTGAGGGGATCAGGTTTGGTGGCCACGGGATTAGGTCTCTGCTTTTTGCAGATGATGTAGTCCTGATGGCTTCATCTGGCCGGGATCTTCAGCTCTCACTGGATCGGTTCGCAGCCGAGTGTGAAGCGACCGGAATGAGAATCAGCACCTCCAAGTCCGAGTCCATGGTTCTCGCCCGGAAAAGGGTGGAGTGCCATCTCCGGGTTGGGGAGGAGACCCTGCCCCAAGTGGAGGAGTTCAAGTACCTAGGAGTCTTGTTCACGAGTGGGGGAAGAGTGGATCGTGAGATCGACAGGCGGATCGGTGCGGCGTCTTCAGTAATGCGGACATTGTATCGATCCGTTGTGGTGAAGAAGGAGCTGAGCCGGAAGGCAAAGCTCTCAATTCACCGGTCGATCTACGTTCCCATCCTCACCTATGGTCATGAGCTTTGGGTCATGACCGAAAGGATAAGATCACGGGTACAAGCGGCCGAAATGAGTTTCCTCCGTCGGGTGGCGGGGCTCTCCCTTAGAGATAGGGTGAGAAGCTCTGCCATCCGGGAGGAGCTCAACGTAAAGCCGCTGCTCCTCCACATCGAGAGGAGCCAGATGAGGTGGTTCGGGCATCTGGTCAGGATGCCACCCGAACGCCTCCCTAGGGATGTGTTTAGGGCACGTCCAGCTGGTAGGAGGCCACGGGGAAGATCTAGGACACGTTGGGAAGACTATGTCTCCCGGCTGGCCTGGGAACGCCTCGGGATCCCCCGGGAAGAGCTAGACGAAGTGGCTGGAGATAGGGAAGTCTGGGCTTCCCTGCTTAGGCTGCTGCCCCCGCGACCCGACCTCGGATAAGCGGAAGATGATGGATGGATGGATGGATATATATATATATATATTAGGGGTGTGGGAAAAAATCGATTCGAATACGAATCGAATCGTTTATGTTGTAATTTTCTGAAACTTGGCAGCCCTGATGTAGTGGAGCATGTTTAGCTATTTCTCGTCTTGCAGGGAAGATACTTGTAAAAAAACGTAGTTTACATGTGATGAGTGATTTGGAACACTGCGGATGGACGTTAGCCATGTTTTCAAGCACCTGGCTTCAACTTCATTGTTAATTTTTAGGCCAAATTGCACCCATTCCGGTGTGCGTTGCCTAAAATCCGCCTCTGCTATACTAAATAGGTTACACTTGTATAGCGCTTTTCGACCTCCAAGGTACTCGAAGCGCTTTGACACTATTTCCACATTCCCCAGCAATGTCACGGGCCAGAAAGTACTGGTATTTTTCAGAGGCAAAATAATACCGTTTTGAAATTATTAGTATTTTATTAGTGCAACGACGTGTTTGTTGCAGATTGTGCTCAAACCGGAGCCGGCGTTTTTGTGGAGACAATCCATGCATGGACTTCATGTACTAGGAATGTGAGGAATTCACAAGATCTCCTGGAGATCTCGCAACAGTAGAAGCAGTTTAGAAATAAACACAGGATAACCAGAAAAAACAAGAAATGCTGCTGAAACATCGGGTGAAACAACAATTTTTAGTTCGACGGCGGATAAGGAAAGAAAGTTAGCCAGTAGTTGGACAAAAAACTTTTTAGTCGATCGATTCCATAAGGGCCAAACAACCCAGTCATGTCCAGAAAAATGCCAATTAGAAGAAGTTGTAACCTGCAGTGAGTGACTTTGGCCTTCAATCAATAATGAATAATACACAGCATAAAACAGTGGTTCTCAACCTTTTTTTCAGTGATGTACCCCCTGTGAACATTTTTTCAATTCAAGTACCCCCTAATTAGAGCAAAGCATTTTTGGTTAAAAAAAAAGATATAAAGAAGTAAAATACAGCACTATGCCATCAGTTTCTGATTTATTAAATTGTATAACAGCTCACAATATTGCTAATTTGTAGTGGTCTTTCTTGAACTATTTGGAAAAAAAAGATATAAAAACAACTAAAAACTTTATTCAATTATAAATAAAGATTTCTACAAATAGAAGTAATCATCAACTTAAAGTGCCCTTTATGAATCCATCTGGATTCATGAACTTAATTCTAAACATTTATTCACAAAAAATTAATATTTAACATCAATATTTATGGAACATGTCATCAAAAAAATCTAACTGTCAACACTTTTTCACAGAGTATGAACTTACATTCATATTTGGCTGAAGTATTATTAAATAAATATATTCATAAGTGATTTTTGAATTGTTGCTATTTTTAAAATATTTTTTTTAAATCTCACGTACCCCTGGGCGTACCTTCAAGTACCCCTATTAGAGAACCACTGGCATAAAGTACTCTTCCACATAAAATAGATAAAACTACATGAGGAAATAAAATAACTTTCTCACCTCTCTGTTTTTTAGGATCATTTTCGATGAAAACAGGAGACTCTGGAGAGTCTGGGATGGAGGACGGGCAGGTGGTTGAGGAGCGTGACACCATACTGCCTCTCTTGCTGTCCCCAGTCAGTCGGATCAACCAGTGGTCTGACACAGAAGAACTCGTAGAGCCTAAAGACACATGAGGCAACAGTGGAGTTTGCGGTAATCCAGTCAAATATTTACTGTGCTGTATGTGGTTATTCTCAACATCTTCAACAGGAAGTATGAGGAAGTATACACACGGTAGTCCTTGGGTTTATAAAGTACGTCATGAACATATAGAGCAGGGGTGTCACACTCAAATACAGAGTGGGCCAAAATTTAAAACTGAACAAAGCAGCGGGCCAAGGTTGAACAAATTAACCTTTTATTAGGGACCCAAACAAGTTTTGCATTGAATATTGAACAAGCAAGGCTTATATAACTTTATAGTGACATGCAAAATCGAGTTTCAAATAATAATAATAATAATTAAAAAATATCAATGGCATATCAAATAAAATTTAAATACACATTTAATGCATATTTTCTATTTGCAGCCTTCTGAGGTAAATATCCAAATATATTGTAGCGTCCCGGAAGAGTTATTGCTGCAAGGGGTTCTGGGTATTTGTTCTGTTGTGTTTATGTTATGTTACAGTGCAGTGTTTGGTGTGAGTTCACAGTGTGGCGCATATTTGTAACAGTGTTAAAGTTGTTTACACAGCCACCCTCAGTGTGACCTGTACTGCTGATGACCAAGTATGCCTTGCATTCACTTATGTGTGTGTAATAGTTGCATATATTACGCGAGTGGGCCTGCACGCTGTTTGTATGGAGGAAATGCGGACGTGACGACAGGTTGTAGAGAATGCTAAAGGCAGTGCCTTTATGGCACGCCCTCAATATTGTTGTCCGGGTGGAAATCGGGAGAATGCTTGCCCCGGGAGATTTTCGGGAGGGGCACTGAACTTTGGGAGGATTGGCAAATGTGAGAATTTGCGGTGTTACAGCGGCACCGCTGCTGTGTAATAACGGCGGGCCAGCTATAATGTTAATTTGATATTGCCAAATTAAATTACACGGCAGGCCAAATTTGGCCCGCGGGCCAGAGTTTGACACCCATCATATAGAGCATCCTTAAATGTCTTGACGGATACAGATAATAATAAATATTATCAGGTTATCAATAATATTTCAATTTAATTATCCTCCCTGTGGAGGTTGAAAAACTATTAATAACAACAGGATTAAAAACATGTTTAAAATAGTGCACCATCAAAAAATGATCTAATTCTAATATAGATCTGGATCTTCGATTTGTCTGGGACAATTGTTAGAATTCATAAAATAAATAAACACATTAAACCACAACAGCAAAAAAGGACATTCAGAATCAAGGCTTGAAAAAATATTTTTGGTCTCTGCCAACTTTACTGATTTTATGCAGTTTAGTTAATTTTTGGTTTAGTTTATTAAGGATCCCCATTAATCTACACCACAGTGGACTTTGCTGCTAGCGGGGTGTATAAAATAGTCAGGAATTATCATGGATGCAAAGGATTCTGGGTATTTGTTGTGTTGCGTTTATGTTGTGTTACTGAAAGGATGTTCTCCCGAAATGTGTTTGTCATTCTTGTTTGGTGTGGCTTCACAGCGTGGCGCATATTACTAAGAGTGTTAAAATTGTTTATATCACAACCATTAGTGTACTCTGTGTCACCCAGTATGCCTTGCAGTCGTGTGCGTCTGTGTTGCTGGACTGACAAGCAGATCGTACATTCTGTAGAAGGCGACAAAGCCAATGGCTTCATAGCACGCCCTAATACGTTTTAACTGGGTGACCGGCGGCAGACATTCTAGAGAATGTTTGTGTCTCCTATTGTCTTCTTCGCTTTGTGACACGGGTCCTAAATGGCTCTTTGAATGGTAAAGAATACCGATCCCACAGCTATGTATATCAAATATTTCCGAATGGTTCAACCGCCACCCGCCCGAATCTAATTAAAATCTATTTTTTCGTCATGTCACCCGCCCGACCCGCGGTTTATCCACGGATAAGACCGCAAAACGCGCATGTCTAGTGTATATACATACAGGTTTTCACCAAATCACCGGCGAGGGGTGATCAAGGGTGATGGGTCAAATGCAGAGAATACTTTTGCCACACCTAGTGTGTGTGTGATGATCATTGGTACTTTAACTTTAATATACATACAGGTTTTGAGCAACATATGTTGCCATCCAAGCAACGTTATCATGGACGCCCCTGCTTATTTCAACAAGACAATACCAAGCCACGTGTTAGAAAAGCGTGGATTCATAGTAAAAGAGTGCAGGTACTTGACTGGCCTGCGTGTGGTCCAGACCTTCCATTGAAATCGTGTGGCGCAATATGAAGCCTACAATACCACAATGGAGACCCCGGACTGTTGAACAACTTAAGATGTACATCAAGCAAGAATGGGAAAGAATTCCACCTGAAAAGCTTAAAAAAATGGTCTCCTCAGTTCCCAAACGTTTACTGAGTGTTGTTAAAAGGAAAGGCCATGTAACACAGTGGTAAGAATGCCCATGTGCCAACTTTTTTGTAATGTGTTGCTGCCATTAAATTGTAAGTTAATGATTATTTAAAATACCAAAAACAACTAGTTTCTCAGTTTGAACATTAAATATCTTGTCTTTGCAGTTTATTTGATTAAAAATAAATTGAAAAAGATTTGCGAATCACTGTATTCGTTTTTTTTTTAACGAATTGCACAATGTGCCTACTTCATTGGTTTTGTACAGTAAGAATTCCTTTTTTTAGGAAAATTAGGGCGTTTAGCGCTTTTGAAAGAAAAATATCAAACCAGAGTCGTGTTTGGAGAGATTATGAACAACCCAATTTTAGGCATTTTCCTCATTTATTGGTCAAAAGCCCTCACATGATTAAGTTATGTACAAGTTTGAAGCTGCAGCCACTTGACACTGCACTTCCTCATGATACATTTATTTGAATTGAAGAGTGTTAGCCGCGTAAACATGCGCTGTTGTGTGGCATGTTTGCAACCAGCAATTGCATACTTTTCCCGAAACCCAGGAAGGAGAAAAATATGGGGAGTGAAGGTCCAACGGGAAGAACACAGTTTCTTGTGTGAGATACATGGTATATCACACTCTCAGTAACAGTGAATTAATACATTTTGCCTGACAAAACTTTGCTTCCAAATTGCCCTTTTTCTGAAAGTGTCACCAATAATCCAAACTAAACTAAATAATATTGCATTCAAAAGCAGCATTAGTTTAGTATTCAAGTTAATAGTTTGATAAAGAACTCAGGAAGCCTAGACTCGCCACAGCAAAACCTAAGACAACTGTCACGGTCAGGGCGCCCTTATCTTTGCGTCTTGACGAGCGCACAGGACATAGGCGCTCTCTCTCCGCAGCGTGCGTGCCTCCTCGCGTCTGCAGACAATCTGCAATAAGCACACCTGCTAATGATGATAAGCCCGCACAACCTGCCATGCCGCACCGGAATATAGTCTTCTGTACCCTAAGCCAGTACCCAGCTTTATGCTCTCTCTCTCTGCTTTCCCCCCTTCGTGTTTCATTGTTGTCCGCGCCAGCAATCTGCCTTCCTCCCCGTGTGATCGAGCTGTGCGCCTCGACTTCTCTTTTGGACTTTGGACTGCCACCCTTGATCCTCTATCCCTCGCATGGACACAGACTCTAACGCCTCTCTCTCTCGCCCTGGATCATCTGCCTGCCCCACGGACTGTCTTCACGCCTTGTTACTCCTCTCATGTCAACACTTCTGGTAACACTCAGCAATTAATTCCTACACATAGTCTTACACCACACACACTCTTGGATTTTTCCACACACCACTCTCTACTTGATTAAATTATATTGTTCATTATTTACAAACCCTGTTTCCATATGAGTTGTGAAATTGTGTTAGATGTAAATATAAACGGAATGCATTGTTTTGCAAATAATTTTCAACCCATATTCAGTTGAATATGCTACAAAGACAACATATTTGATGTTCAAACTGATAAACATTTTTTTCATTTTTAAAAAAAATAATCTTTAACTTTAGAATTTGATGCCAGCAACACGTGACAAAGAAGTTGGGAAAGGTGGCAATAAATACTGATAATGGTGAGGAATGCTCATCAAACACTTATTTAGAACATCCCACAAGTGTGCAAGCTAATTGGGAAAAGGTGGGTGCCATGATTGGGTATAAAAACAGCTTCCCAAAAAATGCTCAGTCTTTCACAAGAAAGGATGGGGCGAGGTACACCCCTTTGTCCACAACTGCGTGAGCAAATAGTCAAACAGTTTAAGAACAATGTTTCTCAAAGTGCAATTGCAAGAAATTTAGGGATTTCAACATCTACGGCCCATAATATCATCAAAAGGTTCAGAGAATCTGGAGAAATCACTCCACGTAAGCGGCATGGCCGAAAACCAACATTGAATGACCGTGACCTTCGATCCCTCAGACGGCACTGTACCAAAAATCGACATCAATTGCTAAAGGATATCACCACGTGCTCAGGAACACTGCTGCTAAATACAGTTTGTCGCTACATTTGTAAGTGCAACTTAAAGCTCTACTATGCAAAGCGAGAGTCATTTATCAACAATATCCAGAAACGCCGCCGGCTTCTCTGGGCCTGAGATCATCTAAGATGGACTGATGCAAAGTGGAAAAGTGTTCTGTGGTCTGACGAGTCCACATTTTAAATTGTTTATGGAAATATTCGACAACGTGTCATCCGGACCAAAGGGGAAGCAAACAATCCAGACTGTTATCGACGCAAAGTTCAAAAGCCAGCATCTGTGATGGTATGGGGGTGCATTAGTGCCCAAAGCATAGGTAACTTACACATCTGTGAAGGCACCATTAATGCTGAAAGGTACATACAGGTTTTGGAACAACATATGCTGCTATTTAAACGCCGTCTTTTTCATGAACGCCCCTGCTTATTTCAGCAAGACAATGCCAAGCCACATTCAGCACGTGTTACAACAGCGTGGATTTGTAAAAAAAGTGTGCGGGTACTTTCCAGACCCGCCTGCAGTCCAGACCTGTCTTTCATCGGAAATGTGTGGCGCATTATGAAGCGTAAAATATGACAGCGGAGACCCCGGACTGTTGAACGACTGAAGCTCTACATAAAACAAAAATGGGAAAGAATTCCACTTTCAAAGCTTCAACAATTAGTTTCCTCAGTTCCCAAACATTTATTGAGTGTTGTTAAAAGAAAAGGTGATGTAACACACTGGTGAACATGCCCTTTCCCAACTACTTTGGCACGTGTTGCAGCCATGAAATTCTAAGTTAATTATTATTTGCAAAAAAAAAAAAAAATGTATGAGTTTGAACATCAAATATCTTGACTTTGTAGTGCATTCAATTGAATATGGCTTGAAAAGGATTTGCAAATCATTGTAGTCAGTTTATATTTACATCTAACACAATTTCCCAACTCATATGGAAACAGGGTTTGTATTATATAGTATATATATACATATAATAATTACATCGAGAAACACCCCCTGGTGTCTTTGCCGTCATCTCCCCCTTAGTAAACATAACAACTATCTCAAAAAAATCAAAAGTAAAACCACAGGCACATATCGGACCGTGATTTACAAACACTACATTGGAGGCAGACATAGCAGTTGATCTCATTCACACAAAAGTTACAATTTCTCTGTAATTGTTAGTCCAAAATCAATGAGGATGTCGGCAAAATGAGGGTGATTTGTTTATTTCTGGTTGTTGTGTACTTTATGACGTACATTTTGTTAGCCGGTGCGTGTTTGAGAGCCGCTGGTCAAACACATTAATGTAGCGTTGCAGTGCATCAAAAGTGACTGCAAAATTGCCCCAAAAGTATACTGAATTAAATAAAAGCATGTTTTATTGTAAGTTTACAAGCTGGAGTATATTTAGAACTATATTTAGACTCATTATGTTATGATCCGCTGCACTGATCATATTCTGTTTAGGTTTTTTGGGTCACTTGTATTTTTCTGTTAGTGTTGGACTCCGTTTAGTTCCTGTTTATGCACTTCTCAGTTGGTTACCAGAGTTACGTATTATTTTCACCTGCCGCTTGTTCCAGACGCACATCTGTGTTTTGGTAATCACTGACATTATTTAAGCCTGCCTTCTCCAGTCAGTCAGTCTGGCTTCCTAGTTTGTTTTTGTACAAGTAACGTTTGTTTCCTGCTCGCTACCTGCTAGCTCCCATGCTAGCTCTTTAAGTTTTTTGCCTTAAGTGCTACGAGCAGGTTTTTTGTTCTGTCTGATTTATTTCTGAATAAATCATTTTTCCTACCTGCACGCTGTGTCCGAAGCCTGTCTGCATTCCTGGGAGAACGAGCCCCGCATCACCATGCGCCCGGGTCGTTACACATTATTAAGGTTGATTTCCTCAGGAAAACTAGCGTCAGAACGACTCAACTGCATGCATTCAGGCACAGCCGGACAAGTCCTTAATGGGGTTCTTGTCTGTTCTATTTTGAGGACGGATGCACTGTAAGCAGGAACCAAATGCACCACAGCAGGTACCGATCGGTAAGAAAAGTTGGCTTATTACAATGTTTTTCAACCACTGTGCCGCGGCACACTAGTGTGCTGTGCGATACAGTCTGGTGTGCTGTGGGAGATTATGTAATTTCACCTATTTGGGTTGAAAATATTTTTTGCAAACCAGTTATTAGAATCCGCAAACATTGTGCCGTTGTTGAGTGTCTGTGTTGGCTACAGCTCGGCAGAGTAACCGTGTTATATTCTTCCATAACAGTAGCTGGCAGCAGGTAGCTAATTGCTTTGTAGATGTCGGGAAAATGGATTGTCGTGATCACAATATGCGGGAGGCAGCGTGCAGGTAAAAAGGTGTCTAATGCTTAAACCAAAAATAAACAAAAGGTGAGTGCCCCTGGGCTTCACGGTGGGAGAGAGGTTAGTGCGTCTGCCTCACAATATGAAGGTCCTGCAGTCCTGGGTTCAATCCCAGGCTCGGGATCTTTCTGTGTGGAGTTTGCATGTTCTCCCCGTGACTGCGTGGGTTCCCTCCGGGTACTCCGGCTTCCTCCCATCCCCAAAGATGTGCACCTGGGGATAGGTTGATTGGCAACACTAAATTGGCCCTAGTATGTGAATGTGAGTGTGAATGTTGTCTGTCTATCTGTGTTGGCCCTGCGATGAGGTGGCGACTTGTCCAGGGTGTACCCCGCCTTTTGCCCGATTGTAGCTGAGATAGGCGCCAGCGCCCCCCGCGACCCCTAAAGGGAATAAGCAGTAGAAAATGGATGGATGGGTGAGTGCCCCTAAGAAAAAGGCATTGAAGCTTAGGGAAGGCCACGCAGAAAATAAAACTGGACTGGCTGCAAAGTAAACAAAAACAGAATGTTGGACGACAGCAAAGACTTACAGCGTGTGGAGCAGAGATGGCGTCCACAAAGTACATCCGTACATGACATGACAATAAACAATGTCCACACAAAAAAGGATAGCAACAACTTCAATTTTCTTGATTGCTAAAACAAAGCAGGTATGGGGAATAGCGCTCAAAGGAAGACATGAAACTGCAACAGGAAAATACCAAAAAAATAGGAAAAGCCACCAAAATAGGAGTGTAAGACTAGAACTAAAACACTACACACGGGAAAATCAAAATAAGTCACGGTGGGATGTGATAAGTGGTGACAGTACACCTACTTTGAGACAAGAGCTGCATTGATGCATGGTTGGTTATGGTTTAAAGGCCAACTGAAACGAGATTTGCTTATTTAAACGGGGATAGCAGGTTCATTCTGTGTCATACTTGATCCTTTTGCGATATTGCCATATTTTTGCTGAAAGGATTTAGTAGAGAATACGATAAAGTTCGCAACTTTTGGTGCTGATAAAAAAGTCTTACCTTTACCGGAAGTCGCAGACGATGACGTCACAAGGGTGAGGGCTCCTCACATTGTTTATAATGGGAGCCTCCTGCAGCAAGAGCTATTCGGACCGAGAAAACGACAATTTCCCCATTAATTTGAGCGAGGATGAAAGATTCGCAGTTGATGATATTGATAGCGAAGGACTAGAAAAAAATCAAATAAAATAAAAATAAAGTTTAAAAAAAAGGCGATTGCTTTGGGACGGATTCAGATGTTTTAGACACATTTACTAGGATAATTCTGGGAAATCCCTTATCTTTCTATTGTGTTTCTAGTGTTTTAGTGAGATTAAATAGTACCTGATAGTCGGAGGGGTGTGTCCATGGGTGCCTTGAGGCCAGTCTCTGAGGGAAGTCACGGCAGATACAAGGACGGCACAAACTCCACAGATCTCCGGTAAGAGGCGACTTTTTAACACAATTTTCTCACCGAAACTTTCCGGTTGAGAAGTGGTCGGGATCCATGTCCGCTTGACCGCTCTGATCCATAGAAAAGCTTCACCTCCGGAAATTTTAAACAAGGAATCACCGTGTGTTTGTGTGGCTAAACGCTAAAGCTTCCCAACTCCATCTTTCTACTTTGACTTCTCCATTATTAATTGAACAAATTGCAAAATATTCAGCAACACAGATGTCCAGAATACTGTTTAATTGCACGATGAAGAGAGACGACTTTTAGCCGCAAATAGCGCTGCGCTAATATTTCCTGACAGTCCGTGACGTCACGCGCACGCGTCATCATTCCGCGACGTTGTCAACAAGAAACTCCGCGGGAATATTAAAATTGCAATTTAGTAAACTAAAAAGGCCGTATTGGCATGTGTTGCAATGTTAATATTTCATCATTGATTTATAAACTATCAGACTGCGTGGTCGGTAGTAGTGGGTTTCAGTAGGCCTTTAAATTAATTTCCAACAATTGCGACGACGACTTTTTATTGTCTACTGAATCTCATTTTTCTAATGATTTCTGCTGGTGGTGTGGCTCTGGATTTTTTCAAAGAAAAAAAATGCCCCTTGGTTAAAAAAAGGTTGAAAAACCCTTGTTTAGCATATTAGGGCCCTTTTAAATGTGGAAAGACACACTTTGGCCCACTTTGGGCACCCAAACATGTGAGCCCAAGTAAACATATCAACAAAACAGTCATGTGGGAGGTTCATGAAGGAGCAAACGCAGCTTTACAGTTTCCTCAATATATTCCACATAGGAAAACCCAATTCATGGCCTTATCTTGGGTACAGTACATTATTTGTCATTCATCACTTGTTTTATTGCTCCTACTTTGACTAGCACACACAAAGACATGATTATAAAGCAGAACAGGATTGTGGTGGCCATTGTACGCTGAGCAATGCGTGCTGGATACATCCAGCATTCATAGACCCAACTCACTTGGGGAATGCATTATACATTAGTTTGCATTGCAAAAAGTAGCATGCAGGTATTATTATTAATGCATCTTTTAGGTCTATATGAGAATGCTTTATTTATCTATAAAACTGAACAAAATAGCCATCAGTGAACTATTCTGTGTGTGACTTTTAGGTGTTTAGCTTTGATTTGCTTCCAGACACGGAGGGCACGAGTATCTTAGCAACTCACAGAGGGGAATGAGAAAACATGTGAGACAGAAAGTGTACCATGGCTCAGTGGCCTAAGAGATAGCTTGTCATTGTGTGGAGGCTAGGAGACAAGATAAAAAAAAACCCTAATGATACAATAGTCATCTCATGAAGACTCTAGATTAGAGGTGTCAAACTCATTTTTAGCTCAGGGGCTGCATGGAGGAAAAATGCAAAGTTAAAGCTATTCATCAACAACACCCAGAAACACCGCCGGCTTTGCTGTGCCCGAGCTTATCTCAGATAGACTGATGCAAAGTGGAAAAGTAATCTGCGGCCTGACGAGTCCACATCTCAAATTGTTTTTGGAAACGGTGGACAATGTGTCCACCGGAACAAAGAGGAAAACAACCATCCTGATTGTTATAGGCACAAAGTTCAAAAGCCAGCATCTGTGATGGTATGGAGATGTATTAGTGCCCAAAGCATGGGTAAATTACACATCTGTGAAGGCACCAATAATGCTGAAAGATACATACAGGTTTTGTATATGCTGCCATCCAAGCAAAGTTATCATGGACGCCCCTGCTTATTTCAGCAAAACAATGCCAAGCCACGTCTTACAACAGCGTAGCTTCATAGTAAAAGAGTGTGGGTACTAGACTGGCCTGCCTGTAGTCCAGACCTATTTCCCATTGAAAATTTGTGGCGCAATATGAAGTGTGAAATACCACAACAGAGACCCCGGACTGTTGAACAACTTAAGCTGTACATCAAGCAAGAATGGGAAAGAATTTCACCTGAAAAGCTTCCAGAAATTGGTCTACTCAGTTCCCAAACATTTACTAAGTGTTGTTAAAAGGAAAGGCCATGTAACACAGAGGTAAAAATGCCCCTGTGACAATTTTTTTTTGCAATGTGTAGCTTCCATTAAACTCCAAGTTAATGATTACTTGCAAAAAAAAATACTATTTTCAGTTCGAACGTTTAATATCTTTTCTTTGAAGTCACACACACACACACACACACACACACACACACACACACACACACACACACACACACACACACACGCACAGCCCCCGGCCAAATTTTTTTTAACCCAATGCGCGGCCCCCCTAGTCAAACCGTTTGGGAACCCCTGCCTTAAATGATTAAATCATTGCATTTCTGTATGAGTATTTAATATTATTATGACAGTGAATTAGCATAAAAATATTACAAAACCCCGTATTCATATGAGTTGGGAAATTGTGTTAGATGTAAATATAAACGGAATACAATGATTTGCAACACCTTTTCAACCCATATTCAATTGAATGCACTACAAAGACAAGATATTTGATGTTCAAACTCATAAACTTTATTTTTTTTTTTGCAAATTAAAATTACTTAGAATTTCATGGCTGCAACACGTACCAATGTAGTTGGGAAAGGGCATGTTCACCAGTGTGTTACATCACTTTTTCTTTTAACAACACTCAATAAACGTTTGGTAACTGAAGAAACTAATTGTTGAAGATTTGAAAATGGAATTCTTTCCCATTCTTGTTTTATGTAGAGCTTCAGTCGTTCAACAGTCCGGGGTCTCCGCTGTCGTATTTTACACTTCATAATGCGCCACACATTTTCAATGAAAGACAGGTCTGGACTGCAGGCGGGCCAGGAAAGTACCCGCACACTTTTTTTTTTACAAATCCACGCTGTTGTAACACGTGCTGAATGTGGCTTGGCATTATCTTGCTGAAATAAGCAGGGGCGTCCATGAAAAAGATGGCGCTTAGATGGCAGCATATGTTGTTCCAAAACCTGTATGTACCTTTCAGTATTTATGGTGCCTTCACAGATGTGTAAGTTACCCATGCCTTGGGCACTTACGCATCCTCATACCATCACAGATGCTGGCTTTTACACTTTGCGTCGATAACAGTCTGGATGGTTCACTTCCCCTTTGGTCCGGATGACACAATGTCGAATATTTGAAATGTGGACTCGTCAGACCACAGAACACTTTTCCACTTTGCATCAGTCCTTCTTAGATGATCTCGGGCCCAGTGAAGCCAGCGGCGTTTCTAGATGTTGTTGATAAATGGCTTTGGCTTTGCATAGTAGAGCTATAACTTGCACTTACAGATGTAGCGATGAACTGTATTTAGTGACAGTGTTTTTCTGAAGTGTTCCTGAGCCCATGTGGTGATATCCTTTACAGATTGATGTCGGTTTTTGATACAGTGCCGTCTGAGTGATCGAAGGTCACGGTCATTCAATGTTGGTTTTCGGCCATGCCGCTTACGTGGAGTGATTTCTCCAGATTCTCTGAATCTTTTGATGATATTATGGACCGTAAATGTTGAAATCCCAATTTTTTTTGCAATTGCACTTTGAGAAACGTTGTTCTTAAACTGTTTGACTATTTGCTCACGCAGTTGAGGACAAAGGGGTGTACCTCGCCCCCTCCTTTCTTGTGAAAGACTGAGCATTTTTTGGGAAGCTGTTTTTATACCCAATTATGGCACCCACCTGTTCTTAATTAGCCTGCACACCTGTGGGATGTTCCAAATAAGTGTTTGATGAGCATTCCTTAACTTTATCAGTATTTATTGCCACCTTTCCCAACTTATTTTTCACATGTTGCTGGCATCAAATTTTAAAGTTATTGATTATTCGCAAAAAAAAAAAAAATGTTTATCAGTTTGAACATCAAATATGTTGTCTTTGTAGCATATTCAACTGAATATGGGTTGAAAATGATTTGCAAATCGTTGTATTCCGTTTATATTTACATCCAACACAATTTCCCAACTGATATGAAAACGGGGTTTGTAGATAGCTGGTGAACTCAGTCAGCACTTAAGTAAAAATAAATTCCAAACAATTCTGAGCAAATACAGCAGTCTTTACTCTTTTATTCCTCAAAATCGTCAGAAATAATGGGAAGCATACCTTGGAAGGAACTACTGGCCGACCATGGAGGAATGATGTTGCGCCTCTGGTAGAAGAGAATATAGGCCCCTCTGGTACATATTTCCTCCTCTGGGACCAGGTCCACACTGCTGTCATCGTAGCTGTACCACAGGCCATCTACAGAGTTCCGGCAATAAGCTGGTGACGCATAAGAACATTGTTAATAAAAAGCACCCAGCAAGTGGGATTTCACATTCTTGTAAAATAAACAGGAATAATTAAATACAAGTCATGACCAGGACGAATCCCTGCATTTGTGATCCTACTAAACAGCACAATTCTGTGGTAGCACGTATTGGACATTTGGATGGGAATACATTATTTATATGTCATTCATAATTACATTTCTGCAGCTAAAATGTTGGTCTCCTTTACCTGAAAACAGTACAAAAAAAAATGAGACAAGGCAATCGGCTGAACTAATGCAGAATTGATGAACGCAGCATTCTTCACTCCTTGAGAGACTGCAGCAGCTGCAAAGCCACCACACAATACTGGTAACTGATTAAATTCATTACATTATAGGCAAAAAAGATTCACCAGCAATACTTTTTATTTATATTTTTTGCAATGTGAAACATGCACTTGTTATCCAAAAGTGAGACACTTTTTAATTAACTGCTTTGGCATTTCTATGTTTTTCTCAATACTAGCAAGCTCATTTTTTATTTGTCTGGCCCTTGAGCCCAAATATTTGCTCACTTCTGGTCTCAATGATTGACTCAAGAAGTAAAGATGGGTACCGAATTCAGTGCTTTTTATATGTTCCGGACTACCAGGTACTGAATCACATAAATCAAACAGTGCTGCGTTTGATTGTATGTTTGCAGACTCGGCACCAGTTCAAGCACTTGGCCAAGAAACAAGCAGTTAAGCACTCAGAGCGGACTCAGTCGGCCTGCCTCCAGGTAATTTTACAATTTTTCATGCCAACAAAACAAGAAAAAGGCGCAAAAAAGTACAGCAAATGTCCACTTTTCAAAATCTGATGCTAATTTATTGATTAGCATTCGCAATTTTACATAGCGATTTCAACGTCTTTAAATGTGCTGCAATCAACCAGCTGCTGTGTAATAGGTAGACCAGGGGGGTCAAACTCTTGGAGAAAAATCTTCTCCAAAGTGGGCCGGACTGGTAAAATCACGGCAAGATAACTTAAAAATAAAGACAAATACAGATTGTTTTCTTTGTTTAAAAATAGAACAAGCACATTCTGAAAATGTACAAATCATAATGTTGTCGGGTTTATTTTACACTTACATGTTGTGGCTAATAATATTCTATCTTTATTTGTCGTGTGTGGAAAACTTGCACTTCCGGGTTTTTCGGATCACTCATCACCGACATGCCGGGCTCTTCAAGTTTTACGAGAATATTCTATTTTGCAATAAATTGTCTTTGTGCTTTTTAGCAATAGTCTTTTTGTCAGTCTCGCTCTCGCTCGTGCTCCACCATCAACCACTCCTTGCTCCTTCCCGGCTGCTGCCTTTAACAGAGCGACAGGTGATTAGATAAGCACGCCCAGGTGGGCCATCTACGCACCTGCGCCGAGCTCGAATTCATTCCTGGCACACCCTGCTTTGTTGCAGGACTGCAGGCCACGCCCCCCCTCCACATCATTATTTATACTTCCTGAATAAGTAATGGGATAATGTTCATCAGTCAACTAATTTTAAATCTATCAGTATAAAAAAAATAACAAAATCAAATTACAGGATGTCATTTATGTAGTTTGCTCATTTACCTCGACTGGTGCACTAACATGTTTTTTCTTTTTTTCTTACATATGTAGCATAATCTAGATGAGAAAGATACAAAACATTGCTATTGCGACATCTAGTGGACACATCTAAAACAGCAGTCAATATAGATCAATACAGTCTGCAGGGATACAGTCTGTAAGCACACATGATTGTATTTCTTTATAGAAACGCCCCCCCCCCCCCCCCACCTCGCCAATTTTTTGGTTTTCTGACATGGACTTGTTTCTTCAGCATTGTCCACACGTTTAAGTTGGGACTTTAGGAAAGCCGTTCTAAAACATTAATTTTAGCTTGATTTAGCCATTTCTTTACCACTTTTGACATGTGTTTGGGGTCATGGTCCTTTTGGAACACCAAACTGCGCCCAAGACCCAACCTCCGGGCAGATGATTTAAGGTTGTCCTGAAGAATTTTTCATTGTCCTATTTTACTCTCTGTAAAGCACCAGTTCCATTGGCAGCAAAACAGAACCAGAGCATAATACTACCACCACCATGCTTTACGGTAGGTGTGGTGTTCCTCAGATTAAAGACCTCACCTTTTCTCCTGGATGTAAACTTTTGATGGCAACAGATTCCAGAAAACACAGAGTGAGATGTTCTACCTCTTGTGCGAAACACAAATGCATAAAATGACTAAACCCATTAAAATGACTAGTAAAACATTTAAAAACACAACAACCAGCTAAAACATTAAAAACGACTCCAAAACACATAAAATGACTCCGAAGAGATGCACAGTGACATCTAAAACGTAAATTACTCCTAAACACATAACAAGACTCCTAAAACACATAATAAGACTCCTAAAACACATAAAGACTCCTAAAACACGTAAACAACTCCTAAAACATGTAAAAAGACTCCTAAAACAACTCAAAAACAGAATGAGGTGTTTGCATCTTTGCGAGCACATACACTTGATGGCCTTGTAGGTGAACAGTGAACGTGAATGGAAGACCTGAAGGATAAAATAATTTACAGGCGCGCATCATCAGTAGTGTTCTTCTGGGTCGCTGGGTGTTTCGGCCTTTAACACTATACACCCTCTCTAGAGGCGGCCAGCTACAGGATGATTAGACCTGAGCTTGCGACCCAAGTCCAATTAACCATGAGAGTCACCTTGTTGGCAGACATATCAGGGGACTATGCATGGCAGGGGCGTCCGGTTCCCTGAGTCAGATTTTGGTCTGCCTGATCGCAACTGTATATAATTTCAGCAAAAGTCTGCCAATTAAACTTAGTCGAAAAACCTGCACATTGCTTGGATGAAGATTTTTTTAACAAAGTCAGAGTCCCAAAAAGATCAATGGTACAATAGAATTGTTTGCTTTCCACAGCTTGTTTTTAAATGGGAAATTAAGTTAAAACATATTATTGTTGTAGCAGCACAGTTCCTAGACACATTTTTCTGAATGACAGTTCTCTTTATTGTTAGTAAGCACATGCCTGAAAATATCTGTAGCTGAATTTAAAAGCCGTTCAAAAGTTGTACACCTATTGGTCTGATTAGTTAACTAATTGTTGAAATAAGCACACAATATGATCCGGTTCCAGAGACTGGGGCGGCATAGCTCGGTTGGTAGAGTGGCCGTGCCAGCAACTTGAGGCTTGCAGGTTCGATTCCCGCTTCCGCCATCCTAGTCACTACCGTTGTGTCTTTGGGCAAGACACTTTACCCACCTGCTCCCAGTGCCACCCACACTGGTTTAAATGTAACTTAGATATTGGGTTTCACTATGTAAAAGCGCTTTGAGTCACTAGAGAAGAGCGCTATATAAATATAATTCACTTCACTGTTCAAACTGCAGGTGTTCACAAAATACACAGAACAAGAATTATGATGAATATCTTGAACCCTTTTTTTATTTATACATTTTTTTTATTGAGGCAAAGATAATTCATGTATTCAATATTTGTTTTCTTACTATGTTATGATATTTGTTTATTATTTTTTGGTTCAGTGTTATGTTACAGAGAACAAGGAAATAGGATACAATTGCTATGGTATGAAAAGGGGTAGGATTAAATAAGCTCTGCTCCTTCCTACTCCTTTTCGGACTTGCTGTAATGAAACAACTGGACATATGTGATGCATTACATTGTATTGTATGCATGTTTGAAAAAAAACTGAAACTGAACTGAATCGTCGATGACTAGTTGACTATCAAAATAGCCGTTTTTTGAAACTCTGAAATGCACAAATATATTTTTCCAAGCAGACGTTAACACAAAACATCTAATAGCTAACGACTAGCACATGGATGTCAAACTCTGGCCCGTGGGCCGAATTTGGCCCGCCGTGTACTTTCATTTGGCCCTTGAGGCAATATCAAATTAACATTAGAGCTGGCCTGCCGCTTTAACGCCACATTCACCACTAATACTAATACTCGTCAAACCTCCCGATTTTCTCCCGAAGTTCAGTGCCCCACCCGAATTTCTCCCGATTTCCACCCGGACAACAATGTTTGGGGTGGGCCCTAAAAACACGGCCTATGGCGTTCTCTACAATCTGTCGCCACGTCCGCTTTTACTCCATACAAACAGCGTGCTGGCCCAGTCACATAATATATGCAACTTATACACAAAAACAAGTGAATGCAAAGCATACTTGGTCAACAGCCATACAGGTCACACTGAGGGTGGCCGTATAAACAACTTTAACACTGTTACAAATATGCGCCACACTGTGAACCCACACCAAACAAGAATGACAAACATTTTGGGAGAACATCCACACCGTAACACAACAGAACAAATACCCAGAACCACTTGCGGCACTAACTCTTCCGGGACGCTACAATATACACCCCCGTTAACACCAAACCCCGCCTCCGAAAAGAGGCATTACATTTTTACTTCCATCCATCCATCCATCCATTTTCTACCGCTTATTCCCTTTTGGGGTCGCGGGGGGTGCGGGCGCCTATCTCAGCTACAATCGGGCGGAAGGCAGGGTACACCCTGGACAAGTCGCCACCTCATCGCAGGGCCAACACAGATAGACAGACAACATTCACACTCACATTCACACACTAGGGCCAATTTAGTGTTGCCAATCAACCTATCCCCAGGTGCATGTCTTTGGAGGTGGGAGGAGGCCGGAGTACCCGGAGGGAACCCACGCAGTCACGGGGAGAACATGCAAACTCCACACAGAAAGATCCCGAGCCTGGATTTGAACCCAGGACTGCAGGAGCTTCGTATTGTGAGGCAGACGCACTAACCCCTCTGCCACCGTGAAGCCCTTTTTTACTTTTTACTTTATTTTTATTTGATATGCCATTGATATTTTTTAATTATTATTATTTGAAACTTGATTTTGCATGTCACTATAAAGTTACATAAGCCTTGCTTGTTCAATATTCAATGCAAAACTTGTTTGGGTCCCTATTAAAAGGTTAATTTGTTCAACCTTGGCCCACGGCTTTGTTCGGTTTTAAAACTTTGGCCCACTCTGTATTTGAGTTCGACACCCCTGGACTAGCAGATACTACACCAGAGAATGTTAAATATTAATCACTAACAGTTCAAAATTACAAAAAACCCAACACAGATCTTAGGATGTGTACATACAAATAAAAGTTTTAGCCTGTTCTTTCTCTTCATATGTGAGTCATTTTATTTTTATTTGACTTTTATTCAGCTGTGGCTAACCTCTCTTGAAATGTAAATGGCCATTTCAAATGTGACCTGTACGACATTGACAGTTAATAGAGATTTTAACGGTATGGAGAGTTGGAGCTTGCTGGAAAATCAAAGAATAAAATGTTTATATTTCTTGCTATTCCGTTGATTGCGTTGGTATCTGGAGTCCCTGCTGTATAGCTTAAACAAAAAAAAAGAAAAGAGCACATACCAGTGTAGTGTCCTCCATGCAGTCCTCCGTGATGATTGCACAGAGCGTAGAGGTCATACAGGTAGTCATAAGGGAGGGCCATGTCAGCAGATGGGTGGTTTTTCCCTGAGGCTTTAGGCCAGGATGTTGTCCAGGACCCGCTGTTCAGGTTGCGCATACTCTGGCTCCTTTTCACCACATGGGGGGCCATGTCCAAGCCAGTCAGGGGAAAATGCACCAGTGTTGATAATTTGTTCCTGCGCTCACCCACCTGTTTTTCAAAAACAAACCAAAAAAACAAACAAACATGTTTTTAATTATGTTTTTTGCATGAGCCAATGAGTGCAATACAACATCTATATTACAAACCACACCCTCACTCGGATATCAAAAATCAATTTTGATGCGGATTTTCTTTTTCTTGGAGATGCTTTAAAGGGGAACATTATCACCAGACCTATGTAAGCGTCAATATATACCTTGATGTTGCAGAAAAAGGACCATATATTATTTTAACCGATTTCCAAACTCTAAATGGGTGAGTTTTGGCAAATTAAACGCCTTTCTTCGCCTTTTTTCGACTGTTTTCCGTACCTTGGAGACATCATGCCTCGTCGGTGTGTTGTCGGAGGGTGTAACAACACGATCAGGGACGGATTCAAGTTGACTTACGTGGAGTGTGCATCGATTAGCACGGCAAGCTAATCGATGGTAACATGCTATTTAGGCTAGCTGTATATACATATTGCATCGTTATGCCTCATTTGTAGCTATATATGCATCCAGCCTTTCCCTCCACCCACACTTAATGCCAAACAAACACATACCAATCGACGGATTGTAGTACAGTACACCAGTGGTCAAAAGATCCGAAAGTCCCTCGTCTGCACATTTTACCGGCGATGCTATGACAGACATGGCACAGAGATGTATGGATATCCTGCGCCACTCAAAGCAGATGCATTTCCAACGATAAAGTCAACGAAATCACAAAGGTGAGTTTTGTTGATCTTATTGACTTATGTGCTAATCAGACATATTTGGTCCCGGCATGACTGCCAGCTAATCGATGCTAACATGCTATTTAGGCCAGCTATATGTACATTTGTAGCTATATTTTCATTCAGCCTTTCACTCCACCCACATTTAATGCCAAACACTTACCAGTAGATGGATTTAAGTTGCTCCTGCACATTTTACCGGCGATGCTACGACAGACATGGCACAGAGATGTATGGATACCCTGCGACACTCAATCGTTCGTTAGAAGGCGATCGCCGAATAGCTTCAATAGCCATTCGCTCAATTACTTCAGTTTCTTCTTCAATTTCTTTTTCGCTATCTGCCTCCATACTCCAACCATCCGTTTCAATACATGCGTAATCTGTTGAATCGCTTAAGCCGCTGAAATCCGAGCTAATGTCGCTATATCTTGCTGTGCTATCTGCCATGTTGGCATCACTAAATGACGTCACAGGAAAATGGACGTTGGATTTAAAGATAGCGAAAATCAGGCACTTTAAAGCCTTTTTTCGGGATATTCCATGATGGGTAAAAAGTTTGAAAAAAAACTTAGAAAAATAAAATAAGCCACTGGGAACTGATTTTTATTGGTTTTAACCCTTCTGAAATTGTGATAATGTTACCCTTTAATATTTTGGTTCACTTATTTAGCTAAAAACGTAAAAGTGGACAAATATTAATCTGACTGAAAAAACATTTGGCATCTAACTCGAAAATGGACCTTTACTGCATTACGCAGATCTGTACTTCCTGGTTCACACCGACCCGCTCGTCAAATTCACCCCATCCACGCAAAATTATGCACAGCCTCGCAATTTTGTCCAATCCCTGTAATTTCCTCGCACATTTGGGCCAATCAAAAGTGTCACAGCAACACTCGAACGCAACGCACCTGTCTAACCAATCAAATGTCTCCCTGCGTCGTCCCACGTCTTCACTCATACTCATTTGTTATTCATCATTCATTCATTTTACCGACATCACTGCTATAGATCAAGCTTAACATTTACTCAAAGTTATTATTGAAGGTGTGGATGAACTATGTGTTGGAACTAGAGTTGTCCTAATGCAGTACCGGTACACAAATGTATTTCAATACCACAAAAAATGTCATTATTGGCTTTATTTTAACACATGATACATCAAACATATGTTTCTTATTGCATTCAAAGAACAATGTTGGCCTTAAATAACATAGTGAACAACTTCACCTTTGGAAGTAAGCAAGCAAAGGGGTTACAAAGGCTCCTAATGTGGCTGCTGACGTCCATCCATCCATCCATCCATCCATTTTCTACCGCTTATTCCCTTTTTGGGGTCTCAGCAACAATCAGGCAGAAGGCGGCGTACACCCTGGACAAGTCGCCACCTCATCGCAGGGCCAACACAGATAGACAGACAACATTCACACTCACATTCACACACTAGGGCCAATTTAGTGTTGCCAATCAACCTATCCCCAGGTGCATGTCTTTGGAAGTGGGAGGAAGCCGGAGTACCCGGAGGGAACCTACGCATTCACAGGGAGAACATGCAAACTCCACACAGAAAGATCCCAAGCCTGGCATTGAACCCAGGACTGCAGGACCTTCGTATTGTGAGGCAGACGCACTAACCCTTCTGCCACCGTGAAGCCATATATATATATATAAGCCAACATACTGACGTATGCAGTATATTGTGTCATCTACCATTCTATTATTTTGTCAAAAATATGGTAGAAAATGGATAGATTCCACCGTTTGACCAATTAAAAAGTCTGTCTTTGTGTCACATTCAGGTTGCCAGTTACACGCCGCCATCTTCGTCTAGCTACTGCCACTGGTAAAGTTACTAAACATGTCAGACCTTAGTAAATCTAAAAATGGAGACGACTGAAGGCAGAGAAGGTTTTTACATCTGACGCCAACCTTGCTAATTTCCTCCTTGATAGGTAAGTAAGGCATTTACGTTTTCTTTTTACTTGTAATAAATATAAATGGATATTTCGAATGTAAACTTTATTGTCCAATACAGTCTATGATCTTGTCTAACCAAGCCAGTATGTTCGTGCAACGAATGCTTCGCATGCTAGCCCGGTCAATGACACATCGACATATAAGTTAACGGGGGAAAAATATGCCCGTTAGCCTGTATGTCGATGTGTTACCAAACTGACAGGGCAAAATATATTTTCGATGAATAAAACCTATTTGATTAGGGTAGTGTTCGTGCCTATATCGTTGTCAATATGCTGATACACTGAGGAAATGGGTTCCAACATTAGAACGGCTGTCATGGTAATGTGAAACGTATGGAGACAGCCAAATCACGTGATAAAATAATTCCTAATTTTTCTTTGCATATTGTGGACTACATGTACCAAGTTATATGGCAATCTGAAATGTTTGAAACAGTAGCCTATAGGCATACCTTGGTAAAATGTCTCCTCTCTAGTTTTGGGCGTACATTAGGCAGCTTAGCATGCTCTACTTATTTTCACCAGTATAACCACTACTCGTGTTGGTTGTAGTTTATTTTAGTCTTTGTTTTCTGATAGTACTGACAATAACAATAAAGATTGCCATTTGTTGTGATATTGTACGCAGGCATGATGTACTTCTTCCTGAAAATAGCCTAATATCTATGTCAAATGTGTTGGTTGGAGATTTGGTATTGACAAAAAGCTTGTCTATTCAGCTATTATGGTCCCGGCACCTTAACCCCGTGTAAAAGGCAGTAGAAGGTTGAAGTTCCTCGGTAGAAGCCCGGTCGATCGAACTGAATTCGGGTGCGTATCTGGCAATTTCTTGTGTGTGATCTACTAACACTGAGTATGAAACTGACAAGTGGTGCAGACCGCATTATTTAACTGAGAATGTTTGCGTGCATACGGGGCTTTTGCCACAGAAACGATCAATTTCTACACATTCATGTTGTCATGTTCCTACTGTGTGGGATGTGTTGAGCCGGCGTTACACATCTACAATCTGTCAACAGACAACAGAAACACATGCACACTGACATTCAATTCCGTGCGCAAGGCTGTGGATTGCATCACCAGCGCGTATGTGCATCTACAATGACTCAAACGCAAGAAAATGCACAATGAAAGACATATTTTCATTGTCAGAAATATATATATATATATATATATATATATATATATACATTGTAGGAATTTTAAAGAATTTATTTGTAAATTATGGTGGAAAATAAGTATTTTGTCAACCATTCAAAGCTCTCACTGATGGAAGGAGGTTTTGGCTCAAAATCTCACGATACATGGCCCCATTCATTCTTTTCTTAACACGGATCAATCATCCTGTCCCCTTAGCAGAAAAACAGCCCCAAAGCATGATGTTTCCACTCCCATGCTTCACAGTAGGTATGGTGTTCTTGGGATGCAACTCAGTATTCTTCTTCCTCCAAACACGACGAGTTGAGTTTATACCAAAATGGATACATGGATGATACAGCAGAGGGTAGTCATGTGGTCAGATGAAACCAAAATAGAACTTTTTGGTATAAACTCAACTCGTCATGTTTGGAGGAAGAAGAATACAGAGTTGCATCCCAAGAACACCATAACTACTGTGAAGCATGGGGGTGGAAACATCATGCTTTCGGGCTGTTTTTCTGCTAAGGGGACAAGACGATTGATACGTGTTAAGGAAAGAATGAATGGGGCCATGTATCGTGAGATTTTGAGCCAAAACCTCCTTCCATCAGTGAGAGCTTTGAATGGTTGACAAAATACTTACTTCCCACCATAATTTACAAATAAATTCTTTAAAATTCCTACAATGTGAATTCCTGTATTTTTTTTCACATTCTTTCTCTCACAGTTGAAGTGTACCTATGATGAAAATTACAGACCTCTGTCATCATTTTTAGTGGGAGAACTTGCACAATCGGTGGCTGACCAAATACTTTTTTGCCCCACTGTGTATGTGTATATATATATGCATATATATATATATATATATATATATATATATAGTTATATATATATATATATATATATATATACATATATATATATATATATATGTATATGTATATATATATATATATATATATAAATACATTAAAACAAATCATCTAGTAGCTATAAAATTATAAAAGGAAATTGCTGAATAGATAATATGTCCATAATATTTTTTTATGTCTGACCGCCCAAAATGCTGACACACACATGTAAGACAAAGGTTTATCGTCTTTCTGTGCCTGTGCAGCGTGAGCACATATCCTGCAGCCTTGTGTAGAACTGCCAGTTTGCACATCCTTCTGACACGTGCTCGCAAAACGGTGATGAGCGTTGATTAATCACCGTTCAAAATCATTTTATTTCCATGTTCAATTCCCGGTACTGTGAGTGTTTTGATGATCAGTACATGTTTTGCATATTAATGAAAGCAGACATGCAAAATTGATTGCACGCCTTATTCTGCTCACTTAACAGACGCAATACACTTTGCACACGTTTAGCAGGGCTGTGACTCTTGGAAAGTCTAATCCAATGCCAGTTCTTTGATTAACTACATTGATCCATGAAATATAACAGATCTGATACACTTCTATATTACTCTATATTTTGTTTAACAAAATGCTTCCCAAAAATTTAACAAAGTCAAATACAATCAAGGCAACAAGAGAAGTATTCAACACTTCAACACTGAGATTTGGGCATTCACATCAACAATATGATTTGTCTGTGTGGCTGTATATATTTTTTTTGGGGGGGGAACAACTAAACAGATTTTAGTTTTTTTTTAATCGATTAAGAATTATTACAAATAAGAATTGCAATTCATCTGAAAATCGATTTTTGTATTTATTTTTTGACACCTCTCACGTTTAGATGCTCGGCTTTGTGTGTGCTATAAGCATACTTGCCTACCTTAAAACCTCCGAATTCGGGAGATGGGGGGCGGGGTTGGGGGTCGGGGTTTGGTGGTAGCAGGGGTGTATATTGTAGCGTCCCGGAAGAGTTAGCGCTGCAAGGGGTTCTGGTTATTTGTTCTGTTGTGTTTATGTTGTGTTACGGTGCGGATGTTCTCCCAAAATGTTATTCTTGTTTGGTGTGGGTGCACAGTGTGGCGCATATTTGTAACAGTGTTAAAGTTGTTTATACGGCCACCCTCAGTGTGACCTGTATGGCTGTTGACCAAGTATGCTTGCATTCACTTATGTGTGCCACATATAGTATGTGACTGGGCTGGCACGCTGTTTTTCCGCAGGAAAAGCGGACGTGACGACAGATTGTAGAGGACATTAAAGGCCCGCCCCCAATATTATTGTCCAGGTGGAAATCAGGAGAAATTCGGGAGAATATTTGCCCCGGGAGATTTTCGGGAGGGGCACTGAAATTCGGGAGTCTCTCGGGAAAATCGGGTGGGTTGGCGAGTATGGCTATAGGGTTTGCAATTATTTTAGTACCTGCAAACATTTAGTAAATCAGGCATTTAGTCTCCTCAATTTCAGTTACTGAATCTTCTGAATGACTTCAAACCATGCTCCCCTTTATTTGCATGTTTGTATCTTATTTTCCATCTCTGGCCATTTCCTGTGCCCCTTTTCTCTGCTTGTACGTCACGTAACTCTGCCGTGTCAAGTAAGACCGTTTAGCTGCGATTACGTTAATAGTTGTAAAATTTTGGACTGTTTTTGCTCGGTGCTTCCTTAGTCCTCCTTTTAGTGAGTAAATACGTTTCAATCAATCCATCAATAACAATTTAATCACGAATGCCCCAAAGATTTTCACAAGCCACAACCACATCCGCTGATCTGAACCCAGGTTTGCGATAAAGACTGCCTATCTCACCCCTTCTGCCTCCGCATCTCGGGAGCCAATTAAACGTGCAGGACACAGTTTGACAGTGCCAATAATACATGTGACTCAACCCAACATTCATGCTCATCTTCTGTCTTATCATAATAAATTTGTTTTTGTCAAATTCTTTGAACGTCTTTCACGCTGTTCATGGGTCACGGTGGGGTTTCGAGCAGTTTGTTTTTTGTGCTCACCAATCCCATGATGCAGGTCTCTGTGTACTTGTAGAACATGTTCAAATCATGCTCAATGTTGGAGATTTGTATTCATGGAACTAAAGAATTACAACATCTTACAAAACCCAAAACCAGTGAAGTCTGCACGTTGTGTAATTCGTAAACCAAAACAGAATACAATGATATGCAAATCCTTTTCAACTTATTTTTAATTGAATAGACTGAAAGACAACAGATGTTGTATCGATCTGTTGTGGTGAAGAAGGAGCTGAGCCGGAAGGCAAAGTTCTCAATTTACCGCTCGATCTACGTTTCCATCCTCACCAATGGTCATGAGCTTTGGGTCATGACCGAAAGGACAAGATCACTGGTACAAGCAGCCGAAATGAGTTTCCTCCGCCGGGTGGCGGGGCTCTCCTTTAGAGATAGGGTCAAAAGCTCTGTCATCCGGGAGGAACTCAATGTAAAGCCGCTGCTCCTCCACATCGAGAGGAGCCAGATGAGGTGGTTCGGGCATCTGGTCAGGATGCCACCCGAACGCCTCCCTAGAGAGGTGTTTAGGGCACGTCTAACCGGTAGGAGGCCACGGGGAAGACCCAGGACACGTTGGGAAGACTACGTCTCCCGGCTGGCCTGGGAACGCCTCGGGATCCCCCGGGAAGAGTGGCTAGGGAGAGGAAAGTCTGGGCTTCCCTGCTTAGGCTGCTGACCCCGCGACCCCACCTTGGATAAGCGGAAGAAGATGGATGGATGGATGGATGGATGGATGAAAAGACAAGATACTTAATGTTCAAAATGAAAAACTTTCCCAACCCCCCACCCAGAATCCTTTGCATCCATGACAATTCCTGACTATGTTATACACCCCGCGAGCACCAAACCCCGCCCACCTCAACCACGCAGGGAGGAAGGGGTGGGGTGGGGGGTGTATAACATAGTCAGAAAGTGCCATGGATGCAAAGGATTCTGGGTATTTGTTGTGTTGCGTTTATGTTGTGTTACTGTGAGGATTTTCTCCTGAAATGTGTTTGTCATTCTTCTTTTGTGTGGGTTCACAATGTGGCACATATTAGTAGGAGTGTTAAAGTTGTTTATATCTCAACCGTCAGTGTACTCTGTGTCACCCAGTATGCCTTGCAGTCGTGTGCTTGCATCTGCGGAAACTTATCACAACATGTTTTTGGACTGGCAAGCAGTTTGTGCATGTTGTAGAAGGTGTTAAAGGCAATGGCTTCATAGCATTCCCTTATTCTGGTCATCTGGGTGTCCACCATAGGATATTGGCGAGAATAGTTACGGCTCCCATTGTCTTCCTCATCTTGTGAAACGGGTCGAAATGGCTCTTTGAGTGGTAAAGGTTGCCGACCCCTGCTATACACCTTCGCAAGGAATGTTCAGGAAGTGGCTTGTACCCTCACCTCAGCCCACAATCCACAGATTGCTTACGCATGCCTGTCGCCGGTGGAATTCAAAGAAAACAGTGTGCATGTTTTTTCTAAACTTCAGCAGGAGACAACGCGGTCTAAAATTTTTCTGAATGGAGAGAGCTTGATGCCGTCAACGAGTGCAATTACCTTGGAGTTATTTTAGACCCAACATTATACTTTGAGTACAATAAGAAAAAGTGATGAGCTGTCAAATTCCATTTGCACAACTATTGTCACATCAGAAATACTGTGACTAAGCTGTTTCTCAACCTTTTATGTTTGAAGAGCTGGTCCCTTGCCCGTCTTGACACATAAGCACTCAAAGTGTTTGATAAAATAAAACCCTCTTTCTGCCACCATTGTCAGATTTTTATAAATAATTAGCTTCCAAACTTTGAGAACTTGGTCAAGCTAAACACAAACCTGTTCCATTTATAAGGTACTTCATAATCTTGCTCCGCCTCATCTGATGGATTTTATAGAATATAAAAACAAAAATGACTTTTAAAGAAACACCCGGGCCTTACTAGAGGTGGATGAGGTAATCCTATACAGGCTTTTGGTCACACTGACATGTCGGTCTGGGTAGGGAACATGTGGAACGATCTACCTCAAGCATTACGTTAATGTAGCCCACGTACACGGCTTTTAAAGGGGAACTGAACTTTTTGGGGGGAATTCTGCCTATTGTTCGCAATCCTTATGAAACACAAAAAGACAAAATTTTTTTGTTTTTTTGCAGTCTAACATGTAAAAATCGTCTCGTTCTAGGTGGCAAGCAACACTGTTAATGGTAGCAATCAAATCCATCTCTAAATCACTTTAAACATGCATTCAAAAACCGACAATAATACTTCATTTACGTTCCGTAAACTATATAATTACCAAACATTGTTATTGTAAGAGCGAATACTGAGGAACTCTTTCTAGCGTGGTAACACATCGACATGCTTTACCATGAATTGATTAACGTGGACCCCGACTTAAACAAGTTGAAAAACTTATTTGGGTGTTACCATTTAGTGGTCAATTGTACGGAATATGTACTGTACTGTGCAATCTCCTAATAAAAGTTTCAATCAATCAATGCTTTGGTATTAGAGTTAAAAGTTAAAGTTAAAGTACAAATGATTGTCACACACACACTAGGTGTGGCAAAATTATTCTCTGCATTTGATCCATCACCCTTGATCACCCCCTGGGAGGTGAGGGGAGCAGTGAGCAGCAGCAGTGGCCGCGCCCAGGACTAATTTTTGGTGATTTAACCCCCAGTCCTAACCCTTGATGGTGAGTGCCAAGCAGGTAGGTAATGAGTCTCATTTTTATAGTCTTTGTAATGACTCGGCCGGGGTTTGAACTCACAACCCACCGATCTCAGGGCGGACACTCTAACCACTGTGCCACTGAGTAGGTAGCCGTAAAAGCTAACTGCGGCGAGAGATAAGCTAGCTTCTACATCAGCAGGAAACACATTGGAGTTTGTAATGCACAACACAATGCGATAAGACAACAACCTGTTACAGTATCTTTAAAGTATTAGCCCACATTTCATGTTTTGTTTGTACACAACGAGCCAGACAATGTATGTACTGTAGTTTTAATAACAAATGATACATGATTGATATATAGTGACTCACTCGATGGACAGTTGTTTGTCTGTTCAAGCTGGCCAGGGACTATTTTTTCCAATTGATTTTGGGTAAGCACTTCATTTATGTCAAAATAGCTTGGCTCATGTTAGAATAATTATGTGTAAAGTTATCACACAACTTTAGTATGCTAAAAGTCTTTTGCTATAGTTATTAGCTATCCAAAGATTGCCAGCCGTCTCTATCAGTGTTGTGTCCAGACTCGGCCTGCTGACTGCCAAGGGCAAACATCGCCGTGACGCAGACAGAGCAGAGACAAGGCGATATCACTAATGTCAACTAATTGTCATTTATTCTATAATAATATATTGTATCTAACTGGAGTTGTCGAGATTACCCCTTCCCTCAGCGACAGCTTCAGTGATGTACCAGAGACCTTCCAAACAAATAGAGGAAGCACGCGGGCTGGACTCTTAGAATGTAGTTTGGATCTGTAACTAGAATACAGCCCAAAACATGTGTCTCCTCATGTGCTAAAATGAAATCTATCCCTGTATGATTCCTTGTATCTTGTCTGATTATTAGATATCATCAGTTTTTTAACCTGGCAGCTCCAAGTTCCACATTCATAGTGTTGAAGACACTTTTCCCTCACTCTCTCCCCTTCCATCTGTTCCAATGTCTCTTCTTCTTTGTGCTCACTTCTAGAAGCTGCAGTTCATCCTCAGTATATTCAGCTACAAAAAGATAAGGTTGTGAATCCTCATTACATGTAATGGTGGTTCTTTGGTGAAAATGTTGCACAGATTATGTTTTACAGATTATCTTCAAGCCGCTTTCTGATAGTTGCTTCAGGATGCACCGTTTTGTGGGAGATCTTATTTTCTCCGTCATCTTTGTTGTAGCAGTGTAGCGTGCAAGGACGGGGGTGGAAGATGTGTCAAAATATGGAGCTAACTGTTTTAATGACATTCAGACTTTACTTAAATCAATAACAAAGCAGCATCTCCTCATCTGTGGCTCACTAGTGCAACAACAATGCTGGAAATGTGTCCCGTGAAAAAACGTCCAATCGGAACTCTAATAACTAAAGTTCCTTGGGTGAATAAAATAATATCACTACACCGGTATGTTTTAGCGCTTACATGGCGCGCTTACTGACAGATAGATATAAGTAAGAACTTTACACTACTTTGTGATCGAAATGGCAACAGCGGAGAATGAATGTCACATAACAAGAAGATAGAGAAAAATAAGAAGCTTATCGACTACTGCGTTGGCACAGACTACAAAGGCATTGGCCCGCAAATTTTCAGGACTTGTGCAGATCCCAAATACAGATCAGCAGGTACCGGAAGGTATGAAAAGTTGCTTTTGTATAATATTGCGAAACAAAAACGCCAGATATGTCTTACCTTATACACACACCATAATAATACTTGTATGTTGAAGCACAGAACAATCCATCAAGCGGTGCGGCTTCATAGCTTACCAAAGTCAAATTAAAACATTTTGATGGATTTTTTAACGCCGTGTGTAATGTTCTATATTTTCAATAGAAAATATAACATTTTGGTGTTGTTTACTTGAGTCATATTACAGTCTACACATATCTCTTAAGTGTGAATACCATCTACTGGTCACATTTATTTTTACACCATGTACTAAATAAAATAGCTTCGAAGTCGGTAAGCACAACCAAAATTATTCCGTACATTAAGCGCATCGGGTTATAAGGCGCAGTGTTGAGTTTTGAGAAAATGAAATGATTAAGGGTGCCTTATAGTCCGAAAAATATGGTACATAAATCACATAACTGCCTAAAAGGAGAGGACTTGAAGGGGTGCCTTCAGGAACGCCTCAGTTATGTAAATCACAGGTTTGGACACCCGTGTTTTAAATTTGTTAGCATGGTTAAGATGTCAATGCAAGGATCTGCCAATGTGTTCGTGGTACGCTAAAAAATCACTTAAATAATCAAACACAGTGTTACTTTGGCCAAAAATATTAAATATATTTGTTATATAAAACCTTGTTTCTATTGAATATTTAGAATTTCCATCACTTCTTTACAAAAATGTTGCTCATTATGTTGCGTATTCGTGGGCCCATAGCTCCGATTGTTGTGTTCCTTAGCGACGCAGGAAGCAAGCAGGAGTATTGTGAAGGTAAGATGAAGTTCTTTTATAAGACGCTAACCAGCGTGGAGCTAAATAAAACCAAAATGTCACCAAGGGTGAAAAAACGAGGAAGGCTAAACTGTATGAAGAACACTACATGCGAAGAGAAACGTAACTGTTGCCTATAGCAGTGGTTCTCAAATGGGGGTACGTGTACCCCTGGAGGTACTTGAAGTTATGCCAAGGGGTACGTGAGATTTTTTAAAAAATATTCTAAAAATAGCAACAATTAAAAAATCCTTTATAAATATATTTTTGAATAATACTTCAACAAAATATGAATGTAAATTCACAAACTGTGAAAAAAAATAGAACAATGCAATATTCAGTGTTGACAGCTAGATTTTATGGCGTTATAGCTCGGGTGGTAGAGCGGCCGTGCCAGCTACTTGAGGGTTGCAGGTTCGATCCCTGCTTCCGTCAC
Organism: Nerophis ophidion; assembly: GCF_033978795.1. Taxonomy (NCBI): domain Eukaryota; kingdom Metazoa; phylum Chordata; class Actinopteri; order Syngnathiformes; family Syngnathidae; genus Nerophis; species Nerophis ophidion. The sequence goes on from NC_084611.1 coordinate 73,860,000, forward strand.
TGCCGTTGTGTCTTTGGGCAAGACACTTTACCCACCTGCTCCCAGTGCCACCCACACTGGTTTAAACGTCACTTAGATGTTGGGTTTCACTATGTAAAGCGCTTTGAGTCACTAAAGAAAAAGCGCTATATAAATATTATTCACTTCACTTCACATTTTTTGTGGACATGTTTCATAAAATTGTTGATGTTAAAGATTTATACTTTTGTGAAAAAATGTTTAGAATGAAGTTCATGAATCCCCAAAGACGGCACTTTAAGTTGATGATTACTTCAATGTGTAGAAATCTTTATTTATAATCTAATCACTTGTTTATTTTGCAACAAGTTTTTAGTTATTTTTAATATCTTTTTTTCTAAATAGTTCAAGAAAGACCACTACAAATGAGCAATATTTTGCACTGTTGTACAATTTAATACATCAGAAACTAATGACATAGTGCTGTATTTTACTTCTTTTTGTCTTTTTTTTCAACCAAAAATGCTTTGCTCTGATTAGGGGGTACTTGAAATAAAAAAAATGTTCACAGGGGGTACATCACTGAAAAAAGGTTGAGAACCACTGCCGTGGAAGAGGAAGCGCTTCCTCTTCTACGGGGGAAAAAGATGGCGGCTGTTTACCGTAGTTGCTAGACCTAAACTTTATGAAAATAAATATTTATATTAATCCATACATAAGGCACACCAGGTTATAAGCCGCACTCTCAGCTTTTGAGAAAAATGTGTGGTTTTTAAGTGCGGCTTATAGCGCGGAAAATACGGTACATTGTTTGTAATTAGGCAGCACAGTGGAAGAAGGGTTAGTGCATCTGCCTCACTATACGAAGGTCCTGAGTAGTCCCGGGTTCAATCCCGGGCTCGGGATCTTTCTATGTGGAGTTTGCATGTTCTCCCCGTGACTGCGTGGGTTCTCTCCGGCTACTCAGGCTTCCTCCCACCTCCAAAGACATGCACCTGGGGATAGGTAGATTGGCAACACTAAATTGGCCCGAGTGTGTGAATGTTGTCTGTCTATCTGTGTGGGCCCTGCGATGAGGTGGCGACTTGTCCAGGGTGTACCCCGCCTTCCACCTGAATGCAGCTGACAGGCTCCAGCGACCCAAAAAGGGACAAGCGGTAGAATATGGATGGATGGATGGATGGATGGATGGATGTAATTAATCACAATGGCCTAATGCATTAAAATTGACTGTGCTATTGAATACATTTTGAATCAATTGTATTTCTCAATTTTAAGTTGATACTCTAAAAGAGTCAGTGCCTCGCCATGAACCTCACTGCACATCACAGTGGAAATGTTACGGATTTTAGTCTGTGATGCTTTTATAAATGTGCAATGAAATGGAAGAAGTCTCTGGCAGACGGCCCCAGCTGTTGGCTTACCTGTCGGAAGCGCTTCAGGTGCAGAATGAGTATGTCAGGAAGCGTCCAGAGGCTCATCTTCACCATTCCCTGCTGGAGCTGCTTGCAGTGAGGACACTTCCAGGCGTCATCTGGGGCGAGCTGGAAGTATTTAGGCAATGTCAGAGTTTTTTTTTCCCTCAAAGGGGAACATTATCACCAGACCTATGTAAGCGTCAATATATACCTTGATGTTGCAGAAAAAAGACCATATGTTTTTTTTAACCGATTTCCGAACTCTAAATGGGTGAATTTTGGCGAATTAAACGCCTTTCTGTTTATTCCTCTCTGAGCGACGACGTCAGAACGTGACGTCACATCGGTACTCAACGCCATTTTTCTTTACCACATCACACGCATCGAGTCGAATCAGCTTTGTTATTTTCCGTTTTTTCGACTGTTTTCCGGTTCTTGGAGACATCATGCCTTGTGGTGTGTTGTCGTAGGGTGTAACAACACGATCAGGGACGGATTCAAATTGATTTACGTAGAACGTGCATCGATTAGCACGGCATGCTAATCGATGCTAACATGCTATTTAGGCTAGCTGTGTACATATTGCAGCATTATGCCTCATTTGTAGCTATATTTACATCCAGCCTTTCCCTCCATCCACATTTAATGCCAAACAAACACTTAGCAATCAACGGATTTAAGTTGCTTAAGTGTCAAGAGATGCGAAAGTCCCTCGTTTGGTTTTTACCGGCGATGCTACGACAGAGATGGCACAGAGATGACAAGAATGTCTAGATATCCTGCGACACTCAAAGCAGATGCATTCCCAAAGATAAAGTCAAAGAAATCACAAAGGTGAGTTTTGTTGATGTTATTGACTTATGTGCTAATAAGACATATTTGGTCGCGGCATGACTGCCAGCTAATCGATGCTAACATGCTATTTAGGCTACCTGTATGTACATATGAAACTATATTTACATCCAGCGTTTCCTTCCACCCACATTTAATGCGAAACAAACACTTACCAATCGACGGATTTAAGTTGATCCAGTGTCAATGTGAAAGTCCTGATCGGTTGGTCTGCAAATTTTACCGGCGATGCTTGCGCAGACATGCATGGCCGAATAGCGTCAATAGCTATTCGCTCAATAGCTTCAGTTTCTTCTTCAATTTCGTTTTCGCTATCTGCCTCCATACTCCAAACATCTGTTTCAATACATGCGTAATCTGTTGAATTGCTAAAACCGCTGAAATCCGAGTCTGAATCCGAGCTAATGTCGCTATATCTTGCTGTGCTATTCGCCATTGTTTGTATTGGAATCGTTATGTGACGTCACAGGGAAATGGACAGTGGCTTAAGCAAATAGCGAAAATCTAGCACTTCAAAGCTTTTTTTTTAGGGATATTCCGGGACGGGTAAAATTTTGAAAAAAACTTAAAAAAATAAAATAAGCCACTGGGAACTGATTTTTATTGGTTTTAACCCTTCTGAAATTGTGATAATGTTCCCCTTCAATGTGCCTTCATAAACTGCCTTAATGACAATACAACAGGGGTGTCAAACTCATTTCATTGACGGCCACATTGGAATTATGGCAGACCTCAGAGGGCCACATGTAACAATGAATACAGTATATATAAACATAGACACATAATAACCTTGTTATACAATTTGCAAAGGCAACTGTTTTTGATTAATTGTTCTGAAATCATAAGATGACCAGCAGATATTTAAGACTTTTCTTTTTCTTTTTTTTTTTTTAATAACACAAACAAAAATGCTTGGAACATCAGATAAGATTAAAGTGTAGAACATATGCAGTTGCATGTACAACATTTTTCTGTCAAAATTGACAGAATAAATACATTTGGCAAGAAAGGGCTTTTTTTTTTTTTTTTCTTCAGCCTTTTGCAGGCTACATTAACTATGTATCCATCCATCCATCCATTTTCTTCCGCTCTTTCCCCTTTGGGGTCGCGGGGGGCGCTGGTGTCTATCTCAGGTACAATCGGGCGGAAGGTAGAGTACACCCTGGACAAGTCGCCAACTATGTAGTGAGCCACATACTATACAATGATGTGGTGAGGCACATAAAATGTAGTGGTGGGCCACATAAAAAAATTATGTGGTGGGACACATACAATGATTCGGCGGGCCACATTTAAAATATGTGGCCGGACACATAAATGCCATGACGTATCACATAGAATCATGTAGGGGGCCACCATGAATTATGTGGCGGACTACATAAAATGACATGGCGTGCCACATTTAAAATGAAGTGGCGGACCACAATTAAAATATTGCAGCCCACATAAAATCACCTAAAGGGCCACTTAAATGACGGGGTGTGCCACGTTCAAAGGAAGTGGCGGCCCACATAAAATTACATGAAGGGCCACAAAAATGACATGGCATGCCACATTTAAAATGAAGTGGCGGACCACGATTGTCACACCCGGGTGAAGTATTGTCTGGTTTCATGTTGTCTTGTCATTTTCTGTTTTATTTTGAAAGGTTAACTCTCCCTCTCGTTTCAGGTCACTTGCCCTTCCTCCTGTTTCACTGGTCTGATGTCTCTCCTGATCGCCTGATTGTGCCCACCTGTGTCACCCTCCCTCATGTGTATAAATGTCTCGTCCTCCTCTTGTCTTGTGCCAGAGTATATCGTCTCGCTACGTGTCTCCAGCCTTATCCACAGCCTTGTCTACTGCCTTGAATCAGGTTCGCTAAGTATTGCCTTGCCTTATTTATTGATTTCTTTTTTTCCTCTGAGAAAGAGTGATTTTGTTTGCTAAAGTTTTTGGTCTCAATTGTCCCCCTTCTGCACCTGAGTCCTCAGTCTCGCCAAGGTTTACCAGTTTTCTTTGAAATCTCTGTGAACAGAGTGATTAAGGCAAGGCGGCTATAGAATCTATGATAACAAAAGACAAATGGGCAAAACGCAATAAACAGAAATTCACTCCATACGGAGGAAAAAGGCAATAGCAAAATTACACACGAATCTAATAACAAAAACAACAACAATCTATGATTAGCTAAAAAAAAGTAAATCACTCACGCAGAGGAGACCAGAAACTCTAAACAGAAAGTACGCTATAAGAAGCTGAGATAACTACAAAGTAAAGCTCTCCAAGAGGAGGGAAAAAAAAGATGGCAAAACACTGAAGTAAACACACAAAATTTTAGACCAAAAACTTTAGCAAACAAAATCAGTCTTTCTCAGAGGAAACAAAGAAATCAATAAGGTAAGGCAATACTTAGCGAACGTTATTCAAGGCTGTAGACAAGGCTGTGGATAAGGCTGGAGACACATAGCGAGACGATATACATATGTGGTCCTCTCCAAGGTTCTCATAGTCATCATTGTCACCGACGTCCCACTGGGTGTGAGTTTTCCTTGCCCTTATGTGGGCCTACCGAGGATGTCGTAGTGGTTTGTGTTGTGGTTTGTACAGCCCTTTGAGACACTAGTGATTTAGGGCTATATAAATGAACATTTAAAATGTGTCCCCCAGGGATCTATTTTAGGCCCCATCCTGTTCGTTCTTTATCTCCTCCCTCTTGGAGATATTTTTAAGAAACATGGAGTGTTTTATCATTTTTATGCAGATGACTGCCAAATTTATATGCCGATTTCAAAAAGCCACGGCCCCCTGACACCCCTTCTTAACTGTCTATGCGACGTCAAGGCTTGGTTAGCCCAGACTTTTTTAATAATGAATGAGGGAAAAACGGAAATTTTAGTTTTTGGTCCGGCCCTCACTGACTTGGGACCATTGCAAAATTATGTGCGTCCCAAAGTCACCAGCCTTGGCGTCACTATAGACAGCGATTTTAAACTAGACAAACAAGTCAATGGCGTTTTAAAATCGTGTTTTTATCACCTTCGTCTTTTAGTAAAGGTTAAACCGTTTTTATCTTTTAACCTTTTTGAACAAGTCGTGCATGCTTTTATTTCAAGTCGCCTGGACTACTGCAATGCACTTTATGCTGGCATTAGCCAAAAAGCTCTCTCCCGGTTGCAGTTGGTCCAGAACGCGGCAGCATGACTTTTAACAGGGGCCAGGAAACGCCAGCATATAACCCCAATTCTTCAGAGTTTGCACTGGCTCCCTGTTCATTTTAGAATTGATTTTAAAACATTGCTGTTTGTTTTTAAATCTTTACATGGACTGGCACCTCAATATATCTCGGACCTTATCCAAATTCACATTCCTGCGCGTGCTTTGAGGTCCGAGAGCCAGTTCCAGCTCGTGGTGCCCAAGACCAGACTTAAGACCAGGGAAGACAGGGCCTTCTCTGTGGTCGGCCCTAAGCTCTGGAACACTCTGCCGCTCCATGTTCAAACTGCTTCCACAGTGGAGTGTTTTAAGTCTTGTCTTAAGACCCACTTTTATTCTTTGGCTTTTAACACTACGTGAGTTGTGTGGTCCTCTGTTCTCTGTTGTCCTCTGTGTTTTTTATACACCTTGATTTCTATTTTACTGTTTTAATTGATTTTACCCTTTAAAATAGTTTTTAATCATATTTGTTTTTATATTGTTTTTATTGGTTTTATATTTATTTATTTTTTGTTTTTATTCAGTCATTGGTGGAGCATAATATATATATATATATATATATATCCTTTTTTTTAATTTTATTTTATTTATTTTTTTACAATTGTTTTTAACATGGCTGTGCAGCACTTTGGAAACGTTATTGTTGTTTAAATGTGCTATATAAATAAAGTGGATTGGATTGATTGGATTGAACATTGATTGATTGATTGATTGATTGAAAAATGCCCTGTGCTTGCGTTGTATTGGGCTTTTGGAATCATTACTTTTGTGAAAAGGAAAACAGTTTCTTCACAGTTCTTTGAAAAGAGTTATTTTAAGAAAATACGAAAAGAAAAGTGGCTCTCAGATATAGCACTCCAGTCCCAGAGTCGAAGAACGCACAAGTTTGCAGAGATCAGTCCATTAAAGGTTTGTTCAATATATATTACCATTTAAGTATCATCTTGATATTATTTGTATTTCATCTTGTTTCGAAATTCTTAAAACGCATTTTTGCTACGAGTGTTTCGAAAACTAACTCGGCGAGTCTTTGTATTGTCCTGTCTTGTTTAACTTTCTTGTTGCCCCTTCTTGCACTGTTCTCCAAAATCTAAACAATTGAATTGATCAACTGATCTCTCAACAAAATTGACAAGATCTCAGGTAGAGGGGAACCTTTTGTCCTGTCAGGACGGTTGTTGCTAAATAGACGATAGACTCTTGGGAGAGGAGGTGTGCCGCGTTCCTAGCGACCCTTTCAGTCAAAGAAGTTGACGACATCTACCTATTAGGAATCATGATAATAGAACATCTGCTGATTTAGAGTAAGCGTTGCCTTGATGTATCAACACATTGGAGGATACTGCCAGCCATTCAAATTATCCCAAAGCTGCCACAAATGACTGGAGCATGCGGACAGAACTCTGAACACTGAGACTTTTGTGATTTTGGATAACAACAGACCGTCCCCCTAAAGGATGAATTCGAGGACCCGAAATAGACAATTAAGAGTGAAAACTTTAAATTAGTTTTTGCTTGCTGAAACACAACCATTGTAATCTTGATTGTTTTCCCTGGTTGCGACGTGGCAAGGTCGTTGCTTCAAGATTCCCCTTGAGGACAGTGCAGCAAAGACGGAACAAATTCCTTTCCTGTCAACAACACCTGGACAGATAAACTCTGTTCCCTTGCAAACCTGAGGCCTACAGACTTAACATACACACACACACACCAGGGAGCATGGCTACATATGCACACATACTCCCCATCCCCACCTCACATCTTTGCCACCGCTTAAACCCCTTAGGGGTAATGGACGGCTAAACAGCGCTAAGATAGCAGCAGCTTGCCACAGTAACCCCCTACCCCTTTCTGGTCTGTTTCTGTGTAACATGTTTATGTGTGCTTCTCGGCTATCAAGTTTTTTACTTGGCCTCAGTCTGGAACCCCCCAAAAGCCCAATCTAAGATCGACTTTTTTTTTTTACCTCCCCAAACCCACCGTCCACCTTCTTCCGTATGTGGCGACCTGTCAGCGTACCTGGACAAAGATTGTCTAATTGTCACGCCTATGGTTCATGTTTTGTTTTGGTCATGCTATGTTTAGTTTTTTGGACATTTAGTTCTGTTTTGCATTTCCTTGTTTGTCTTACCATGCCAACTGATTTAGTTTTCTGTCATGTCTGATCATAAGTTTTGTATGGCCATATTACCCTGAGCATCCCCAATCTTATCTGTTCTCAAAGCTAAGCAGTGTCTGGCCTGGTTAGTACTTGGATGGGAGACTGCCTAGGAATACCAGGTGCTTTGGACTCTAAGTTCCTTTTTTTTCACTCCCTGTTTTGTTACTATGACAACCAATCAGTTCACCTGTCTTGTCTCACACCTGTTTTCACTTATCATGTTCATTATTTAAGCCACAGTTACCAGTTAGTCAGTCTGGCAACATCACCTCATTCACGCCCTCGATTATCTGCTTCGTGTCTTGCAATGCTGTCCATTTTGTCCACGTAAGTTTTTGTTTTTCATGCCACTGCGCAAGTGTTTTTGTTTCATGTTTGTAGTTTATAGCCTTTGTGCTAGTCTTATTTTTCATAGCCCAGTTTTTTGTACCGCCATTGTGCGCGCTTTTGTTGGTTCCTGTTTTTAGTTTTAGTGTTAAAATAAAGATGTCTTTACCTTCACACCGTTTCCACTCCATTCGCTTCGCACCTCGGGAAAACAAACCAAGACCAAGTCCAAGCCTGACACTAATCATGAAGAGGCTCGTGCTAAAATGTTATTTGTTGCACTTGTGCAATGACAATAAAGAGCTTCATCCACTTCTAAATAAAATACATAAAATGTAAGCGTAACCTAAAACCGCTAAAGGGGAACATTATCACCAGACGTATGTAAGCGTCAATATATACCTTGATGGTGCAGAAAAAAGACCATATATTTTTTTAACCGATTTCCGAACTCTAAATGGGTGAATTTTGGCGAATTAAACGCTTTTCTGTTTATCGCTCTTTTCGCGATGACGTCAGAACATGACGTCTCCGAGGTAATACAGCCGCCATTTTCATTTTCAACCGATTACAAACACCGGGTCTCAGCTCTGTTATTTTCCGTTTTTTCGACTATTTTTTGGAACTTTGGAGACATCATGCCTCGTTGGTGTGTTGTCGGAGGTTGTAACAACACTAACAGGGAGGGATTCAAGTTGCACCACTGGCCCGAAGATGCGAAAGTGTCTGCCGCCAGACCCCCATTGAATGTACCAAAGTGTCTCCACATTTTACCGGCGATGACAGACATGGCACAGAGATGTATGGATAACCTGCAGATGCATTTGCAACGATAAATTCAACAAAATCACAAAGGTGCGTTTTGTTGATGTTGACTTATGTGCTAATCAGACATATTTGGTTGCGGCGTGACTGACAGCTAATCGATGCTAACATGCTACGCTAATCGACGCTAACATGCTATCTACCGGCGGTGCTAAAGTAGACATGGCACTGAGATGTATGGATAACCTGCAGATGCATTTGCAACTATAAAGTCAACGAATTCACAAAGGTGAGTTTTGTTGATGTTGACTGCCAGCTAATCGATGCTAACATGCTATTTACCGGCGGTGCTAAAGCAGACATGGCACAGAGATGTATGGATAACCTACAGATGCATTTGCAACTATATTACGTTTACTTCCACCCACATTTAATGCGAAAAAAAACACTTACCAATCGAAGGATTTAAGTTGCTCCAGTGTCACGAGATGCGAAAGTCCTGATCGTTTGGTCCGCACATTTTACCGGCGATGCTAACGCAGCTATTCGGCCATGCTATGGCTATGAATAGCGTCAATAGCTATTCGCTCAATAGCTTCAGTTTCTTCTTCAATACTTTCATACTCCAACCATCCGTTTCAATACGTGCGTAATCTGTTAAATCGCTTAAGTCGCTGAAATCCGAGTCTGAATCCGAGCTAATGTCGCTATATCTTGCTGTGGTATTCGCCGTTGTTTCTTTACATAGGCAGCACTGTATGACGTCACAGGGAAATGGATAGTCGCATCGCAAATAGCGAAAATCAAGCACTTTAAAGCTTTTTTTAGGGATATTCGGGGACCGGTAAAATTTTGAAAAAAACTTCAAAAAATACAACAAGCCACTGGGAACTGATTTTTATTATTTTTAACCCTTTTGAAATTGTGATAATGTTCCCGTTTAAGCATTTACCAAAGGCAGCAATCCTTTATGATTGCTGCCTTTGGTAAATTATATCATGAAATGCAACCTTACCCGAGCAAAAAAATGCATGATTTATCCGAGAGAGTCTTGATTCCAATTGCCTTGACTCAAGAGACACACACAAAGACTTTTTTCAAAGTGCTTTTTTGTCGCATAGATTGACGTCTGGAGCACAAGACAACATATCTGGGAACATGATCGACAGATAATCCTGGCCTTCACTTGACAAGTCTTTGAGTTTTTTAGGTATACAGCAGGCAGTTGACTTGAACTTAATTAAAAAGACTGAACATAAGCTGGAGGTCCAGGTGGTGGGGGTAGAAGGGGATCAACCCCTTTTATCCGGACGCATACATTTGTCCAAATGTGGCCAGGTAGACGCATTGTGGGTTTCCCGGGCGTCGTCTACATCGCTAAAAGAAAAATCTAAGGAAGAGAATCCTTCTGAATTGATTAACGTGGACCCCGACTTATTGGGGTGTTACAATTCAATGGTCAATTGTACGGAATATGTGTTGGATCCGCTTTGGACTGGACTCTTGCGACTGTGTTGGATCCATTATGGATTGAACGTTCACAGTATCATGTTAGACCCGCTTGACATCCATTGCTTTCCTCCTCTCCAAGGTTCTCATAGTCATCATTGTCACCGATGTCCCACTGGGTGTGAGTTTTCCTTGCCCTTATGTGGGCCTACCGAGGATATCGTAGTGGTTTGTGCAGCCCTTTGAGACACTAGTGATTTAGGGCTATATAAGTAAACATTGAATGATTGATACTGTACTGTGCAATCTACTAATACAAGTTTCAATCAATCAATCAATCTGCCATCTTCCGCTAGTTTTTTTAATATATAAATCACTCGCCTGAATATTCCCTCTTCCCTCCTACGACTCTCTCGTCGTCACATGGGATGTCTGTTGTGATTTCCCTTCCTGGTTCCATGACCCGCCCTATCTTGCCTCTGATTGTCCCTAATGTTTTGCCCTAATCTTGACCAATCATGACTCATCATAGAAAACCAACCAACCAATCATGGATGTTCTTATACGTATACCAACCAATCATCATTAATGCTTCTCGTATATTTTGCCCCCTGCCCGTGGAGTTGCTATGCTACATAGTTTCGATTTTTAAGTTAATAATTTTTTAATGGAAAATCGTAGTTTTTACCTGCTGCAGCCTTAAACCAGAGTGGATTATCAAAAACGGTACTCATTACGGGAAAACCGTAATGATTGGCAGGTATGGCAAAGAGACGGATCAAGATTTTAGCAAACATTGTAGGTCGGAAAAAAACGAAGGAAAACAGAATTTTTTTTAAAAATATATTTTTACAGAGATAAAAAAGACGGATTTCTGACTATAGACGGAAAATCACACGCCAGGTGAAGGGATAGATTATGTTTCATAGTTTGATTTTTTGCTCCTATCTGCTTTTTGAGGTAAGATCTAGGCCCCTTGCATACTCAGATCGGTCACACTGTTTGTTGCACAGTAGCCATGTTGGTTTGGTAGCCCACAACTTTTTGACTTCTGTTCTAAAGTCACATGACTGAATACAACCTATTTGTACACTAGATGACTAGTAATAATTAATTCAAGCAATCCATTTAAATTTATTGGAATTGTACAAAAAGTGGATCAAGTTTCTTGACAATTAAATGTACAAAAACTGCCTTTTATTTCTTAACTGTCGACTTCTTGTACTGCCTTGCTCATGACTAACCCCGCAGAGCAAGGTTGCACCACAGCCACACTTAGCAGAGCAAAAATGCAGAGGACATCCTGGCCTTAGACATAGTTTAAAAAAATTAACAAAAATGATATCATGACACAAAAAAAATTGACATTGTCTAATTAGAAAAAAAAAATCCCGATTTATTGCTAAATCAATATTTTCTTTCCAGACCCTGTTAGTGAGACGAGTATTGTCTTCATCAGGTGTCCAAACTTTTTGACTTGGGGCTAAAAACATTTGGCCGGGGGCCGAAAGTCAATTGCATGTGATTTCCTTTTTTTGTTTGTTTTTTGAAACAGTACAACATTTGCATTTATTTGTTGGTATTTCTAAATGAATTCCAAGTTGATCAATATTGTGTTTAACTTAAAAAATAAATAAATCAAATTACATTTCTTAATTTAAGTACTTTATGGTTGTCGTATGCATGCTATCCCAGCCTCCCAAACCTGACCTTCTGACAAAATGCAGCATTTTGCATGTGTTAATCATGAAGCTAACCTTTCCTTCAACAATCAATGTGTGTTCTGTTACTATGGTTACAGTAAAGGCCAAGCTCAAATAGATCATCAAGACTTATTCAAACTCAGGACTTGGGTAAAATGGAGAACAAGTTTGGATTGAATCTGCTTAAAGAGAAGAGGATAATAGTATATGAGTCATTTCAAAACAACTGGAGCTGTTTTGTGGGCTGCTATGACGCTCCGTAGGTTGTCGTTTTTTTAATGACTGTCACTCACGCCCCCCCCCCCCCCCCTTGTGTTGAAAGCAAGGCTAACTTCCAGACAAGTACAGTATTCTACAGGATATGCAGAACAGAGCATTCCACAGCCAGATGTGTGGTAGCACAACTTACGTGTCATTTAACAGTATGATATACATGGACACATATGTATGTGTGTCATACTTGCCAACCTTGAGACCGCCGATTTTGGGGGATGGGGGGGCGGGGGGCGTGGTCTAATTGAATTTCCGACGGCACCCATCAAATACACAGTAATAAAAACACAGTTGTTCTACTAACTGTACTGTGCTTGCTGGTTACTAAAAAAAACAACATCAATTACCTCTCACTATTTGAGTAACCTTTGTTCTGCCATTTGCGTATTGGCGAGCGATCTCCGAATCCAGGAACATCCTTCACGGATTTGTTGTAGGCATCCGTAAATGAGAACGGGACGTTGCTTCCAGCTAACAGCATCGCCATCTTTGTCTCAGAATAAGTTACACCATCGGGTCTCCATTTTGCAAGGTGGGCCATAATACTGGGTTGTGAGCGATGTTGCGCTGCGGACGCATTGTGTTTCGCTGACCGTTCATGGCTGAATATCCGTTTGGCCGCCGTGTTAAATGGAGAAGTCTGTTCTACAAAATTTACAGGCAACACACCCCTTCCCTTCGAACTCTCCTGGATAAACTGAAATTCTTGTTTCCAATCGTTCTGGAACTTGCAAGCGTATTTCTTCATTTTGCCTGTCGACGGTGTAATATATTGGGTTGGAGTCAGTAACCAGGCGACGTGATGAAGTTACGTCTCTTTACTGTGGGCTTCAGAATAACAAACTCCCTAATGCATGTTCCTTGACTGCACTTAAATATAGAACATATTTACATTCTATTCTATGTACAGTAGATGGCAGTATTGTCCTGTTTAAGAGGGTCACAACATTGAGTCAGGTCTGACTCAATGTTGGGGGGCGTAGCCTCCAGCTCCGCTTCAATTTCGGAAGATTTTCAGGAGAAAATTTGTCCCGGGAGGTTTTCGGAAGGAGCGCTGAATTTCGGGAGTCTCCCGGAAAATCTGGGAGGGTTGGCAAGTAGGATGTGTGTATGTACTGTATATATTAAGTGGTATCTCCAGTTTCCATAGGATTAGTTTTATGACGGACATTTTTACCCCAAATTAGCGACCGATTCAGTATGCCGTTTCGGTTACTGCACGGCCATAAATTGCGCGTGACAAACTAGTCTATCTGCCCAAGTTTCATCGCACAAAATAATTACTGCAAACCATTACATTGTGACACCAAACCTGTAAAACTTGTTCTGTTTAGGTTTCTCTAAGGTTACAGTTTCATACTTAGCACTATTTTTATACACTTTATTACAAACCCTGTTTCCAAATGAGTAGGGAAATTGTGTTAGATGTAAATATAAACGGAATACAATAATTTGCAAATCATTTTCAACCCATATTCAGTTGAATATGCTACAAAGACAACATATCTGATGTTCAAACTGATAAACAATTTATTTTATTTTTTTTTGCAAATAATCATTAACTTTAGAATTTGATGCCAGCAACACACGACAAAGAAGTTGGGAAGAGTGGCAATAAATACTGATAAAATTGATGAATGCTCATCAAACACTTATTTGGAACATCCCACAGGTGTGCAGGCTAATTGGGAACAGGTGGGTGCCATGATTGGGTATAAAAGCAGCTTCCATGAAATGCTCAGTAATTCACAAACAAGGATGGGGCGAGGGTCACCACTTTGTAAGCAAATTGTCGAACAGTTTTAGAACAACATTTCTCAACGAGCTATTGCAAGGAATTTAGGGATTTTACCATCTACGGTCCGTAAAATCCTCAAAAGGTTCAGAGAATCTGGAGAAATCACTGCACGTAAGCGATGATTTTATTGAGCTTTGATCCCTCAGACGGTACGGCATCAAAAGCCGACATCAGTGTGGAAAGGATATCACCACATGGGCTCAGGAATTCTTCATAAAACCACTGTCAGTAACTACAGTTGGTTGCTACATCTGTAAGTGCAAGTTAAAACTCTACTACGTAAAGCCAAACCCATTTATCAACAGCATCCAGAAACGCCGCCGGCTTCGCTGGGCCCGAGCTCATCCAAGATGGACTGATGCAAAGTGGAAAAGTTTTCTTTGGTCTGACGAGTCCACATTTCAAATTATATTTGGAAACTGTGGACGTTGTGTCCTCCGGAACAAAGAGAAAATAACCATCCGGATTGTTATAGGCGCAAAGTTGAAAAGCCAGCATCTGTGATGGTATTGGGGTGTATTAGTGTCCAAGGCATGGATAACTTACACATCTGTGAAGGCACCATTAATGCTGAAAGGTACATACAGGTTTTGGAGCAACATCTGTTCTCATCCAAGCAACGTTATCATGGACGCCCCTGCTTATTTCAGCAAGACAATGCCAAGCCACGTGTTACAACAGCATGGCTTCGTAGTAAAGGAGTGCAGGTACTTTCCTGGCCCGCCTGCAGTCCAGACCTGTCTCCCATCGAAAATATGCGGCGCATAATGAAGCGTAAAATACGACAGCGGAGACCCCGAACTTTTGAACGACTGAAGCTCTACATAAAACAAGAATGGGAAAGAATTCCACTTTAAAAGCTTCAACAATTAGTTTCCTCAGTTCCCAAATGTTTATGGAGTGTTGTTAAAAGAAAAGGTGATGTAACACAGTGGTGAACATGCCCTTTCCCAACTACTTTGGCATGTGTTGCAGCCATGAAATTCTAAGTTAATTATTATTTGCAAAAAAAAAATAAAGTTTATGAGTTTGAAAATCAAATATCTTATTTTTGTAATGCATTCAATTGAATATGAGTTGAAAAGGATTTGCAAATCATTAAATTCCGTTTATATTTACATCTAACACAATTTCCCAACTCATATGGAAATGGGGTTTGTAAGTATTTCTTACACCTTAAAGAGGTTATTGATAAATATTTATTGTGATTTTTAGAATTTTGTTTACATTGACTGATTGCTTTCCATGCTTGTATTGATATTTAATCTGCTTTCTGCCTTGATAGCTGGGGGGATTATATTCAGAGGAAGGTTACATTGGAAGTAAATATGTTAACATTTATTATATTTTTCTCCTCTATATTTCTATAGGTCATAAAAATATCAATAATTATCAATCCATCCATCCATCCATTTTCTACAGTTTGTCCCTTTCGGGGTCGCAGGGGGTGCTGGAGCCTCTCGGGCGGAAGGCGGGGTACACCCTGGACAAGTCGCCACCTTATTGCTGGACCAATACAGATAGACAACATTCACATTCACACACTAGGGACAATTTAGTGTTGCCAATCAACATCGATCAATGTAAAAAACATACAGTGATACAGTTTTCAGCCATACTATTTGGTTATGTTTTTCCCAATTGTGACATCTGTGGACTATCCATATACTGTATGTTGTGGGGCAAATTGGCTCGTACATTGCACATGCTTCCTATGCTGTTGCCATTTCTAATACAAAGTAAAAATCTGTTAGTGGTCTCGCTATGGAAGCGCTAAAAACTACAACAAAGATGGCGGGGAGAAGACCCATTGACATTTAGGGTTGGGTAAAAAAATAAAAAAAATAATAAATTATGGGTTGATATCTTTTCAATTCCAACAACAAGCCCTCTGAGACAAAACAAAACAAACTGAGGGACTTGGTTGCTATCATTACCACCCGATTCTCAGTGGGCCATCGCAACATTTGTTGGTAAAGATTTTTGCCCACGTTTGCCGGATTCAAGCGAAATTAACCACTCTATGTTCTCTGCTTGACACTCAACATCAAGGGTTGGAATTGGGGGTAAAATCACCAAAAATGATTCCTGGGTGCGGCCACAGGCTGATGCTCACTGCTCCCCTCGCCTCCCAAGGGGTGATCAAGGGTGATGGGTCAAATGCAAAGAATAATTTGGCCACACCTAGAGTGTGTGTGACAATCATTGGTACTTTAACTCTAACTTAATGATCATGCAACGTAAACATCTGGCAGAAAATGTTTTTTATTCCAAATCCCGTTTCCATATGAGTTGGGAAATTGTGTTACATGTAAATATAAACGTAATACAATGATTTGCAAATCCTTTTCAACCCATATTCAATTGAATGCACTACAAAGACAAGATATTTAATGTTGAAACTCGTATTTTTTTATTAAAAAAAAAAAAAAATTTTACTTAAATTTTATGGCTGCAACACGTGCCAAAGTAGTTGGGAAAGGGCATGTTCACCACTGTGTTACATCACCTTTTCTTTTAACAACACTCAATAAACCTTTGGGAACTGAGGAAACAAATTATTGAAGCTTTGAAAGTGGAATTCTTTCTCATTCTTGTTTTATGTAGAGCTTCAGTCGTTCAACAGTCCGGGGTCTCCGCTGTCGTATCTTACGCTTGATAATGCGCCACACATTTTCCATGGGAGACAGGTCTGGACTGCAGGCTGGCCAGGAAACTACCCCCACTCTTTTTTATACGACGCCACACTGTTGTAACACGTGCTGAATGTGGCTTGGCATTGTCTTGCTGAAATAAGCAGGGGCGTCTATGAAAAAGACAGTGCTTAGATGGCAGCATATGTTGTTCCAAAACCTTTATGTACATTTCAGCATTAATGGTGCCTTCACAGATGTGTAAGTTACCCATGCCTTGGGCACTAATGCACCCCCATACCATCACAGATGCTGGCTTTTGAACTTTGCGTCAATAACAGTCTGGATGGTTCGCTTCCCCTTTGGTCCGGATGACACGATGTCGAATATTTCCAAAAACAATTTGAAATGTGGACTCTTCAGACCATAGAACACTTTTCAGTCCATCTTAGATGATCTCAGACCCAGAGAAGCCGGCGGCGTTTCTGGATGTTGTTGATGAATGGATTTCGCTTTGCATAGTAGAGCTTTAACTTGCCCTTACAGATGTAACGACGAACTGTATTTAGTGACAGTGGTTTTCTGGTGTTCCTGAGCCCATGTGGTGATATCCTTTAGAGATTGATGTCGGTTTCTGATACAGTGCCGTCTGAGGGATCTAAGGTCACGGTCATTAAATGTTGGTTTCCGGCCATGCCGCTTACGTGGAGGGATTTCTCCAGATTCTCTGAACCTATTGATGATATTATGGACCGTAGATGTCGAAATCCCTAAATTTCTAGCAATTGCACTTTGAGAAACGTTGTTCTTAAACTGTTTGACTATTTGCTCACGCAGTTGTGGGCAAAGGGGTGTACCTCGCCCCATCCTTTCTTGTGAAAGACTGAGCATTTTTTGGGAAGCTATTTTTATACCCAATCATGGCACCCACCTGTTCCCAATTAGCCTGCACACTTGTGGGATGTACCAAATAAGTGTTAGATGAGCATTCCTCAACTTTATCAGTATTTATTTCCACCTTTCCCAACTTCTTTGTCACGTGTTGCTGGCATTAAAATTCTAAAGTTAATGATTATTTGCAAAAAAAAAATGTTTATCAGTTTGAACATCAAATATGTTGTCTTTGTAGCATATTCAACTGAATATGATGAAAATGATTTGCAAATCATTGTATTACATTTATATTTACATCAACACAATTTCCCAACTCATATGGAAACAGGGTTTGTATATTTTTAATTGAGTCTTGTAGGATGACAGTTGATGTTATGCAGTGTCTATGAAGAAAGGACAGCAACCGTGACTTGTCAGGTACTTTAGTTAGAAAATATCCTCGCACACGGCACTATCGTTAAGTGCACAAAAAATACGCAAAAGCACTCTCAGCCTTGAAAACAAAATCGCTGTGCATGTTACGTCCAACGTGACTGCGCTAACACAAAAAAAGGCCTCAACAAAAATGTCTTAATGCAGTTTGCAGTAATGGAAGAGTGCAATACAAGTACACTTTCATGTGCAATTCCTTTTTTCAAAATTGCACTTTTGAGACAGTCTTGTTTACCGTTGACGTTTAAACTGTCCAAAGTTGTTTATGATGAAGAGAAAGAAAATGAAATTCATTTGTATTTTGCAACAGAACAAAAAGCGCGGATCTAATAGAATCGTAATGAATGAAATTAGAACCTGAAGAATCAAAATCAAATCACTTTAACCTTTCTTACCTATTGGTACCTGATGTTGTGCATAAGTCCCGAAAATGTGAAATGAAAGCGTGGAGGCATTGCTGAGATATTTATAAAACAATTTCCTCCAAACGGTCCGTTTAGAACATGGGTGTCAAACTCTGGCCCGCGGGCCATATTTGGCCCGCTGTGTAATTTCATTTGGCCCTTGAGGCAATATCAAATTAAACATTAGTGTTAGCCTGCCGGTATTATACAGCGGTGATGCCGCTCTAACACCGCTAATCCTCATACTTGCCGAGACTCCCGAAGTTCATTGCCGCTCCCGAAAATCTCTCGGAGCAACCATTCTCCTAAATTTCTCCCGATTTCCATCCAATCCAATCCATCCATCCATCCATTTTCTACCGCTTATTCCCTTTTGGGGTCCCAATCCAATCCAATCCACTTTATTTATATAGCACATTTAAACAACAATAACGCCTCCAAAGTGCTGCACAGCCGTGTTAAAAACAATTGTAAAAAAAATCTATATATATATAAAACCAATAAAAACAATATAAAAACAAATATGATTAAAAACTATTTTAAAGGGTAAAATCAATTAAAACAGTAAAATAGAAATCAAAGTGTATAAAAAACACAGAGGACAACAGAGAACAGAGGACCACACAACTCACATAGTGTTAAAAGCCAAAGAATAAAAGTGGGTCTTAAGACGAGACTTAAAACACTCCACTGTGGAAGCAGTTTGAACATGGAGCGGCAGAGTGTTCCAGAGCTTAGGGCCGACCACAGAGAAGGCCCTGTCTCCCCTGGTCTTAAGTCTGGTCTTGGGCACCACGAGCTGGAACTGGCTCTCGGACCTCAAAGCGCGCGCAGGAATGTAAATTTGGATGAGGTCCGAGATATATTGAGGTAGTCCATGTAAAGATTTAAAAACAAACAGCAATGTTTTAAAATCAATTCTAAAATGAACAGGGAGCCAGTGCAAACTCTGAAGAATTGGGGTTATATGCAGGCGTTTCCTGGCCCCTGTTAAAAGTCATGCTGCCGCGTTCTGGACCAACTGCAACCGGGAGAGAGCTTTTTGGCTAATGCCAGCATAAAGTGCATTGCAGTAGTCCAGGCGACTTGAAATAAAAGCATGCACGACTTGTTCAAAAAGGTTCAAAGATAAAAACGGTTTAACCTTTACTAAAAGACGAAGGTGATAAAAACACGATTTTAAAACGCCATTGACTTGTTTGTCTAGTTTAAAATCGCTGTCTATAGTGACGCCAAGGCTGGTGACTTTGGGACGCACATAATTTTGCAATGGTCCCAAGTCAGTGAGGGCCGGACCAAAAACTAAAATTTCCGTTTTTCCCTCATTCATTATTAAAAAATTCTGGGCTAACCAAGCCTTGACGTCACATAGACAGTTAAGAAGGGGTGTCACCCGGACAACAATATTGTTTTAATGGCAATTCCTTTAGCCTTCTCTACAACCTTGCATCACGTCCGCTTTTCCTACATGGAAACATTGTACAGTCCTAGTCACACATAAGTTAATGCAAGGCATGCTTGATCAGGTCACACTCAGGGTGGCTGAATAAACAATTTTAACGCTGTTACAAATATGCGCCACACTGTGAAGCCACACCAAACAAGAATGACAAACACATTTCGGGAGAACATCCGCAGCGTAACACGACATAAACACAACTGAACAAATACTCAGAACCCCTTGCAGCACTAACTCTTCTGGGACGCTACAATATATAATTTGATATGCCATTGATATTTTTTAATTATTATTATTATTATGTTTATTTGAAACTCTATTTTGCATGTGACTATAAAGTTATATAAGCCTTGCTTGTTCAATATTCATTGCAAAACTTGTTTGGGTCCCTATTAAAAGGTTAATTTGTTCAACCTTGGCCCGCGGCTTTGTTCAGTTTAAAATTTTGGCCCACTCTGTATTTGAGTTTGACACCCCGGTTTAGAATGTACACTATTGGTGATGTCACCAATTTGGAACATTATAAGACGATTATCCATATAAGTATAAATGTCTACATTTTTAATTCTAAGAGAGACAAAACTCAAATAGAATTTGACAATCCAAGAAAATATTTTAAAGACTTGGTCTTCAGTTGTTTAAATAAATTCATTTATTTTTTCACTTTGCTTCTCATAACTTTCAGACAGACAATTCTAGAGAAAAAATACGACCTTAAAAATGATTTCACGATTTTTAAACACATATACCTATTAACTTTTAAATTCCTTCCTCTTCTTTCCTGACAATTTCAATCAATGTTCAAGTATTTTTATTTTTTTATTGTAAAGAATAATAAATACATTTTGATTTAATTCTTCATTTTAGCTTCTGTTTTTTCAACGAAGAATGTTTGTGAAATATTTCTTCAAATTAGAATTTAAAAAAAATATTCTGGCAAATCTAGAAAATTTGTAAAATCAAATTTAAATCTTATTTCAAAGATTTTTTAATTTATTTTAAAATTGTTGTTCTGGAAAAACTAGAAGAAATAATGATTTGTCTTTGTTGGAAATATAACTTGGTCCAATTTGTTATATATTCTAACAAAGTGCAGATTGGATTTTAACCTATTTAAAACATGTCATCAAAATTCAAAAATTAATCCTAATCAGGGAAAATTACTAATCATGTTCCATAAATTCTTTTTTTTTTTTTTTTTCCACAAGGATTCGATGTAGCTAGTTTTTCTCTTCATTTTCTTTTGGTTGAATTTTGAATTTTAAAGAGTCGAAATTTAAGATAAACTATGTTTCAAAATCTAATTTTAATTTTTTTCGTGTTTTCTCTTGTCCACCCAGATCGCTTCCTTCCTTAGAGCCGACAACAAACCACAGTGAGCCGCTTATCTCGCTATATTAAATTAAAGTTAAAGTACCACTGATAGTCACACACGCACTAGGTGTGGTGAAAATACCCTCTGCATTTGACCCATCACCTTGTTCCACTCCCTGGGAGGTGAGGAGAGCGGTGACCCCCCAATTCCAACCTTTGAGTTCCAAGCAGGGAGGTAATGGGTCCCATTTTTTTTAGTCTTTGGTATGACTCGGCCGGGATTTGAACTCACGACCTACCGATCTCAGGACGGACCCTCTAACCCCAAAACCACTGAGATTATCTGGGATTATGTGTTGTGATGAAAGTCACTCAAAACAGGAGGTCACCGATGTCCATAGTGCACAATAAAAACAAGAAAGCTAAAAAAAAAAATAAAAAAATAAAAGCTGACGGGCGGGGGTGAAGTGTCACTCAGCGTGAGGGGGTGTGGCGAGGAGAGGCTCATTTGCATCTAACAGCTCCGCCTCTCAAAACGAACCGTTTTGAAAGGAAGCAAAAAAAGTGACTTGAAAATAGGTCTGTAAAACAAAATCTATGCACATTTTTCACCAAAGAACCGCCATTGCATGTTACGTAGACCAGTGGTCCCCAACCTTTTTGTAGCTGCGGACCGGCCAACGCTTGATCATTTGTCCCGTGGCCCGGCGATAGGGGGTGTGGGGGGGTTTGGTGGGGTTTAAATTTGTATTTATTTATTAATTTTTGTCATGAAAAAGGTAGGTTTTTTTCAGTTCTGCACTAATTGTAAGTGTATCTTGTGTTTTCTATGTTGATTTTATTAAAAAATAAATAAATAAATAAATTAGAAAGAATTCTTCTGTGGCCCGGTACCAATCGAGGGTGGTTGGGGACCACTGACGTAGACCACGATGAAGTGTTTTAAATGTAGAACAAAAATCATGATTTGACCCCCTTTAAGGAAACTGGCCATGATACCCAGCCTCATGGACATTAACAGTTGTGACTGATTGTGAGCCTTGTAAAACATGGCGAGAATAAGAATAAGGAATGTGATGAAGTGTGAAAGACTCTAATAAGCTGACCACAGCTGTTTGGAAGAAAATATTTCCAATTTAACACATTATTAATGCCTGTGCGAAATAAATCGTGGCAGCTGTTTATGTTCAAATATGCACTCTCCAGGTTGTAAGTTTAATACAAAACACAACTTGCAAGGACAAGTATTGTTACTATATCATGTACACAACATGACCTTGGCCTTATACTGTGTATGTGTGTATATATACAGTATATACATATACATATGTACAGTATATAATAATTTCTTCAAGCTCAACACTGTACACTACCTCCCACAGACAAGGGAGAGGCGGCTGACTGGGAGACGCAAATGCTCTGTACTTTTCCCTACGTCTGTGTACCGCTCCGTACAGCAGCGTGTAAAAGTCATTAATTTTACTTTTGAAACAGACATTGGTAATTTCCGATATTACATTTTAAAGTGTTTATCGGCCGATTACATCGGCAGGCCGATATTATCGGACATCTCTAAATTTCATTTATGATTACCACATGATTTCATTTGACACAATAACACAAGAAAAGGACTCAGATTTCCCTCGCCCGGACGTGGGTCACCGGAGCCCCCTCTGGAGCCATCGTGGGGCACGATGGCAAGCGCCTGGTGGCCGGGCCTGTCCACATGGACCTATGTTGCCAAAGAGGCAACATGGGTCCCCCCTCCAATGGGCTCACCACCCATAGCAGGGGCCATAGAGGTCGGGTGCAGTGTGAGCTGGGCGGCAGCCGAAGGCAGGGCACTTGGTGGTCCGATCTTTGGCTACATATAAGAATAATAATAATAATAATAATAATAGATTTTATTTGTAAAAATCACTTTACGTTGAGCAAACAACCTCAAAGTGCCACAGTGTAAAAAATAGTAATAATAAAAATAAATAAAATACAAAACTAGAAACAGCCCAAAAGCTACAACCAGCATGCATGTCTATAGAAAAGCTTTTTTAAAAAGATGGGTTTTTAAGCCTTTTTTAAAAGCATCCACAGTCTGAGGTGCCCTCAGGTGGTCAGGGAGAGCGTTCCACAGACTGGGAGCAGCGGAGCAGAAACCCCGGTCTCTTGGGACGTGGAACGTCACCTCACTGGGGGGGAATGAGCCTGAGCTAGTGCGCGAGGTAGAAAAGTTCCGGCTGGATATAGTCGGACTCACCTCGACGCACAGCAAGGGCTTTGGAACCACTTCTCTCGAGAGGGACTGGACTCTCTTCCACTCTGGCGTTGCCGGCAGTGATAGGCGACGAGCTGGGTTAGCAATTCTTGTTTCCCCTTGGCTCAAAGCCTGTAAGTTGGAGTTCAACCCAGTGGGCGAGAGGGTAGCCTCCCTCCACCTTCGGGTGGGTGGATGGGTCCTGACTGTTGTTTGTGCTTATGCACCAAACAGCAGTTCAGAGTACCCACCCTTTTTGGATACACTCGAGGGAGTACAGGAAAGTTCTCCCCCGGGTAATTGCCTTCTCCTACTTGGGGACTTCAAAGCGCATGTTGGCAACGACAGTGAAACCTGGAGAGGAGTGATTGGTAAGAATGGCCGCCCGGATCTGAACCCGAGTGGTGTTTTGTTATTGGACTTTTGTGCTCGTCACAGACTGTCCATAACAAACACCATGTTCAAACATAAGGGTGTCCATATGTGCACTTGGCACCAGGACACCCTGGGCCGCAGTTCCATGATCGACTTTGTAGTTGTGTCCTCGGATTTGCGGCCTCATATTTTGGACACTCGGGTGAAGAGAGGGGCGGAGCTTTCAACCGATTACTACCTGGTGGTGAGTTGGCTGCGATGGTGGGGGAGGATGCCAGACAGACCTGGCAGGCCCAAACGCATTGTGAGGGTTTGCTGGGAACATCTGGCAGAGTCTCCTGTCAGAGAGAGTTTCAATTCCCACCTTCATAAAAACTTTGAAAATGTCACGAGGGGGGTGCTGGACATTGAGTCCGAGTGGACCATGTTCCGCACCTCTATTGTTGAGGCGGCTGACTGGAGCTGTGGGCGCAAGGTAGTTGGTGCTTGTCGTGGCGGTAATCCTCGAACCCGTTGGTGGACACCAGCGGTGAGGGATGCCGTCAAGCTGAAGAAGGAGACCTATCGGGTTCTTTTGGCTCATAGGACTCCGGAGTCAGTCGACAGGTACCAACAAGCCAAGCGGTGTGCAGCTTCAGCGGTCGCAGAGGCAACAACTCGGACATGGGAGAAGTTCGGAAAAGCCATGGAAAACAACTTCCGGACGGCTTCAAAGCGATTCTGGATCACCATCTGCCGCCTCAGGAAGGGGAAGCAGTGCACTATCAACACCGTGTATGGTGCGGATGCTGTTCTGCTGACCTTGACTGCGGATGTTGTGGATCGGTGGAAGGAATACTTCGAAGACCTCCTCAATCCCACTAACACGTCTTCCTATGAGGAAGCAGTGCCTGGGGAATCTGTGGTGGGCTCTCTTATTTCTGGGGATGAGGTTGTTGAGGTAGTTAAAAAGTTCCTCAGTGGCAAGGCCCCGGGGATGGATAAGACCCGCCCGGAGTTCCTTAAGGCTCTGGATGCTGTGGGGCTGTCTTGGTTGACAAGACTCTGCAGCATCGCGTGGACATCGGGGGTGGTACCTCTGGATTGGCAGACCGGGGTGGTGGTCCCTCTCTTTAAGAAGGGGGACCAGAGGGTGTGTTCCAACTATCGTGGGATCACACTCCTCAGCCTTCCTGGTAAGGTCTATTTAGGTGTACTGGAGTGGAGGCTACGCCGGATAGTCAAACCTCGGATTCAGGAGTAACAGTGGGGTTTTCGTCCTGGTCGTGGAAGTGTGGACCAGCTCTATACTCTCGGCAGGGTTCTTGAGGGTGCATGGGAGTTTGCCCAACCAGTTTACATGTGTTTTGTGGACTTGGAGAACACATTCGACGTGTCCCCCGGGAAGTCCTGTAGGGAGTGCTCGAGAGTATGGGGTATTGGACTGTCAAATTGTGGCGGTTCGCTTCCTGTACGATCAGTGTCAGAGCTTGGTCGGCATTGCAGGCAGTAAGTCGAACACATTTCCAGTGAGAGTTGGACTCCGCCAAGGCTGCCCTTTGTCAATGCTTCTGTTCATAACTTTTAAGGACAGAATTTCTAGGCGCAATCAAGGCGTTGAGGGGTTCCGGTTTGGTGGATTAGGTCTGTGCTTTTTGGAGATGATGTGGTCCTGATGGCTTTATCTGGCTGGGATCTTCAGCTCTCACTGGATCGGTTCGCAGCCGAGTGTGAAGCGACCGGAATGAGAATCAGGACTTCCAAGTCCGAGTCCATGGTTCTTGCCCGGAAAAGGGTGGAGTGCCATCTCCAGGTTGGGGAGGAGACCCTGCCCCAAGTGGAGGAGTTTAAGTACCTCTGAGTTTTGTTCAAGAGTGAGGTAAGGGTGAATCATGAGATCGACTGGCGGATCGGTGCGGCGTTTTCAGTAATGCGGACGTTGTATCGATGTGTTGTGGTGAAGAAGGAACTGAGCCGGAAGGCAAAGCTCTCAATTTACCAGTCGATCTACGTTCCCATCCTCACCTGTGGTCATGAGCTTTGGGTCATGACCGAAAGGACAAGATCATGGGTAAAAGTGGCCGAAATGAGTTTCCTCCGCCGGGTGGCGGGGCTCTCCCTTAGAGATAGGATGAGAAGCTCTGCCATCCGGGAGGGACTCAAAGTGAAGCCGCTGCTCCTCCACATCGAGAGGAGCCAGATGAGGTTGTCCGGGCATCTGGTCAGGATGCCACCCGAGCACCTCCCTAGGGAGGTGTTTAAGGCACGTCCAACCGGTAGGAGGCCACGGGGAAGACCCAGGACACGTTGGGAAGACTTTGTCTCCCGGCTGGCCTGGGAACGCCTCGGGATCCCCCGGGAAGAGCTGGACGAAGTGGCAGGGGAGAGGAAAGTCTAGGCTTCCCTGCTTAGGCTGCTGCTCCCGTGACCCGACCTCGGATAAGCGGAAGAAGATGGATGGATGGATGGATGGATGATTTCATATTATTTGACAAGGTTGTTAACTGTAAGTTGGTTAGATGTAATTACTGGAACCCCAAATAAAAAAAAGTTACGACCCTCTAGTCTATATACAATGTAAATCCACTTGTAATATAGTCATCCTCACCACAATGGGGGGAACAAGTTTATTCCAAATCATCACTGGATGAATGTAAGACACACACACATGCACACTCGCACGCACGCACGCACGCACGCACGCACGCACACACACACACACACACACACACACCGAGCAGGATGACTAAAGCTTCAATGTAAAGGAGGGGTGATCAATTCAGATGTGGATAAAAGATAAAATCAATATTTTAATTTTTTTTTTAATTACAAAATAATGTTTTAGTCGTTTTAAATATTGTTTACAAACTCAGGGAGCATGTCTTTGGATATAGGAAAGCTTTGAGGGCAAATTTCAAATGACTTAAATGTCAACCAAAAGTAGTTTTTGGCCTTGTTCACACAGCAAGTCAATTATCATTGTGATATGTATCGGATGTTTTAATGTCAATGTGAACAGTACAATACCACATTTTTATCCGACCTAGGCCTGTTTTGTATGTGGATATAAATCAGATATGTATTGTACATAAGTTTACATTTACATTTTTGTTGATACTACACATTCTGGTATGAATCCATTACCAAGTTGTTACAGGGTCATACATTTGTCATAATTAAAGGCCTACTGAAACCCACTACTACCGACCACGCAGTCTGATAGTTTATATATCAATGATGAAATATTAACATTGCAACAAATGCTAATACGGCCTTTTTAGATTACTAAATTGCAATTTTAAATTTTCCGCATAGTGTCGTGTTGAAAACGTCGCGGTATGATGACTCGTATGATGACGCGTGCGTTTGACGTTTCGGGTTGTAGCGGACATTATTTTCCAGCCCGATCCAAGCTATAAGTAGTCTGCTTTATTTGCATAATTAAACAGTATTCTGGACATCTGTGTTGCTGAATGTTTTGCAATTTGTTCAATTAATAATGGAGAAGTCAAAGTAGAAATATGGAGGAGGGAAGCTTTTAGCCTTTAGCCACACAAACACATGGTGTTTCCTTGTTTAAAATTCCCGGAGGTGAAGCTTTACTATGGATCAGAGCGGTCAAACGAACAAGGTTCCCGACTACATGTCAACCGGCAGTTTCCGGAGAGAAAATGGTGGTAATAAGTCGGCTCTTACCGGAGATCAGCAGAGCCAGCGTCCTCCTGCAGCTGCCGTGACTTCCCTCAGAGACTCTGGCGTCAACACACCCGTGGCCACACCCTTCCACTTTCAGGTACTATTCAACTCACTAAAACACTAGCAACACAATAGGCAGATAAGGGATTTCCCAGAATTATCTTAGTAAATATGTCTAAAATCGTCTGAATCGCACCCACTGCAATCGCCTTTTTTTTTCTTCTAGTCCTTCACTCTAAATTTGCTCATCCACGAATCTTTCATCCTCGCTCAAATTAATGTGGAAATTGTCGCTTTCTCGGTCCGAATAGTTCTAGCTGCTGCTGGCTATGATTGTAAACAATGTGAGGATGTGAGGAGCTCTACAACCTGTGACGTAACGCGCACATCGTCTGCTACTTCCGGTAAAAGGCAAAGCTTTTTTATTAGCAACCAAAAGTTGCGAACTTTATCGTCGATGTTCTCGACTAAATCCTTTCAGCAAAAATATGACAATATCGCGAAATGATCAAGTCAAAATCATTGGCCTACCCACACCAAACATTTCCGATTCAAACCACAGGTCCATGGCAAACACAATAGTCCAGGATATCAGTCACCCACTACACAAATACATAATCCCACTACCATCAGGGCGCAGGTACAGAACAATCAAATTCCGGAGGGCCCGCCTCAGGAAAAGCCTTATCCCTGCAGCTATAGCCGCCCTAAACAGCAGGCCAGGCCGACCCGTCTGATAAAGCCTGTAAATGTGTTGGTCATGTATGATGTCTTTTTGTTATTTTTGTTTTGTGATGTGCAATGTCTATATGTTTAAATGTACGGCAGTGAAAATGAATTTCCCCACGGGGACCAATATATTTAAATCTAATGTAATCCAAGTATGACACATAGAATGGACCTGCTATCCCCGTTTAAATAAAAAAAAAAAATTTCAGTAGGCCTTGTAAGTTCTCCTGTGTCCAGGGATGTATTTCCTGAGTTTATAAACAATAAAAAATAACAAACGATTTTGAGATAAGAAAAAATGGTGATGTACTCATTGTAGTATCGACTATGTACGGCTCCTGTACTTGGTATCGTTACAGTTGATGTCTGTGTAGATCCACCCATGACATTGGTTTATATTAGGGAGCACTAGCTTGCTGTTAGCGGTTAGCTATTGTATCCTTCTACGCTGTGAAGTGAAGCATGTTGAGCTATTCCTCCTCCTGCAGGCATGATACTTGTAAACAAACGGTTTATTTGTCGCCATGTAAACTATGATTTGTGATTTTGAAGTAGCTAAAACACTGCCGGCTGCAGATGGACGATAGCCGCGAGCTAGCAGACCATGTTTATAATGCCCTTCGGTGTGAAAAGCTTCACCTTTATTGATTGTTTTCAAATCAAAATGCATCCATGTCCCCACGATTTGTCTGCTTGTAAGTACACCGTGCTTTTGTGTTGCCTAACATGCGCCGGTCTGCGCATGTCCGGAAAAAAACAAGTACCGGTATTTTTCAGTAGCAGTATTACATCGTTTTTAATTCAATAGTACCACTGTACTTTAGTAGGTCTGGTATACTGCACAGCCCTTGCCGCTTCTTATTCAGTATATTTGGTTTGTACTTATTTTTGTATTGCATAAACCTTTATGTGGTTAATAAACATTAATCTTTGTGATTAACACATGGTTTCATATCATTTGACACGGTTGTAAAGTGTAAATATAGATAATGTTAAAGTACCAATGATTGTCACACACACATACTAGGTGTGGTGAAAATTGTCCTCTGCATTTGACCCATCCCCTTGAGGTGAGGGGAGCAGACATAAAGATTGAATACAATTAAAATTAATGCAGTGTTAATATTTGAGTGGGCTGTGGGCCCCTCTGTCAAAAAGGTTAAGAACCACTGTTCTATAATAGTATATCTGTAAAATACTGTTTTTTGTGCATATAATCATGTTTCATCAAACGGCGTAGCGCAGTGGGAGAGTGGCCGTGCGCAACCCGAGGGACCTGGGTTCAAGTCCCACCTAGTACCAACCTCGTCACGTCCGTTGTGTCCTGAGCAAGACACTTCACCCTTGCTCCTGATGGGTGCTGGTTAGCGCCTTGCATGGCAGCTCCCTCCATCAGTGTGTGAATGTGTGTGTGAATGGGTAAATGTGGAAGTAGTGTCAAAGCGCTTTGAGTACCTTCAAGGTAGAAAAGCGCTATACGAGTACAACCCATTTATCGTTTATTTATTTATATATGAACGTTGTTGCCCTACGGTAGGGGTCGGCAACCTTCAGCAGACAATGAGCCTTTAGAGCCCATTTCTAACCAAAGTAAACCCACCTAGAGCCGCAAATTCTGCTTGATCCCTAAAATGACAATAACACTACTTTTAGTTACGATTCAGCAAGTATTTTTGCTCTGATTAGCTTTCTGCAGCAGTTCCAAAAATGGTCTTTCTTAATCTCCAGCTTGGTAATATTTTCCGCGAATGCTGAGTGTTTGCCCTGGAAATGTATTTCCACATTGCATTTTCTGTTGTTTGCTATTTTGTCCAAGCAAACAGGTGAACCACACTCATCAACAGTAACCCCCCCCCCCCCAAAAATGTTCACAAAGCATTAAATGTTCTATTTTCATCAGAAATGTTTCTTTTTTAGATTTGGCTTTTGCTAAATTACTGGGGGTTGACCGCAAAAAACAATGCAATTGCTTGGCAGCAAAAGATGACGCATCGGGGGTGTTATGTACATTTCGATAGACAAAATATTGCAAGATCACAAACTCTCTAAAATAAAAATCGCTACATTAAAAGACAAATAAAAAAATGTAATAAATTAAAATTAAGTAGCTATTATTTATTGACATTTTTTAAAAACCAATGGGAGCCAGGTGGAGGTATGAAAGAGCCGCATGCGGCTCCAGAGCCATGGGTTGCAGACCTCTGTCCTACGGGGAACTGGGTAACACATGGCACACAGACAAAGCTTAACCTTTTGTTACTATAACAATCTACAAGGTTAATATAGTTGGCTTCTCTTTCTTCCCCTTCATTTTTACTGCTTTATTTTGTAATTTAAGTTATCATTACATATATGTATTGTTGCATTTGAACAATTGTATGGTTGATAATAGAGGTAAATTATTGTTATTATTCATTATCAATTGTAACGCTTGGCTGGCATGATGATGCGGAGGCATTCTTTCAAGGATGCAGTCGGGCTCGAACACAGCGTGGAAGTAAGAAATACTAAATTTATTAATAAATAAAACAGACTAAGAAACAGAAAAACTTGCACTAGGCACAAAAGGCAAAACAAAAACTACTAGCATGGGAGCTAGAGGAAAACCATGGCATAGCGCGAAAGCTAGCAAGTGAAAACATGGGAATCAGAGTCGTTACCGTTGCGAAACACAAACTGCGTGTAACACAAACTAGGAAGCGAGAATGAATGAACAGAAACGGCAGGCTTAAATAGGGACAGTGATTAGCAAAAATAGGTGTGCGTCTGGAAACCGTGCCAGGTGAAAATAGTAAGCAACCATGTTGACAGAAACAAACAGGAACTAAGGAAGTCAAACACTAACAGAATATGATACAAAAAATGGAACAAACTAGAACATGGTGTGATCCGGGCAGCGGATCATAACATCAATAGTGCTATTTCTACTGGTATTTGTATTTTTATAGTGTAATAATGCTCATTGTCATTTGTGTATTATTATTTATTTTCACTAACTGCCTCTACTATCACTTTTACTATCATATGTGTGCATATCCTATTTGCTGATGTTGTTCTGTTGTTCTTGTTATTGTTGTGTTTGCTGTTGTTGCTGTCTCTCTGTCTTCTCCCCCTCTTGTCCCTGCAATTTCCCCCTCTGTCTTCCTCTTTTTCTCTTTCTATCCCCTCCTGCTCTGGCCCAAATAATAATATAAATCAATTTTATAAAGTCAAAGAAAAATAAGGCAACAAGAGAAGTATCCCACACTTCTTTTTTGTAAAGCAAATGTGTACAGGCGTCTACATCAACTATATTTTTTTGCCTGAGTAGTTGGACAGGACAAAACAAAAAAATAAAAAATAGAAAAATATTTTTGTACAGGATGAAAAAAAAAGAAAAATGAAGCAGCACAGTTAATGAAGTTAATTGTTAGAAAACATGTGTGTAAATTATCAGAAAACTTTCCTCTCTCTGAGTTTCCATTGAACAAATGAGGGCTGTCCTTGTTCGACCAAGCAAGGTCTTAGAAGATTCCGCTGTGTACGTTGGAATGTGACGAGAGGGGTTTTCTATTGTCCTCAATAACCTGCCGAAGCTGAATCCAGGACAAGCCCAAGCCTGAGGCATCTTCTTCTTTTGTCTTCAATGTGACCGAAAACAATGACTGTTTACATACTTCCCATTTCTGTTGTGACATGTGTTGTTGCGTAAACATTGAATATCTAAATAAAAGAGGAGACGAAAACCTTTTTCGTCAGAGCTTGGCGCAGGACTGTACAAAGTGTACAGTGGCCATGTTCTCCTCAGATCTGAGTCCAAAATGAAGTATGTCTCTGTTTGATTCCTTGCCTTTTGTCTTGTTTAATAGATGTCATCAGTGGTTGAACCTGACATTAATCACTTCCAAAATGATTGGGCATCACTCTACTGAGAATTATTACATCAAAGTAAGTTTGGGAAAGAAGAGCTAATTTGAAAGCCAATCAGGTAATAAAGCAACAAAAAAAACAGCAAGAAGGGTAAGGAACATAATGTTTTATGCTTGCTCTGACCTGCTCTTCTTTGGTATACAGCTGGAAACACTGGTCCAGAGTGCAGCTATGTTGCTGCAGGTGCTGCTGCTGCTGGTTCCTCACACTCTCTGCATCTTGTACTACTTCCTCCTGGATACTGCCAAACAAACTGACACACACACACACACACACACACACACACGCACACACACGCACACACAAACACACACACGCACGCGCACGCACACACACAGACACACAGACATACACACACACACACACACACACACACACACACACACACACACACACAGTTTTAATGTCACACTTTGCACGCTGGCCGTTTGAAGGAAGCAAACTAACTAATGCATGCTGACAGCTGTAATAGTGTTGGTGCATTGCGTCCTAGATCGAATTCACGCAGTGCTTACCAGTCTTTAAGCTTCTGCTCCCACTCAATTACAACCTTCACATGTGGAGGTCCCCCGGGGCCGCAAAATTTCAGGGCTCTAAAAAGAGAACGACAGAATACAGATCATGTCATTTTTTTTCCGGCGGTAACTCATTATACAAGTGTGCCTTCAAAAGCCCATTTAAAGTTGTTGCTTTTTGGTAACATTTGTGTGTGTTGACCGATTTTTCTGACGAAAAGCGAAGTAACTAATGAAAACAAACTCAAAAACTATGGTGAAACACTACCATTGACAAAGAGAAACGAGACAAAAATGTTTTGTCTAGTTTTTGACTCCCTCAGTTCCTGTTTTGAGCACCACTGGTTTTGTGTTTTGGTTGCTATAGGTGCTGACTGGTTTCACCTGCCTCTTATTAGTGTTCGGCACGCTCACCTGCAGCCGGGCATGAATCAGAAAGCTACGTATTCCTGTTTTTTAATAATGATAATAACAATAATAATAGATTTTATTTGTAAAAAGCAACTTACATTAAGCAAATAACCTCAAAGTGCTACAGTGTATTAAAATAATAATAATAATAATAATAATAATAAAAAGATAATAAAATACATAAAATATAAAAACTACAACAGCCTTATTGCTAGAACTAGTATGCATAAATCTATAAAAAACACTTTTTTAAAAAGAAGGGTTTTTAAGCCTTTTTTAAAAGCATCCACAGTCTGAGGTGCCTTCAGGTGGTCAGGGAGAGCGTTCCACAGACTAGGAGCAGCACAGCAGAAATCTTGGTCTACCATAGTTTGTAGCTTTGTCCTTGGAGGTTGGAGGAAGTTAGCCTGTTTGGAGCGGAGGTGTCGTGTGTTTTGCCACAAGTTTTCTTTGTTTGCTTCCATGCAACATGTTATGTCTAAGTATTCTTGATTCCTGAGCTAAGCTTTACCATTTCTTTACTGGTTTACATGTTAAACTTTCTTGTTAGCTATTCCGTTAGTTTCCCCTGCTATAGGCACGCTTGTTTTGTTTATTTTTGTACCCAGTCTGATTTATTAGACATTAAATCCTTGTCCTACCTGCGGAGTTTGCGTCTGCATGCTGGGAGAGTGACCCACGCATAAACATGCGACCCAACCGTAACAGACAGAAATTAAATCCAATTACCGTATTGTTCAGACTATAAGGCGGGCTTAAAATCTTTTATTTTCTCAAAAATCGCCAGAGCGCCCCATAACCCGGTGCACCTAATGTACGTATTAATTGTGGTTGTGCTTGCCGACTTCGAAGAAGCAGAAAATGGATAATCAAACTATTTGTTCATTTACTGTTAACATCTACTTACTTTTCGATAATATGTTCTATCTACACTTCTGTTGTTTGATACTTTACATACGTTTTTGGTATCGATCCAAGACCAAGTAGTTACAGGATCATACATTGGTCATGATTAAAGTTCTCCTGTGTCCAGGCACATAGTTCCCGAATTTGTAAACAATAAAAAAATTACAAAAGATTTTGTGATAATACAAACTATTGATGTAATCATTGTATTATTGACTAAATTCGGCTCTTGTTGTTATTATCGTTACAATCGATGTATGTATAGATCCACCCATTTTTTTACATTGAGGAGAGCTAGCTCGCTGTCAATCGTTAGCTGTTGTATCCTCCTACGGCAGGGGTCGGCAACCTTTACCACTCAAAGAACCATATTGACTCGTTTAAATAAAGAAAATAAAGGGAGCCACAAGACTCTTGAAATTTATAATGAAATAACACTGTATAGAGAGTTTTTTTTTTACTTTGTGCTATGTATAAACCAGGGGTCTCAGACACGCGGCCCGCAATTAAATATGAAGATTTGATGTTAGTGCGGCCAGTGAGTTTTATATGAATGCCCCTTATTAGCATCACACATACTATTCCTGGCCAGTGAGTTTTATATGAATGCCCCTTATTAGCATCATGCATACAATTCCTCGCGGTTTACAGAGTGACTATTCCCTCGGACGTCTGATGAGTAAAACCCAAACAACAAAAATAAGGGCGCGCTACGATGGCACTGCCTTCAATTCCCTCCACAACTTGCACAAACAGCTTACCAGTCAGGTCACGTGCTGTATGTAGCTTCTGTAGACGCACACATGCGACTGCAAGGCATTCTTGTTCAACAGCCATACAAGTCACACTGAGGATGCAAGTTTAAACAACTTTAACACTGTTACAAATATGCGCCACACTGTGAACCCACACCAAACAAAAATGACAAACACATTTCGGGAAAACATCCGCACTGTAACACAACATAACAAATACCCAGAATCCCATGCAAAGCTGACTCTTCTGGCTACATTATACAACCCGCTACTCCCCGCCCCCTTTTCTCCTGCGTCGGTTGAGATGGGCGGGGTGGGGGGGTGCGGGGTTTGGTGCTAGCGGGGTGTAGAATGTAGCCTGTAAGAGTCAGCATTGCATGGGATTCTGGGTATTTGTTATGTTGTGTTTATGTTGTGTTACAGTGCGGATGTTTTCCCGAAATGCGTTTGTCATTTTTGTTTGGTGTGGGTTCACAGTGTGGTGCATATTAGTAAGAGTGTTAAAGTTGTTTATATCACAACTCTCAGTGTAACCTGCATGGCTGTTGAACAAAAATACCTTGCATATGCCCCTTATTAGCATCATGCATACAATTCCTCGCGGTTTACAGAGTGACTATTCCCTCGGACGTCTGCTGAGTAAGACCCAAACAACAAAAATAAGGGCGTGCTACGATGGCACTGTCTTCAGTGCCCTCCACAACTTGCACAAACTGCTTACCAGTCAGGTCGCGTGCTGTATGTAGCTTCTGTAGACGCACACATGCGACTGCAAGGCATTCTTGTTCAACAGCCATACAGGTCACACTGAGGGTGCCAGTTTAAACAACTTTAACACTGTTACAAATATGTGCCACACTGTGAACCCACACCAAACAAGAATGACAAACACATTTCGGGAAAACATCTGCACTGTAACACAACATAGACACAACATAACAAATACCAAGAATTTTATGCAAGGTTGACTCTTCCAGGCTACATTATACACCCCGCTACCACCCCCTTCCCCTTTTCTCCTGCGTCAGTTGAGGTGGGCGGGTGTGGGGTTTGGTGCTAGCGGGGTGTAGAATGTAGCCTGGAAAAGTCAGCGTTGCATGGGATTCTGGGTATTTGTTATGTTGTGTTTATGTTGTGTTACATTGCGGATGTTTTCCCGAAATGCGTTTGTCATTCTTGTTTGGTGTGTGTTCACAGTGTGGTGCATATTAGTAAGAGTGTTTAAGTTGTTTATATCACAACTCTCAGTGTAACCTGCATGGCTGTAGAACAAAAATACCTTGCAATCACTTGAGGATTGTAATAGAGGTCTCACACAAAACGTGACCAGCCGGCACGCATACAATATTGTGTGACAGCGGGCAGAGCTACATGTATTAGAAGATCTTAAGGGTATTGCCATCGCGGCCCGCCCTCAATGTTGCTGTCCGAGTGAAAATCGCAGTACGCAAACCTAAGACAATTTTAGGGAAAGGCATTGAGGTCAGAAATCTCCCAGGGGAAAGTCGGCAAGTTTACAGCTGAGCCACACCAGAGTGATCAAAGAGCCGCATGCGGCTCTGGAGCCGCGGGTTGCTGAGCCCTGTCCTACATAAACCATATTAAAACAAAAAATATGTTTTTTTTCCCCCTCATCTTTTTCAATTTTTCATATATTTTTGAAAACGCTCCAGAGAGCCACTAGGCCTATGCAGACTTTGAAAGCCAAAGTTTGGAGACACTAAGGATTTTACCGTGGCAAGAAAGGACTTGACATGACTCATGCAATGTACAGACTTTGCAAGGCTAAAGTGAAGTATTTTGGGAATACTTCAAATCCCTGCGCTCAATTGGACAGACAACACCCAGAGTTATCAGAGGAAAAGGATCATCCAGGAACAACACCGGCAGCTGATCAACGCACACTTCACTACTTTACAAAATGACCGCCCAGTTCTGAACGGGCAAAGAAGATACCCAGATCCATCGCTTGTTTCATTGCAAAAGACCTGCGACCATACAGCACAGTGGAGAGAGAAGGCTTCAGGTTCATGATCAGAACTACGACATCCCATCACGCTCAGAATGTTGTAGCTTCACTTTACAGAGAGACAAAGCTAAAAGTTTGGGAAGTTGTGACTAAAGCTAGCAGAGTAGCTAGCAGACATTTTACTACTGCTTTTGTGTCTTGTTAAGGAAAAAAGAGACTAACTCGTATGTGAGTAATTTTTATTTTGGGCATGTTCCCAGATGTATAAAGGCAGCTAGCCTAAGCTCATTTGATTTATTAATTATTCATTTTGTTGTTTTACACAAAGAACTAGTTCATAATGAACAGTATTGTTGTATAATTTATGGTAAAGTCTGCGCAAGTTCTGGCACAGACTGGCAGCTAGCCGAACCTGCCAATTGTATTCTATTGATGTTACAGTCACAGGAGTTGAATTACTGTATTTTATTGTTTTGGTAACTGAGTGAGTAGTAACTAAGTGTCAAATTCAGTCAGACGTTAAAACGTTTTGTTCTAGTTATAACTTGTGCAAGCATGAATACAAACCCTGTTTCAATATGAATTGGGAACTTGTGTTAGATGTAAATATAAACGGAATACAATGATTTGCAAAAAATTTTCAACCCATATTCAGTTGAACATGCTACAAAGACAACATATTTAATGTTCATACTGATAAACATTTTTTTTTGCAAATAAACATTATCTTTAGAATTTGATGCCAGCAACACGTGACAAAGAAGTTGGGAAAGGTGGCAATAAATACTGATAAAAATGAGGAATGCTCATTAAACACTTATTTGGAACATCCCACAGGTGTGCAGAATAATTGGGAAAAGGTGGGTGCCATGATTGGGTATAAAAACAGCTTCTCGAAAAATTGGTCCGTCTTTCACAAGAAAGGATGGGACGAGATACACCTCTTTGTCCACAACTGTGTGAGCAATTAGTAAAACAGTTTAAGAACAACGTTTTTCAAAGTGCAATTGCAAGAAATTTAGGGATTTTAACATCTACGGTTCATAATATCATCAAAAGGTTCAGAGAATCTGGAAAAATCAATCAACGTAAGCGGCATGGCCGGAAACCAACATTGAATGACTGTGACCTTCGATCCCTCAGACGGCACTGTATCAAAAACCGACATCAATCTCTAAAAGATATCACCACATGGGCTCAGGAACACCAGAAAACCACTGTCACTAAATACAGTGCAAGTTAAAGCTCTACTATGCAAAGCGAAAGCCATTTATCAACAACATCCAAAAACGCCGCTGGCTTCCCTGGGTCCGAGACCATCTAAGATGGACTGATGCAAAGGGGAAAAGTGTTCTGTGGTCTGATGAGTTCACATTTCAAATTGTTTTTGGAAATATTCGACATTGTGTCATTCGGACCAAAGGGGAAGCGAGCCATCCAGACTGTTATCCACGCAAAGTTCAAAAGCCAGCATCTGTGATGGTATGGGGGTGCATTAGTGCCTAAGGCATGGGTAACTTACAAATTTGTGAAGGCACCATTAATGCTGAAAGGTACATACAGGTTTTGGAACAACATTTGCTGCCATCTAAGCGCCCTCTTTTTCATGAACGCCCCTGCTTATTTCAGCAAGACAATGCCAAGCCACA
This sequence comes from Nerophis ophidion, assembly GCF_033978795.1. Taxonomy (NCBI): domain Eukaryota; kingdom Metazoa; phylum Chordata; class Actinopteri; order Syngnathiformes; family Syngnathidae; genus Nerophis; species Nerophis ophidion. The sequence continues at coordinate 73,898,179 of NC_084611.1, forward strand.
TTCAACACGTGTTATAACAGCGTGGCTTCGAAAAAAAAGAGAGCGGGTACTTTCCTAGCCCGCCTGCAGTCCAGACTTGTCTCCCATCGAAAATATGCGGCGCATCATATGAAGCGTAAAATACGACAGCGGAGACCCCGGACTTTTGAATGACTGAAGCTCTACATAAAACAAAAATGGGAAAGAATTCCACTTTCAAAGCTTCAACAATTAGTTTCCTCAGTTCCCAAACATTTATTGAGTGTTGTTAAAAGAAAAGGTGATGTAACACACTGGTGAACATGCCCTTTCCCAACTACTTTGGCACATGTTGCATTTTTGTAGTGCATTTAATTGAATATGGGTTGAAAAGGATTTGCAAATCATTGTATTTCGTTTATATTTACATCTAACATAATTTCCCAACTCATATGGAAACAGGGTTTGTAGTTAAGCCAGCCTGATATTGAGTCACAGTGACGGGCATCACTTGTCAAATCTACTTTGTTGGGTTCTTTGAAGAAATAGCCGGCAGCCCATTTGGGAAATGACCTTTGATGTTGGAAAACAAACTTCCATCATAAACGAGGGTGTGAGGTTACTTCTAAATTATGTTTTACTACAACTTCAGAGAAGAGCTTTTTTGGTTGTCTGTTTAACATGCCAGACTGTACTGCAAGTCAGGGTCAACGAGAGATATTGGTACACATCGCTGTACTAATATCTTCAAGCTGTCAAAACGTGGACTATGAGGCAGTTTACTGCATGGAATGTTTTCCCGAGATGCAAAAGAACTGGACCAGACATGGCATGAAGGTAAATACATGATTTAATTATTACTATAAATAGTGTAAACAAAAGGCGCGCACAAGGCGGGGACAAAAAACTTGGCTGAGGAACAAAACTTACACTTAACGTAGACTACGGGCAGGAAACAAAAGACTCGCTGAGCGTGACATGAACAAACAAAAACGTACTTGGTAAAGCATGGAACTACAGTACGGCATGCAATGAACATAGAATGAGTGATGACGCCAGCTGACTACCTGGCAACTACAAGCTTAAACAGTCATGTAATGATTTAAAACAGGTGCATGAATCCAACACGTGAGACAGGTGAAATTAATGGTCGTCATGGTGACAAAACAAACAAGGATGCATAAAAACAGGAACTAATGGAGTTTTAACCAAACAGAACGCAACTAAACAAAACATGATCACAAAACATGACACATGCAGTGTTTCCTCAAAAAATTGCACTATATACAAGAAGGCCAAGATAATTGTACACTTTGCAGCCAAAAATATAAAGCAATTAGCAACTAAATAAATAGATAGAGTGGGGCAAAAAAGTATTTAGTCAGCCACCGATTGTGCAAGTTCTCCCACCTAAAATGATGGCAGAGGTCTGTAATTGTCATCATAGGTACACTTCAACTGTGAGAGACAGAATGTGAAAAAACAATTCAGGAATTCACCTTGTAGGAATTTTAAAGAATTTATTAAAAAATAAGTATTTGGTCAACCATTCAAAGCTGTCACTGATGGAAGGAGGTTTTGGCTCAAAATCTCACGATACATGGCCCCCTTCATTCTTTCCTTAACACGGATCAATAGTCCTGTCCCCTTAGCAGAAAAACAGCCCCAAAGCATGATGTTCCCACCCCCATGCTTCACAGTAGGTATGGTGTTCTTGGGATGCAACTCAGTATTCTTCTTCCTCCAAACACGACGAGTTGAGTTTATAGCAAAAAGTTCTATTTTGGTTTCATCTGACCACATGACATTCTCCCAATCCGCTGCTGTATCGTCCATGTATCCATTTTGGTATAAAGAAGAATACTGAGTTGCATCCCAATAACACCACACCTACTGTGAAGCATGGGGGTGGAAAAAACATGCGTTGGGGCTGTTTTTCTGCTAAGGGGACAGGACGATTGATCCGTGTTATGGAAAGAATAAATGGGGCCATGTTTCGTGAAATTTTGAGCCAAAACCTCCTTCCTTAAGTGAGAGCTTTGAATGATTGACCAAATACTTATTTTCCACCACAATTTACAAATAAACTCTTTAAAATTCCTACAATGTGAATTCCTGGATTTTTTTTTTCACATTTTGTCTCTCACAGTTGAAGTGTACCTATGATGAAAATTACAGACCTCTATCATCATTTTAAGTGGGAGAACTTGCACAATCGGTGGCTGACGAAATATTTTTTTGCTCCACATTATGTTTTTATTCATCCCACAATGGCGAAATTATATTGTTGCAGTACAGCTGAAAAATTAAACATTTGCAATAGATAGCACACTAACATTATGTATAAAACAAAACAAAAAACACAATTTTAACACCCTTAGTGCACACCAAGAAAAAGATGACAGTAATTACATAAGTGCCTTTTAAAGTCTTAGGGCTGTGGGTAGGATGACCTGGAGTAGCGCTCTTTCCTGCACTGTGGATGTGACAGACTAATTCTGAAGGGGCCACTCAGGGCCTCCACAGTGTCGTGCATCGGGTGAGAGACTTGGACATTATGGATGTCAACTATGTCAGCATTCTACTGTCGGCCACCTCTTCAGTGCTGGCTAGTGGGCAATCGGCTTTCCAAATCAGTTTATTAGGTCTGTTCCTGTCTCGAACCGATGGCGACGGTGGAGAACACCGCAGACGCCACCACAGTGTCGTAAAGAGTGCGCAGTAGGGACCCGTGCATGAGACTTTGAAGCTTCTTGTACGGAACGTTTTAAGTCTATAAAAATGGGACCCATTACCTCCCTTCTTGGCACTCAGCATCAAGGGGGCGGAATTGGGTGTTAAAGGCCTACTGAAACCCACTACTACCGACCACACAGTCTGATAGCTTATATATCAATGATGAAATATTAACATTGCAACACATGCCAATACGGCCTTTTTAGTTTACTAAATTGCAATTTTAAATTTCCCGCGAGTTTCTTGTTGAAAACGTCGCGGAAGGATGACCCGTACGCGTGATGTCACGGACTGTCAGGAAATATTAGCGGTGCACCACTCGCGGCTAAAAGTCGTCTGCTTTAACCGCATAATAACAGAGTATTTTGCACATCTGTGTTGCAGAATCTTTGGCAATTTGTTCATTTCATAATGGAGACTATAAAGAAGAATGCTGTTGGTGGAAAGCGGTGGATTGCAACTGTCTTTAGAACCGAGACACAGCCGGTGTTTCTTTGTTTGTTGTGAAGCGGAGCGGTCAAGCGAACATGTTTTCTCCACGTCAACCAGCATGTTTTTGGATGGGGAAATTGTGATATATATCTTACCGGAGAAATCATTGGATTATTCGTCGTCCTGCAAAAGCTGTGAGCCTGGTGGCTCCTCGGCTTCTCTCTGAAACACTCTGTGTTCACCGCAGCCATCCGACCTCGAGGTATGTCTTTACAATCTTAAAAATATCACTAAAACACTATTAAAGTTGCGATCCGCTACTTGGATCACCACATATTATTGTTTATACTTCCAGTTGTTGTATCACTCCATCGTTCTACCCTCTTACTTCCTGTTTAGTCAGTCACCATGGTTGCTCATTGATCCCACCTGCTAATCACGGTTTCTGCACACCCGTCACTTTTTGATTACTTGTCTATTTAAGCCGGTCCCTTTTCATTATTCTTTCTGGGTTCATGATTTGCTTTTCACGCAACGAGTTACGCCTGCAATACTTTCATGTATGTATATTCTCGCTAAACTTTTTACGCTAGCCATTGTTCATTCCAGTTCTCATGCTGAAGGTTTTGTTTTCTCTTTTGTGCCTACGGGTCAGTTTAGTTTGCATTTTGTATCACCTAGTTCTCATACTAGCGTCTTTGCTTTCCTTTTGTTAGCTCCAGTGTTTTGTTTCTTAGATCCTTGTTGTAGAATAAATCTGTTAAAACTTACCTTTGCTGTGTTCAATTTTGACGGATCCTCGAGGGATGCCGCACAGGCGTAACAATTGAAACAATAAGCAGATAAGGGATCTTCCAGAATTATCCTAGTAAATGTGTCTAATTACAACTGAAACGCTCACACTGCCGCCGGCCGGAGCCGTCGCTTTTTTTTTTTTCCTAGTCCTTCACTATCAATATCCTAATTCACGAATCTTTCATCCTTGCTCAAATTAATGGGGAAATTGTCGCTTTCTCGGTCCGAATTGCTCTTACTGGTAGTGGCTTCCATTAAAAACAATGTGAATATGTGTGGAGCCCTGCACCCCGCGACGTCACGCGCACATACTTCCGGTAAAGGCAGGGCTTTTCTATTAGCGACCAAAAGTTGCGAACTTTATCGTCGATGTTCTCTACTAAATCCTTTCAGCAAAAATATGGCAATATCGCGAAATGATCAAGTATGACACATAGAATGGACCTGCTATTCCCGTTTCAATAAGAAAATCTAATTTCAGTAGGCCTTTAAATCACAAAAATTGATTCCCGGGTGTGGTCACCACTGCTGCTCACTGCTCCCCTAATCTCCTAGGGGGAGGTCAAATGCAGAGGATAATCCCAACACACCTATTCTCCCGTCCAAAGGCAAAACCTAGTAACTCACTTCTATCTGATTTTGAGAAAACAAAGGAAAGCCAATCTATCTTGCTGCTGTCTTACAAAGATCTACAAAGTCATCAAACGTATAGATGTTTTCTTCAGCTTTCATTTTCTTGCCGATTGAGCCATGGATTGAATCTGCTCTCATGAACGTGTGCCCTTTCTCCAGATATTTTTTCACAATCTCGGGTGGGTCCCATTCTGCGTTTGCACATTGGGCAAGAGCCGTGTACAGCGTCCAGTTTTTATTTTGACCTCCACAGTTATCTGCCCAAAAGAGTATGCAAGGGGAAGAATCAAGAACAATACATTTAATGAAGGTGCTTGCAACGTCCTGGGCCAATCTTCCAAATATCCCCTCGTGCCATAATATCACATAATCAGGTTGACCGTCGGCCCCCATTCGTGCAAATGTCTCATTAAAGACAATAAGGCGACTGACAAAGAAGCTTCGATTGGTCCCTTGAGACACTAGGTTTTTCTGTTCTATCTACGCGGTTATGTAGTAGTTGCTAGGTCCTGCCATGCGCGTAACAGCTTACTTACGGAACAAATTACAATATCGCATACACTAATGTAAAGCATATTACCTAGGAACTGCAAAATTATTATCAGCTCAGTTTTGACCAAAATTTAGTTACTGGGTTTTGCCTTTGGACGGGAGTATTGTGTGTGTGACGATCATTGGTACTTGAATTGTGAGTCCGGTACAGTTTATTGTTCTGTTTATAAGAAATGCATGTTAAAACAGTTCATCCGGTAAGTACTCACTGCACTTCACTTTTTCCACATTTTGTTATTCCACAATGGAACACATTTTTTTTTTGTACTCAAAATTCTAACCAAAATGACAATGTTTTAAAAATGTTTTTTTTCGTGTGTGTTTATTTTGCAATTTGCAAATTGGGCGTCCATAATATTGTTGCTTGGACGTTATGTTGCTCCAAAACCTGTATGTACCTTTCAGCATTAATGGTGCCTTCAAAGATGTGTAAGTTACCCATGCCTTGGGCACTAATACACCCCCATACCATCACACATGCTTGCTTTTCATATTTGCGCCTAGAACAATCCGGATGGTTCTTTTCCTCTTTGATCCAGAGGACACAACGTCCACAGTTTCCCCCAAAAAATGTAAATGTGGACTCGTCAGACCACAGAACACTTTTCCACTTTGCATCAGTCCATCTTAAAAGAGCTTAGGCCCAGCGAAGCTGGCAGCATTTCTGGGTGTTGGTGATAAATGGCTTTCGCTTTGCATAGTAGAGCTTTAACTTGCACTTACGGATGTAACGACAAACTGTATTTAGTAACAGTGGTTTTCTGGTGTTCCTGAGCCCATGTGGTGATGTCAGTTTTTGATACAGTGCTGTCTGAGGGATCGAAGGTCACGGTCATTAAATGTTGGTTTCCGGCCATCCCGCTTACGTGGAGTGATTTCTCCAGATTCTCTGAACTTTTTGATGATATTATGGTCCGTAGATGTTGAAATCCCTAAATTTCTTGCAATTGCACTTTGAGAAACATTCTTAAACTGTTTGACTATTTGCTCAAGCAGTTGTGGACAAAGGGGTGTATCTCGCCCCATCCTTTCTTGGGAAGCTGTTTTTATACCCAATCATGGCACCCACCTGTTCCCAATTAGCCTGCACACCTGTGGGATGTTCCAAATGAGTGTTTGATGAGCATTCCTCAACTTTATCAGTATTTATTGCCACCTTTCCCAACTTCTTTGTCACGTGTTGCTGGCATCCATTTCTAAAGTTAATGATTATTTGCAAAAAAAAACTGTTTATCAGTTTGAACATCAAATATGTTGTCTTTCTAGCATATTCAACTGAATATGGGTTGAAAATGATTTGCAATGTATTGTATTCTGTTTATATTTACAATCTAACACAATTTCCCAACTCATATGGAAACGGGGTTGGTATATGCGATCATATCATAATCAGCTAAGCTGTGCGTGTGATTTCTTATTTAATGGAGAATCATCTAAAGCAGGGGCGCTCACACTTTTTCTGCAGGCGAGCTACTTTTCAATTGACCAAGTCGAGGAGATCTACCTCATTCCTATTTATAATTTATATTTATTTATTTATGAAAGAGACATTTTTGTTAACAAGTTAATGATGTTTAATGATAATACAAGCATGTTTAACACACATAGATTCCCTTCTTTCATGAAGACAAGAATATAAGTTGGTGTATTTGATTCTGATGACTTGCATTGATTGGAATTAGACAGTGGTGCTGATAACGTCCGCATTTTCAAATGGAGGAAAAAAAAAGTCCTCCTTTCTGTCCAATACCACATGAAAGTAGTTGGATTTGGCATCTCATTTGTCCAACTTGCATACTCGTTTTTAAACACTTTGTTATGAGAGTAGCATATGTGTGTGGCCCTTTAATGTCTGGCAGCAGGTGAGTGACGTCAGTGAGTGTGCGGGTGGGCAAGCAAGTGAGAAAGCGGTCGCTGAGGGCAGGGGAGAAATACATTGGCATCAAACTCCGTAGCTTGCTAGCTTGTGCACGCTATCTTTCTGAGACTCTTATTTTGTTAGCACAGGCAGGATGAAACAGGTCTTTTATGGTGAAGACAGGAACTGTGCAGTCGGTCTTTAGAGTTTTGACAGTAGGTACGGAGTCTCTAGAAATAAAATGTTTTTCTCTGCGTCCGCCCTCTTAGTGATTTTTTTCTTAAATATGAGCTCGCAGCAGCCAGCGTCATCTCACAAGATCCTCGGGTGCCGAGAATGTCAAACAACTGACGAAAGTGAAGTCTTGGTATGATTGATGATTGCTCATTTTTATGTCTATTTTTTAATGCCTGGCTTGAGATTGACTGACACACCCTCCGAGATCGACCAGTCGATCGCGATCGACGTAATGGGCACCCCTGATCTAAAGTATTAAAGGTGTTTGCACCAAAGCATTTTGTTCCATTAATTTAACAATAATGAAGCAAACTGGGACCTTAAAGCTGAGATATGTGTCAAAAAGTGATTATTGTGTACGGTTACACCCCTAATCCAAACCAATACATTTTATTTAGGTAGCAGATTTTTAAAAATGGTTAAACTTTCACTCAGTTCAAATAGACATTAAAATAAAACAAAGTTTATAACGGGAATCAGTCAATTTAAAACAACAAATACATAAAAGAAAGGAAACGAGACAGAGCTCACACAACTCATGCTGGTTTAAAATCGAGGAGTAAAAATAAGTTTTAGGACGTTTTTTAAAAGTCATTACAGTGAAACATCCTAATTACCAGAGGGAGATCATCCCACAGCTTTGGAGCAGAGAAGGCAAGGTTTCTGAGACGACAAGGAGACATTTCTCAACGGACCCCAGAGACTTTGCGGTGGTGTAGACTTTCAAGAGGTCTGAAATATAACGAGGTGCTGATCCAATGAATAGTGCTGCAAGTCATCATTTAGAAAAGTTCAAGAACATAATGAATGAACTGGATTTAACTGCGCAAACATTTAACTCTAACTCAGCATTTCCCCCAAACTTCTTCATTTACCCAAATATATTCCAGTCCAGACAAGCCTTGAGGAGAACTAATCCTTTAAGACTTGCCTCATTAGGATGGTCAGAATCAAAGCTCCAGGTTGTCAGCGCACTGGTCTTTGAAAGGTAAATGGGAACAAGACAAACAACACACGCTCGGCAGTAAACCAACGTTTTCATTCTTTTTCGAAGGGCTTTGTTCTTTTACAGATCAAAATAAAAAGCCACTTTCCAGAAATGGTCCGGAAATGTAACCACGGTTAATGGATTTCTGCTCCAAACCAGCAATTCTCAATTATTGGCTGCCAAAATTGGGCCATGGACTCTTTCGGTGGGTTGGGTCTTTTCCTGGTGGTTTGGCTGCATTAAAATGAGTGCTTAAAGGGGAACATTATCACCAGACTTATGTAAGCGTCAATATATACCTTGATGTTGCAGAAAAAAGACCATATGTTTTTTTAACCGATTTCCAAACTCTAAAAGGGTGAATTTGGCTGTCGGAGCAATGACCTTTCACCCGTGACGTCACAACAGGAAGCAGTCCGCCATTTTCTCAAACATTTTACACACACCAAGTCAAATTGTATCTGTTATTTTCCGTTTTTTCGACTGTTTTCCGTACCTCGGAGACATTATGCCTCGTCGGTGTGTTATCGGAGGGTGTAACAACACAAACAGGGACGGATTCAAGTTGACTTACGTGGAATGTGCTAATCAGACATATCAATGGTCACGGCATGCTAATCGATGCTAACATGCTATTTAGGCAAGCTGTATGTACATATTGCATCATTATGCCTCATTTGTAGCTATATTTGCATCCAGCCTTTCCCTCCACCCACATTTAATGCTAAACAAACACATACCAATCGACGGATTCAAGTTGCACCAGTGGTCGAAAGATGCGAATGTCCCTTGTTTGTTCTGACGATAGCGATGCTACAAAAGAGATGCGTGGATATCCTGCGACACGCAAAGCAGATGCATTTCCAACGATAAAGTCAACAAAATCACAAAGGTGAGTATTGTTGATGTTATTGACTTATGTGCTAATCAGAGCTATTTGCGCACGGCATGACTGCAAGCTAATCGATGCCAACATGCTATTTAGGCTAGCTGTATGTACATATTGCATCATTATGCCTCATTTGTAGCTATATTTGCATCCAGCCTTTCCCTCCACCCACATTTAATGCCGAACAAACACATACCAAACAACGGATTCAAGTTGCACCAGTTGTCAAAAGATGTAATTGTTGGTTAAAAGGCGATCGCCAAATTCGTCCTCGTTGCCGCTGTCTGTCGTGATGTGGCTCAATAGCTTCAATTTCTTCTTCAATTTCGTTTTCGCTATCTGCCTCAACACTCCAACCATCCGTTTCAATACATGCGTAATCTGTTGATTCGCTTACGGCGCTGAAATCCGAGTCTGAATCCGAGCTAATGTCACTATATCTTTCTGTTCTATCCGCCATGTTTGTTTGTATTGGCATTACGCAGTGAATACGTCACAGGAAAATGGACGGGTGGATATAGCGATGGTGAAAATCAGGCACTTTGAAGCAGTTTTTCGGGATATTGCGTGATGGGTAAATTTTTTTTAAAAACTTCGAAAAATAAAATAAGCCACTGGGAACAGATTTTTATTGGTTTTAACCCTTCTGAAATGGTGATAATGTTCTCCTTTAAATTGATTTTATTATTAAAAACATCATGCTGCAAGAGAAATTAATGAATATTAATCATGGCTATTAGCTTGCATGCTCATAAACTAGCTCTTAGTGCTTCATTAATTTCTCTTGCAGCATGATGTTTTTAATAATAAAATCAATTTAAAGGAGAACATTATCACCATTTCAGAAGGGTTAAAACCAATAAAAATCTGTTCCCAGTGGCTTATTTTATTTTTCGAAGTTTTTAAAAAAAATGTACCCATCACGCAATATCCCGAAAAACTGCTTCAAAGTGCCTGATTTTCACCATCGCTATATCCACCCGTCCATTTTCCTGTGACGTCACTGCGTTATGCCAATACAAACAGACATGGCGGATAGAACACAAAGATATAACGACATTAGCTCGGATTCAGACTCGGATTTCAGCGGTTTAAGCGATTCAACAGAGTACGCATGTATTGAAACGGATGGTTGGAGTATGGAGGCAGATAGCGAAAACGAAATTGAAGAAGAAACTGAAGCTATTGAGCCATTTCACAACAGACAACGGCAACGAGAACGAATTCGGCGATCGCCTTCTAACCAACAATTGCATCTTTTCATATCGCATATAGCAGGATATCCACGCATCTCTGTCGTAGCATCGCTATCGTCAGTACAGAACAAATGAGGGACTTTCGCATCTTTCGACCACTGGTGCAACTTGTATCCGTTGATTGGTATGTGTTTGTTTGGCAATAAATGTGGGTGGAGGGAAAGGCTGGATGCAAATATAGCTACAAATGAGGCATAATGATGCAATATGTACATACAGCTAGCCTAAATAGCATGTTAGCATCGATTAGCATGCCATGACCATTGATATGTCTGATTAGCACACTCCACGTAAGTCAACTTGAAGCCGTCCTCGTTCGTGTTGTTACACCCTCCGACAACACACCGACGAGGCATAATGTCTCCAAGGTACGGAAAACAATATACAGCTCTTATTTTTTTGAGATAGAGTGATTGGAGCACATACTTGTTGGTCACAAACAAACATTCATGAAGTTTGGTTCTTTTATGAATTTATTATGGGTCTACTGAAAATGTGACCAAATCTGCTGGGTCAAAAGTATACATACAGCAATGTTAATATGTGCTTACATGTCCCTTGGCAAGTTTCACTGCAATAAGGCGATTTTTGTAGCCATCCACAAGCTTCTAGTTGAATTTTTGACCATTCTTCTTGACAAAATAAGTGCAGTTCAACAAAATGTGTTGGTTTTCTGACATGGACTTGTTTCTTCAGCATTGTCCCCACGTTTTCAGTCAGCATTGTCCCCACGTTTCAGTCAGGACTTATATAGTAATACACGTTGGCTCCAATGACGTTAGGATGAGACAATCAGAGATTACAAAGAGAAACATAGCCAGGGCTTGTAATCTCGCCAGAAAGATGTCCAGGCATCGAGTAATTGTCTCTGGCCCCCTGCCTGGGAGAGGCAATGATGAGAGATATAGCAGATTAGTCTCTCTTAACAGGTGGCTGGATAGCTTCTGCAGACAACAGGGATTTACGTTTATTGATAATTGGCCCTCTTTCTGGGGCAAACCTGGCTTGCTGAGGAGAGACGGCCTTCACCCTAACCAGGAAGGCGCTATCCTCTTGTCTCGGAACATAGACTTCGCATTGAGCCACATTTGACTAACTGCACTAGAGCAAGCCCGGTCACAGGCAATTACAGAGCCTGCTAGTCTGGGTATGGAGTCAGTTAAGTTAGAACTAGCCAGCGCCAGGCTGGATGATCCCTGTACACATAGCAATTTTCGTAGAATAATACACAACTCACAAAATGTTTTTTCTACTGTGTCTATGACTTCGTCAGAGTTAGACATGCGTTCTACTGAGGTGGCAAATTATGATGCGTTCAGTTTATCGCAGCGCCAAGTAGACAATCTGAAAATTCCCGTCATATCAATTCCTAGATATGGTCATAATTATTTTAAGTACACTGCGCATAATAAACGCAACATTATTAATATTGCTACTACGGATAATTTTATCAACAACTCCTTAAAACAGCCCACTACCTATAATATGGGCTTTCTAAACATCAGATCTTTGTCTCCCAAAACGTTATTAGTCAATGAGGTCATTAGAGACAACAACCTTAACGTCATCGGTTTTAGCGAAACCTGGCTTAAACCAGACGACTTTTTTGCGATAAATGAGGCATCCCCTCCTAACTATACGAATGCGCATATTGCCCGTCACCTCAAAAGGGGAGGGGGTGTCGCACTAATATACAACGAAAACTTTAACTTTAGTCCTAACTTAAATAATAAATATAAATCGTTTGAGGTGCTTACTATGAAGTCTGCCACACCTCTGCCTCTGTGCCTGGCCGTTATCTACCGCCCCCCAGGGCCCTATTCGGACTTTATTAGTGAATTCTCAGAGTTTGTTGCTGATCTAGTGACGCACGCCGATAATATAATTATAATGGGGGACTTTAATATCCATATGAATACCCCATTGGACCCACCGTGCGTGGCGCTCCAGACTATAATTGATAGCTGTGGTCTTACACAAATAATAAATGAACCGACGCATCGCAGCGGTAATACGATAGACCTAGTGCTTGTCAGAGGTATCACCGTCTCCAAAGTTATGATACTCCCGTATACTAAAGTAATGTCCGATCATTACCTTATAAAATTCGAAGTTCAGACTCATGTTCGGCAAGCTAATAATAATAATAACTGCTATAGCAGCCGCAACATTAATGCTGCCACAACGACGACTCTTGCGGACCTACTGCCCTCGGTAATGGCACCGTTCCCAAAGTATGTGGGCTCTATTGATAACCTCACTAACAACTTTAACAACGCCCTGCGCGAAACCATTGATAGTATAGCACCGCTGAAGTTAAAAAAGGCTCCAAAAAGGCGTACGCCATGGTTTACTGAAGAAACTAGAGCTCAGAAATTATTATGTAGAAAGCTGGAACGCAAATGGCGCACGACTAAACTTGAGGTGCACCATCAAGCATGGAGTGATAGTTTAATAACTTATAAACGCATGCTTACCTTAGCTAAAACTAATTATTACTCAAATCTCATCCGCATTAATAAAAACGATCCAAAATTTTTGTTTAGTACAGTAGCATCGCTAACTCAACAAGGGACTCCTTCCAGTAGCTCCACCCATTCAGCAGATGACTTTATGAAGTTCTTTAATAAGAAAATTGAACTTATTAGAAAGGAGATTAAAGACAATGCGTCCCAGCTACAACGGGGTTATAGTAACACAGATACGATTGTATATACGGCGGATACTGCAAATATCCAAAATAGTTTCTCTCGTTTTGATGAAATAACATTAGAAGGATTGTTACAACGTGTAAATGGAATAAAACAAACAACATGTTTACTTGACCCACTTCCTGGGAAACTTATCAAGGAGCTTTTTGTATTATTAGGTCCATCAGTGCTAAATATTATAAACTTATCACTTTCCTCGGGCACTGTTCCCGTTGCATTCAAAAAAGCGGTTATTCATCCTCTCCTTAAAAGACCTAACCTCGATCCAGACCTCATGGTAAACTACCGACCGGTGTCTCACCTTCCCTTTATTTCGAAAATCCTCGAAAAAATTGTTGCAGAGCAGCTAAATGAGCACTTAGCGTTTAACAATCTATGTGAAACCTTTCAATCCGGTTTCAGGGCAAATCACTCGACTGAGACAGCCCTCGCAAAACTGACTAATGATCTATTGCTAACGATGGACTCTGATGCGTCATCTATGTTGCTGCTCCTCGATCTTAGCGCTGCTTTCGATACCGTCGATCATAATATTTTATTAGAGCGTATCAAAATACGAATTGGTATTTCAGACTCAGCCCTGTCATGGTTTAACTCTTATCTTACTGATAGGATGCAGTGCGTCTCCTATAACAGTGTGACCTCGGACTATGTTAAGGTAACGTGTGGAGTTCCCCAGGGTTCGGTCCTTGGCCCTGTACTCTTCAGCATCTACATGCTGCCGCTAGGTGACGTCATACGCAAATACGGTATTAGCTTTCACTGTTATGCTGATGACACCCAACTTTACATGCCCCTAAAGCTGACCAACACGCCGGACTGTAGTCAGTTGGAAGCGTGTCTTAATGAAATTAAACAATGGATGTCCGCTAACTTTTTGCAACTTAATGCCAAAAAAACGGAAATGCTGATTATCGGTCCTGCTAGACACCGACCTCTATTTAATAATACAACTTTAACATTTGACAACCAAATAATAAAACAAGGTGACTCTGTAAAAAATCTGGGTATTATCTTCGACCCAACTCTCTCCTTTGAGTCACACATTAAAAGCGTTACTAAAACGGCCTTCTTTCATCTCCGTAATATCGCTAAAATTCGCTCCATTTTGTCCACTAAAGACGCCGAGATCATTATCCATGCGTTTGTTACGTCTCGTCTCGATTACTGTAACGTATTATTTTCGGGTCTCCCAATGTCTAGCATTAAAAGATTACAGTTGGTACAAAATGCAGCTGCTAGACTTTTAACAAGAACAAGAAGTTTGATCATATTACGCCTGTACTGGCTCACCTGCACTGGCTTCCTGTGCACTTAAGATGTGACTTTAAGGTTTTACTACTTACGTATAAAATACTACACGGTCTAGCTCCAGCCTATCTTGCCGATTGTATTGTACCGTATGTCCCGGCAAGAAATCTGCGTTCAAAAGACTCCGGCTTATTAGTGATTCCTAGAGCTCAAAAAAAGTCTGCGGGCTATAGAGCGTTTTCCGTTCGGGCTCCAGTACTCTGGAATGCCCTCCCGGTAACAGTTCGAGATGCTACCTCAGTAGAAGCATTTAAGTCTCATCTTAAAACTCATCTGTATACTCTAGCCTTTAAATAGACCTCCTTTTTAGACCAGTTGATCTGCCGCTTCTTTTCTTTCTCCTATGTCCCCCCCTCCCTTGTGGAGGGGGTCCGGTCCGATGACCATGGATGAAGTACTGACTGTCCAGAGTCGAGACCCAGGATGGACCGCTCGTCGGGACCCAGGATGGACCGCTCGCCTGTATCGGTTGGGGACATCTCTACGCTGCTGATCCGCGGGAGATGGTTTCCTGTGGACGGGACTCTCACTGCTGTCTTGGAGCCACTATGGATTGAACTTTCACAGTATCATGTTAGACCCGCTCGACATCCATTGCTTTCGGTCCCCTAGAGGGGGGGGGTTGCCCACATCTGAGGTCCTCTCCAAGGTTTCTCATAGTCAGCATTGTCGCTGGCGTCCCACTGGATGTGAATTCTCCCTGCCCACTGGGTGTGAGTTTTCCTTGCCCTTTTGTGGGTTCTTCCGAGGATGTTGTAGTCGTAATGATTTGTGCAGTCCTTTGAGACATTTGTGATTTGGGGCTATATAAATAAACATTGATTGATTGATTGATTGACTTTGGGAAGGCAATCTTATTTCTAGCCTGATTTAGACCCAACCTCCAGGCTGATTATTTTAGGTTGTCCTGAAGAATTTGGAGGTAATCCTCCTTTTTCATTGTCCCATTTAATCTCATCAGTTCAATTGGCAGCAAAACAGGCACAGAGCATAATACTACCACCACCATGCATGACGGTAGGTTGGTGTTCCTAGGATTAAAGGCCTCCCCTTTGATCCTCCAAACATATTGCTGGGTATTGCGGCCAAACAGCTGAATTTTTGTTTCATCTGACCACAGAACTTTCCTACAAAAGGTCTTATCTTTGTCCATGTGATGTCAGATGAAACAAAAATCGAGTTGTTAGGACACAATACCCAGCAATATGTTTGGAGGAAAAACGGTGAGGCCTTTAATCTCAGGAACATCATGTCAGGCATGGTGGTGGTAGTACTATTCTCTGGGCCTGTTTAGAGAGTAAATGGGACAATGAAAAAGGAGGATTACCTCCAAATTCTTCAGGACAACCTATAATCATCAGCCCGGAGGTTGGGTCTTGGGCGCAGTTGGGTGTTCCAACAGGACAATGACCCAAACACACATCAAAGGTGGAAAAGGAATGGCTAGTATTAAGGTTTTAGAATGGCCTTCCCAAAGTCCTGACTTAAACGTGTGGACAATGTTGTAGAAACAAGTCCACGTCAGAAAACCAACAAATTTTGCTGAACCGCACCAATTTTGTCAAAAGGAGTGGTCCAAAATTCAACCTGAAGCTAGTCAGAAGCTTGAAGATGGCTACCAAAAGTTCTTTATTGCAGTGAAACCAAAAATTAACAATGCTGTATGTATCGCGACCCCAAACGGAATAAGCGGTAGAAAATGGATGGATGGGATGGATGCTGTATGTATAATTTTGACCCAGCAGATTTGCTCACATTTTCAGTAGACCCATAATAAATTCATAAAATAAACAAAAATCATGAATGTTTTTTCGTGACCAACAGGTATGTGCTCCAATCACTCTATCACAAAAAAATAAGAATTGTAGAAATTATTGGAAACTCAAGATAGCCATGACATTATGTTCTTTACAAATGGATGTAAACTTTTGACCACAACTGTATATATTTTGATGTATAATAACAAGATATTATTCATATATCAACAGAGTATAGTGAACACTCAAAACAGAGCTAAATTTGAAAATGTTGGTTTTGTAATTTAAATAAATTCTGTTGTGTTTTTGTCATTTCCCTGCCTTCTCTATTTTTTGTGTCAGTTTCTTTCCTCAGTCAATTAGTCCCCAGCGAGGCACACCTGCAAATAATCGTTACCAGGTAACATTTATGCTCGTCACCGCCAGCTGGTCCCTGCCGGTTATTGTTTCCTGAACCCTGCATGTACATTTGTCTGCTTCTACTCATCGGTCCCGGTACGTTGCCTCTTCTTTATCCTTTTTATCTTGACCTCGTTGTGTTTTGTTTCCTAGCCACCTTGCTTTAAAGAGGACCTTTGCTGCGCTTAGTGCATCCTGGCTTTTCCCCCGCCACACACTAAAGAAACTGTTTTTGGTAATATACATGGTGTGCACTTCTGCCCCATCGCCTTTGGTTAAACCTTTTTTGGACTCATTAAATTGTCTAATTTTTGTAATTCAATCTTGCCTCCCGTCTTTGCATCCTGGGGTCAACTCCTTGATCAAACCATAACAAAATTCATCATTATTAATACATCCGCATTTATGTTTCAAAGTTTTTCTCTGCGTGTGTTTTATTTTCTTACAAGATAATGAAGCAGTGGCTGCAGACTGAATATTACCATTCAACAAGCTGAAGACACATCCTCCTCTTCAAAAGATGCCAGTGAATCTATTAAAAATGTCCCTATTGATCCTGCTGACTGGTCACATCATTTGACTGAGACCCTAAGAACTGAATTATTTGGCAGAGGATCTTATGAGGTAAACTCAGACTTCACATTCCCAAAGAGAGATGGTGGAAGAAGTTTCCATCACCACTACATCCACAGATATTTAGCGAATAGAGAGAAGAGTAGGAGAATGTGGCTCATGTCTTCCCTTAATTTTCCGCCCATGCTATTTTCACTACATTTGTAGGTGTTAAGTTATTATTTTATTCTCGGAGAAATTATTTAAATGGTTTATATTTTTTCTTCGGATTGCATTTTTTTGTCTTTACATGTCAAATAAATATTTACCGACTGTGTAATGTTGCATTGCTTTTCCGGAGGGGCGGGGGTTAGAAACATTTTAATCTCAGAAGGTAACCAGAATGCCATTTGTCAATGTGAAGGATTCCGACTATTTTGGACTGATAGTAGTCGATCCACAGCGATAATTCTGCTACACAAATACCTGAATCCTAACGAGGGGAAATTACACTTCGACTGTTTTGGCTTTGACAGCAGGATTGCTCGTTTGCATCAAAACAGTTGTTTTTCTCACTTCAGTAGCGCGACACCATCCTTGCCCAGGCACACCCTTCTGGTTTTGGAGTATAAACATTTGGAGTTTTGTCACCAGCGGCTTGACTAGATCTGAACAATCTACAAACCCTGTTTCCATATGAGTTTGGAAATTGTGTTAGATGTAAATATAAACGGAATACAATGATTTGCAAATCATTTTCAACCCATATTCAGTTGAATAAGCTACAAAGACAACATATTTGATGTTCAAACTGATAAACTTTTTTTTTTTGCAAATAATCATTAACTTTAGAATTTGATGCCAGCAACACGTGACAAAGAAGTTGGGAAAGGTGGCAATAAATACTGATAAAATTGAGGAATGCTCATTAAACATGTATTTCGAACATCCCACAGGTGTGCAGGCTAATTGGTGGGTGCCATGATTGGGTATAAAAACAGCTTCCCAAAAAATGCTCAGTCTTTCACAAGAAAGGATGGGGCGAGGTACACCCCTTTGTCCACAACTGCGTGAGCAAACAGTCAAACAGTTTAAGATCAACGTTTCTCAAAGTGCAATTGCAAGAAATTTAAGGATTTTAACATCTACAGTCCATAATATCATCAAAAGGTTCAGAGAATCTGGAGAAATCACCCCACGTAAGCGGCATGGCCGGAAACCAACATTGAATGACCGTGACCTTCGATCCCTTAGACGGCACTGCATCAAAAACCGACATCAATTTCTAAAGGATATCACCACATGGGCTCAGGAACACTTCAGAAAACCACTGTCACTGAATATAATTTGTCACTACATCTGTAAGTGCAAGTTAAAGCTCTACTATGCAAAACCAAAGCCATTTATCAACAACACTCGGAAACGCCGCCGGCTTTTCTGGGCCCAAGATCATCTAAGATAGACTGATGCAAAGTGGAAAAGGGTTCTGTGGTCTGACGAGTCCACATTTCAAATTTTTGGGGGAAATATTCGACATCGTGTCATCCGGACCAAAGGGGAAGCGAACCATCCAGACTGTTATCTTTGCAAAGTTCAAAAGCCAGCATCTGTGATGGTATGGGGGTGCATTAGTGCCCAAGGCATGGGTAACTTACACATCTGTGAAGGCACCATAAATGCTCAAAGGTACTGACAGGTTTTGGAACAACATATGCTGCCATCAAAGCGCCGTCTTTTTCATGGACGCCCCTGCTTATTTCAGCAAGACAATGCCAAACCACGTCTTACAACAGCGTGGCTTTGTAAAAAAAGAGTGGGGGTACTTTCCTGGCCCGCCTGCAGTCCAGACCTGTCTCCCATCAAAAATTGTGGCGCATTATGAAGCGTAAAATACGACAGGGGAGACCGGGACTGTTGAACGGCTAAAGCTCTACATAAAAGAAGAATGGGAAAGAATTCCACTTTCAAAGCTTCAACAGTTAGTTTCCTCAGTTCCCAAACGTTTATTGAGTGTTGTTAAAAGAAAAGGTGATGTAACACAGTGGTGAACATGCCCTTTCCCAACTACTTTGGCACGTGTTGCCGCCAAGAAATTCTAAGTTAATTATCATTTGCAAAAAAAATTAAAGTTTATGAGTTTGAACATCAAATATCTGGTTTTTATAGTGCATTCAATTGAATAAGGGTTGAAGAGGATTTGCAAATCATTGTATTCCGTTTATATTTACATCTAACACAATTCTCCAACTCATATAGAAACGGGGTTTGTACCATTTAACATAATTATGTCAACATGCCGTATCAAACTGCACCGTCCTCCACGCTTGCTTCAGGTATGTCGATGATTCTGTTTGTCCTTTGGATTATAGAAATATGTTTTTCCCATGACATTAAACCTCTGGTCCTGTAAGGAGTGAGTTAAGTGTTTTCCGTCGATACTTTTAATCTCAGAGCACACCTCAGTCACTCGGAGTCACACGCAGCGTTTATGCAGCAAAATAATGATATACCAAGTACTGACTGACAAAAACTACTCAAATATTCCCAGTGAAAATGCAGACAAGACACTTCAAAGATGAGGCATAAAAAATAATATGGAAAAGACAGGTGTATCTGTGACAGTGTCATGCCACGGCAAGCATATTTTACGTGTCGATGTCAGAACCAAATGACAAGGCTGTTATAAAACACATTACCAGTCATAAACATGCTAAATTATGGACTTCATAACAGCACTTCATAATGCTATGATTTGTTACAGACATGCTTAACAAGTTACATCACAGTTACATTTGCATTATTTAACATGTCCAAAAATATTTAATCCTACCTTTTCTCCAGGTCTAATTCTGATCATTCTTTCACACCATAACTTTTAATGTTAGTTTACTTTTTTGAAGAACAAAATACATAGCTCAAATAAATAATAATTTTAATGATTATTGGTGAAAGTCTCATTATTGGTACCCGAAGATGGAATAATTGTGCAGCTGTGAATTCAGCATACGGGCACTAACGAGATATCATCAAACACATAAGAACCACAAAGAATCATCAGGACAAACACACTTTAGAACAGTACAATGCATTACTTTTTTTAGGCTTAGGTCAGGCTGATTAGAAAGATAAGGACTAACCAAAAAAAATGAATAGAAGCAACAGTATTAATAGTAATAATAATGTTTTTAACTCAAAAATTGATTCTCACAAAAAACAAAAAACATTAATATATATATTGTAATATTTATATACGATTGTGCTCAAAAGTTTGCATACACTTGGAAAGAACATAATGTCATGGCTGTCTTGAGTTTCCAATAATTTCTACAGCTCTTATTTTTTTGAGATAGAGTGATTGGAGCACATACTTGTTGGTCACAAACAAACATTCATGAAGTTTGGTTCTTTTATGAATTTATTATGGGTCTACTGAAAATGTGAGCAAATCTGCTGGGTCAAAAGTATACATACAGTAATGTTAACATTTGGTTACATGTCCCTTGGCAAGTTTCACTGCAATAAGGCGCTTTTGGTAGCCATCTACAAGCTTCTGGCAAGCTTCTGGTTGAATTTTTGACCAGTCCTCTTGAAAAAATTGGTGCAATTAAGCTAAATTTGTTGGTCTTCTGACATGGACTTGTTTCTTCAGCATTGTCCATATGTTCCAGTCAGGACTTTGGGAAGGCCATTCTAAAACCTTAATTCTACCCTGATTTAGCCATTCCTTTACCATGTTTGATGTGTGTTTGGGTCATTGTCCTGTTGGAAAACTCAACTGCGCCCAAGACCCAACTTCCAGGCTGGTAAAGGAGGTAATCCTCCTTTTTCATTGTCCCATTTACTCTCTGTAAAGCACCAGTTCCATTGGCAGAAAAACAGGCCCGGAGCATAATACTACCACCACCGTGCTTGACTGTAGGAATTGTGTTCCTAGGATTAAAGGCCTCACTGTCACGGCCAAGGCGCATTCCAATGTGCCCTAATTTTTGCGCTGTGCGTTTCACACCTGGCAGCTGCAATCATTCACCGGCAATCTGCGCACCTGGAACTAATGAGATGTCCTGCCTTAAAGAGCCTGCTCAGCCTGCTATCTGTCGCCTGAACGGAAATTTCTGTCGTGTACCCAGTCAGCCTTGTCCCCGCGTCGACAAGCTGTGCGTCTCGTCAGCTATAGTTTTCTCTGCTTGCCGGACTGCCTCTTCTATCCTCGAACACCGCTTGGACTTGGACCTCCTACGCCTCGCCATTCGCCCTGACCATCTTCCTGCCCCACAGACTAGCTTCATGCCTTGTTCTTCCTCTCGAGTCAACACACACACTATAGCTAATCACACACATAACCTCACACACACACTCTTGGATTTTATCATACACCATTCTATAGTCTAATAAATGATATTGTCCATTATGTATTATATTATATTGTTTATATACATAATACAGTAAATACCATATTTTTCGGAGTATAAGTCGCACCTGCCGAAAATGCATAATAAAGTAGGGAAAAAACATATACAAATCACACTGGAGTATAACTCGCATTTTTTGGGGTAATTTATTTGATAAAACCCAACACCAATAATAGACATTTGAAAGGCAAAGAATAGTGAACAGCAGGCTGAATAAGTGTACGTTATATGACGCATAAATACCCAACTGAAAACGTGCCTGGTACGTTAACGTAACATATTATGGTGAGAGTCATTCAAATAACTATAACATATAGAAAATGCTATAAGTTTACCAAACAATCTGTCACTTCTAATCGCTAAATTCCATGAAATCTTATACGTCTAGTCTCTAACGTGACTGAGCTAAATAATATTATTTGATATTTTACGGTAATGTGTTAATAATTTCACACATAAGTTGCTCCTGCGTATGTCGCACCCCCGGCCAAACTATGAAAAAAACTGCGACTTATAGTCCAAAAAATACGGTACA
This sequence comes from Nerophis ophidion, assembly GCF_033978795.1. NCBI lineage: Eukaryota > Metazoa > Chordata > Actinopteri > Syngnathiformes > Syngnathidae > Nerophis > Nerophis ophidion. The sequence goes on from NC_084611.1 coordinate 73,920,187, forward strand.
TTGAGCAATATTGCCCCCTTCTGGTTATGTGCCGCCACAACTCCCTCCTGTATACATAACACTCACCTTTTCTCCTCCAAACATATTGCTGGGTATTGTGGCCTAAAAGCAAAATTTTTGTTTCATCTGAACACAAAGCTTTCCTCCAGAAGGTCTTATCTTTGTCCATGTGATTCCAGATGAAACAATTGAGCTGTTTGGCCACATTACCCAGCAATATGTTTGGAGGAGAAAAGGTGAGCTGTAGAAATGATTGGAAACTAAAGACAACCATGACATTATGTTCTTTGTAAGTGTATGTAAACTTTTGACCACAACTGTATTTAAAAAAAAATATATATATATATATATATATACATATACTCAAAAATCGATTCAAAAAATGTATGAATCAAATTAGAATCTGAATGAATAAAAATTGCAATTTCGAGGTAAATCGACTTTTCTTAACACACCTGTACATCATGTTCATGTGAAGATTGTGTACAGTTTGTGCGTCGTTAAATGTTGCCGTTATATGTCGGGTGTGTAGCGACTCTTACCTGTCAACAGCAGTGTGGTGCAGAGGCTTTCCATCTTGGGGTGTCAGGTAGCTATAGGCAGCCGATCCTCCCACCACTCGAATTTTAAACAGCGCTCTTGTGTTCTGTAGGTGGATAGACCCTCATTAGTCCTGCTGTGTTGCAGCACTATAAAAAGAATGTTTGTGTAAAGAGGCTGTGTGCAAGCACACGAGCAACATGCACTCGGCGTGTCAGTGCTTCTGGAATTATTTATTTACCTAGGTCTGGATATCACCACACCCTCACATATTATTTTTATTATTCTGATGCCGTTGTGAACACAAACAAGTAAAAGGTCGGACCACACTTTTGGGGTGGAGTGTTACCCATTATTTACGACTTTATGTTTTCAGAATTGCTAAAAAAAACAGCAGCCAGCAAGAGGCACAGTGCAGTAAATGGGGAGTCATCTATTCCAGTGGTCCCCAACCTTTTTGTATCCGCGGACCGGTCAACGCTTAATAATTTGTCCCGCGGCCCGGGGGGGTGTCCTTTTTTTTTCTTTTTTTTCTTCTTTGTCACGAAAAAGGGACGTTTTTTTCATGAAAAGGGGAGTTTTTTGTGGTTGGTGCACTGTTTGTAAGTGTATGTTGTGCTTTTTATGTTGATTTAATAAAAAAAAAAATATATATATATATATTTTTTTTAATACAAAATTCTTCTGCGGCCCGGTGGTTGGGGGCCACTGATCTATTCCACTGACGAAGCACCCTAAAAACATCCAAAGGCCACTGACAATAGTCCATTTACATGGCGTCACCTGCAGAGTAAACAAGCTACAATAAGGCAGGGATTGAAATGATCCCATTCCTGGATGGATCTTACATGAGAGGAATCATTTTTTTAATGCAGTGTGCTTAAAATTATGAAAAAGTGCCACTCTACATTGCAACTGACGCTGTGGTCAAAGTTGGAATTGCCATGCAACACATTTTAAGACATTCAATACTGGTGAATGTTCCACGTTAGCCCACTGGTGGCTAAAGAGGATCATGCAACGCCCCCAATTCGTCACGTTTCATGTGTCAGGTAAACCATGACAAATTGGGCTATTTGAATCCCCTTCCTACTAAGGTTGTACGGTATACCGGTATCAGTTTGGTACCATGATACTAATTAATCATATTTTTTTAATTGAAATATTTATTTCAAACCTGCACAGTACAACTAAACAGTTTTTTTTTTTTTTTAACATGTTGGCAAAGATGCAAGGCTTGAAAAGGGGTTGGATGAAGCAGTTGCTTATAAAAGCCCAACCCCTCTCACTCATTCCACATTTAACATAAACAATATAATACAAGAACAATACTCTATAAACAAAACAAGAAAAACTCCTGTACACTAACAATACCATGAGACAAGACAATCCATCCATCCATCCATCCATCATCTTCCGCTTATCCGAGGTCGGGTCGCGGGGGCAGCAGCCTAAGCAGGGAAGCCCAGACTTCCCTATCTCCAGCCACTTCGTCTAGCTCTTCCCGGGGGATCCCGAGGCGTTCCCAGGCCAGCCGGGAGACATAGTCTTTCCAACGTGTCCTGGGTCTTCCCCGTGGCCTCCTACCAGCTGGACGTGCCCTAAACACATCCCTAGGGAGGCGTTCGGGTGGCATCCTGACCAGACAAGACGAGACAAAACACACAAGCACACACACACACACACACACACACACACACGGGCCCAAACACTTTCCGATCATATTTGGTACTATACCGCCTCTGAAAAGTACCGGTCCAACAAATCTAGTCGATACTACTATGATTAAGTCGATATTTGGGGCGGCATGGCGTAGTGGGTAGAGCGGCCGTGCCAGAAACCTGAGGGTTGCAGGTTCGCTCCCCGCCTATTGACATCCAAATCGCTGCCGTTGTGTCTTTGGGCAGGACACTTCACCCTTTGCCCCCGGTGCCGCTCACACTGGTGAATGAATGATGAATGAATGATAGGTGGTGGTCGGAGGGGCCGTAGGCGCAAAATGGCAGCCACGCTTCTTTCAGTCTATCCCAGGGTAGCTGTGGATACAGATGTAGCTTACCACCACCAGGTGTGAATGAATGATGGGTTCCCACTTCTAAGTGAGCGCTTTGAGTATCTAACAATAGAAAAGCGCGATATAAATCTAATCCATTATTATTATTATTATTATTTATGTCTCCCTGGACACATGAGGACTTTGAATATGACCAATTTATGATCCTGTAACGACTTAGTATCGGATTGATACCTAAATTTGTGGTATCATCCAAAGCTAATGTAAAAGTATCAAACAACAGAATAATAAATGATTATTACATTTTAACAGAAGTGGAGATAGAACATGTTAAAAGAGAGAGTAAGCAAATATTAACAGTAAATGAACAAGTAGATTAATAATTCATTTTCTACCACTTGTCCTTAATAATTTTGACAAAATAATAGAATGATAAATGACACAATATGTTACTGCATATGTCAGCAGACTAAATTAGGAGCCTTTGTTTGCTTACTTACTACTAAAAGACAAGTTGACTTATGTTCACTATTTTATTTAAAGACAAACTTGCAATAAAAAACATATGTTTAATGTACCCTAAGATTATTTGTTAATATAAAGCCCATGATGCAACTTTTTGTGGTCACCTTTATTTAGAAAAGTACTGTAATGTACCTAAATGTATTTAAAGGGGAACATTATCACAACTTCAGAAGGGTTAAAACCAATAAAAATCAGTTCCCAGTGGCTTATTTTATTTTTCGCAGTTTTTCTCAAAATTTTACCCGTCCCGGAATATCCCTAAAAAAAGCTTTTAAGTGCCTGATTTTCGCTATCTGTGAAGCCACTGTCCATTTCCCTGTGACGTCACATAGCAATGCCAATACAAACAGAGGGTGGATAGCACAGCAAGATATAGCGACATTAGCTCGGATTCAGACTCGGATTTCAGCGGTTTAAGCGATTTAACAGATTGCGCATGTATTGAAACGGATGGTTGGAGTACGGAGGCCGATAGCGAAAACTAAATTGAAGAAGAAACTGAAGCTATTGAGCGAATAGCTATTGACGCTCTTCGGCCATGTTTGCCTTAGCATCGCCGGTAAAATGTGCAGACCAACGATCAGAAGTTTCGCATCTTGTGACACTGGATCAACTTAAATCTGTCGATTGGTAAGTGTTTGTTTGGCATTGAATGTGGGTGGAAGGTAACGCTGGATGCAAATACAGCTACAAATGTACATACAGCTAGCCTAAATAGCATGTTAGCATCGATTATCTGGCAGTCATGCGCACGGCATGACTGCCAGCAAATATGTCTGATTAGCACATAAGTCAATAACATCAACAAAACTCACCTTTGTGATTTTGTTGACTTTATCGTTGGGAATGCATCTGCTTTGAGTGTCGCAGGATATCCAGACATTCTTGCCATCTCTGTCGTAGCATCGCCGGTAAAAACCAAACGAGGGACTTTCGCATCTCTTGACATTGGAGCAACTTAAAACCGTCGATTGCTAAGTGTTTGTTTGCCATTAAATGTGGATGGAGGGAAAGGCTGGATGCAAATATAGCTACAAATGAGGCATAACGATGCAATATGTACATACAGCTAGCCTAAATAGCATGTTAGCATCGATTAGCATGCCGTGCTAATCGATGCACATTCTACGTAAATCAACTTGAATCCCTCCCTTATCATGTTGTTACACCCTCCGACAACACACCGACGAGGCATGATGTCTCCAAGGTACCGCAAAACAGTCGAAAAAACGGAAAATAACAGAGCTGATTTGACTTGCTGCGTGTAATGTGGTGGAGAAAATGGTGTTGACTACCTAGGTGACGTCACGTTCTGACGTCATCGCTCCGACAGCGATAAATAGAAAGGCGTTTAATTCGCCAAAATTCACCCATTTAGAGTTCGGAAATCGGTTAAAAAAATATATGCTCTTTTTTCTGCAACATCAAGTATATATTGACGCTTACATAGGTCTGGTGATAATGTTCCCCTTTAAATAATATTGGTACCGGAACCAAAATATTGGTATTGGAACAACACTAGTTTCTACGGTGTAGCAACTTTGTTAATTTAAGAGATTACACCGAGGAAGTACTTTGAGCGCCTTGCTCAAAGTGGTAAAGTAGTTACTGAGGTACTAAACAGCCTCTGAGTTGGCAAAAGTTACTGCCAGATTATAATTCATGCCTCGCACCTGTATTCTGATTTAAAAGTAGTGACTATCAGACGAGAAGTTGGTTTCTTTGAAATTCAAGCCATCATTGCAAGATGCTATTTTATCCTAGCATTTTTTACCTGATTTCTGTGCTAAACAGGAAGCATACGTCTTGTGCTGAATGATACAACCATCCCCTCAGTTGTCATCCCAGAAAAAGCGCACATTGTAAGTAACGGTTTTGTCGGTGGCTCTGTTTAGCACTAAGCTTCTAAAACATGTAGCGCATCCTCCTAATATCCAGGCTGAAAAATATAAGGTTCTGGATCATCATATGTCCCAAAGTAATCTTTGCTGGCTCCCATAAAGTCTGTCATGAGTTTTACCGTTAATTCTGGACTAATTTTTTCCTACACTTTGAACCCTGCAGCTTGTACGGCTAATTCATGGATTTTTCTTCATTGACGGCCATAATGCATCTGGGTTAAAAAAAACAAACAAGGAAAGACACTGAAAAGATGTGTTATTGTTTATGCAGTGGCGTCATCTTTTGGACGAGTTTGCTCACTGCAGGTGCTGCAGTGTCCTTCTGTTTAAAGCGTTCAACCAGAAGTACAAGTGCTGTTCTAGTCATCCATAGCATTTCTTTACATATAAATTCTCCATACATCACTTCAAGCATTGTTTCTTAAGTCCTACAATATAACTAAAACTACTAATACTTACTAAACTGTCCCATGTGTGAGGTCTGTGGGAGTGTTTTGATGCATGTTTGTACCTGCTACTGTTATGTAATCAAGCTAGCATCGTCAGCATTAGCTAATATGCTAACAAGTTTACGAGCGTTAATATTATTAACCTACGTTGGCATTATTTTAGTTTTGTTTCAGTTTCAGAAATTCCTCAGTAGATTCACCAAAAGGTCACCGTGGAGGTACTGAGCCTGCTTCCGCAGCTCGTGGGTCAATGATGATGACTTCTGTTTTGTTTGATCCACCGTTTTACTGCCGTGTTACAGGCAAGGTATGCAAATAGAAATTTACAAAACATTGTATGTGTAAATAACACATTTTGCAACGTATATATATTTTTTCACATTTTATTATTTCATAATACCTATTTTTTTGTGATTGACAAAAGTAACTTTCATTGCTATGAGCTCTGTAAAATCAATGTGCCCAGGAAAGACGTTTCTGTAATGCTTAAAATGACCAAATTACTTTAAAAATTACATGTTATCATGGATGTACCTGTTACTACATTGCGTGTAAATTTACAGTATTATTGGATGTTTTTAGAGGGCTTTATAGGTGGAATAGATTGTATCCTCGTTACTTAAATTGTTAGCTGCCTCTTACTCATATTTTTTTTCCTATTTAGAATGCACAGATTTAGAATGTTTTTTTTGCTTTTAACAATCCCATTCTATTTTCTAACTCTTGTTTTTGTAGAAGTTAACTCAGGGAGAAATACACAAGGTCTCCAATTTGTCTGTAATGTCCTGTACCTGTACAAATGGCAATACACGACTACTCTAAAAAGAAAAGATATGTGTCCTGGTGTCGCATACAGATTGGGAATAATGAGCAAAAAAGCGCAGTTGCCCTTTAAATGACGGCTGTTTGATAGGTTTCTAAGGCTAGGGTGTCAAACACACGGCCCACGAAAATATAAAAATGAGATGCATTTTTTTTTTATCAAATAAACCTCTGTTCATCACAATGGCAATTGAAGTGTCACCCATGTCATACATGACAGTGTTTAAAGATGACGTATCAACTGACTTTAAATGCCCACTGAATTGGCTGCCGCTACGCCATTTAGCACAGGTCCAAGCAATCAGCTGCTCCTGTTGTTATGGATTTTCATCGTGAATTATCCACTCAACTGATAAAACAAGGAAATGGTAACAAGCAAAGTCAACTTGACCATCATCTTTGTAGTTAGAGTTCATGCAACGCTTGCAATTAGTTGACTGCACAATGTGCACCCTGAACTCCATTGTAAAAATGTGTGTTTTTATATTTGTTGTGTTTGTTCAATATCATTGTATGCTTAAATCTACCATGTTCACATTAATTAAGTTTGTACTTACGTCACCTTGATTTTGGCTATTATGGTGTTATTTTGATAATTGTTTTTTTTTTAATTATAATTATGATATTTAAATGATAGGGCTTATCTCAATGTTTTTCCTTAGCCTTGAATTAACACGTGATACATATAATCACAGCAGTATGATGATTCTATGTGTCTACAATAAAACATTCTTGTTCATACTGCATTAATACAAGCTCATTTTAAACTTTCATGCAGAGAAGGAAATCACAACTAAAAAAAAAAAACACTATTTTTTTCATACGGTGTTGATCTGGAAATGTTCGCCTCGGCATTTTGATGGTGTGGCCAACAGAGATGTTGACATGCGGAGTAAGCACTATTCATTCTCCAGCAGGTGAATTTTTATATGAACCAACATATTAGCAGTAATGCTACTTTTTATAGCAACACTTTTGCCCCACCCTTCACAAATTACGGTTGTCTGTTTGACATATTCCCCCTTGAAGCCAAACCACCGCCAGACGATGGACCGACCCCCTGTTGTTTTTCTTGGGAATTAATTTTTCCTTCATTTGTTACCAGATTCACACCTTCTTTCTCTCGTATTACCACTCGCACGGCTCAGCTAGCACCACAGCTAACGTTACCCATGCTGCTACCTCTCTGCTCCGCGAGGGCTTATACGTATGTGACGTCTGACGTAACAGTATGTGACGTATGTAAAAAGGTGCGCTTGCTGTCTGTGAGAAGGAGAGACAAGAAAGAGCGTGAAGAGCCTGTAGTGTAATGCCAGCAGCTATAAGCATCTGCGTGAGAATGTATACTCGAATAGAGACAAACCTGAGATATATAGAGTATATCGATATAACCGCCCAGTCCTAAATGATGATAAGTTAATGTTTTGTGGCAGTTTCGGGTGTCACCAATGTGTCGGTTTGAGGAAACACTCGATTAGTTTTCCAAACACTTTTGATGGTGAACTGCCAACATGAGCATCCTTAACAGTGCTTAAAGTTTAATGGCTTTGTAAATACACTGAGACAAGGTCGAAGTTGTGTTCTTCATGATGTTTTTGAATCTGCACCAATTCTTTCCTCAGAATTTTGCCAAGAGGATTATTCGTAACATGTACATTTTCAGAATGTGCTTGTTCTATTTTTGGCCAAAGACAAAAAACAACAACCTGAAGTTGTCTTTATTTTAAAAATGTAATGCCATGTTTTTACCAGTCTGGCCGACATGGGAGTAGCTTTTCCTCAACGCGGCCCCTGAGCTAAAATGAGTTTGACAACCCTACTCTAAGGTAATATGTCAAGGTATTCAAACAGATTTATTAAACAGGCAAATGTTTATTTTATTATATACTTACATTTTTTTTACCTATTTGGGATTCAGTACCCTTCATTTGTATCCTTGTTGGTGTAAAGAGTCCCCTTTTTTTTAACCAACAAAACATTCCTGCAGGAATGTATTGTTGGTACTGTAAGGGTGGCCCCATGATCCTCGACAGATATTGGAACATAGAATAGCTCGATTAAAGGAGGAAGAACTTGTTTTCCATTCGCGCAATCTACATGTGCAATGTTATTTCACGCTTTAAAAAGTCGGACCTAATTAAGGTTGCGCATGATTAAGCTAGCCGTGACCCTAGGATGCAGAGACAGAAGGCGATGTGCGGATAAAAGAGTTTCATCGAATAATAACAAAAGGTTGCAAACAGCAGGTCAGTACAGTACAGAGTGTGCAGTGGTATTGATGCATGCAACAGTGACAAAATACAATAACTCAACGACCGAAGGAACTTAAATTAGCCTAACTACTAACTGAAAACAGTTGCGCTTGGAAGGAAAATAACAAAAATCTTCCTCCAAACACGACGAGTTGAGTTTATACCAAAAAGTTCTATTTTGGTTTCATCTGACCACATGACATTCTCCCAATCCTCTGCTGTATCATCCATGTATCCATTTTGGTATAAACTCAACTTGTCGTGTTTGGAGGAAGAAGAATACTGAGTTGCATCCCAAGAACACCATACCTACTGTGAAGCATGGGGGTGGAAACATAATGCTTTGGGGCTGTTTTTCTGCTAAGGGGACAGGACAACTGATCCGTGTTAAGGAAAGAATGAATGGGGCCATGTATCGTGAGATTTTGAGCCATCAGTGAGAGGTTTTGAATGGTTGACCAAATACTTATTTTCCACCATAATTTACAAATAAATTCTTTAAAATTCCTACAATGTGGATACCTGGATTTTTTTTTTCACATTCTGTCACTCACAGTTGAAGTGTACCTATGATGAAAATGACCTCTGTCATCATTTTAAGTGGGAGAACTTGCACAATCGGTGGCTGACTAAATACTTTTTTTGCCCCACTGTATTTGCTTTGAAGGTGATATTTTCTTCTTTGAATTGAAGCACTTAATGTGGTGTATTCAGGCTCAATTGAACAAATATGATCAATTCACAGCCCTGTGATGCAGTGGCGACTTGTCCAGGGTGTAAACGCCTTCTGCCCGTATGCAGCTGAGATAGGCTCCAGCACCCCCCACGACCCCAAAAGGGACAAGCGGTAGGATAAGTTCATAAAAAGCAGCAATTGTGTCAATATGACAACATGCAGGCGATAACAAGCGCTCACAAGTGAGCTTTGCGACCATCCACTCAATGAAGTAAAATTGTAGTTATTAATCAAATGTGCAGAAGCTCTCGAAGGCATAACCCATCGAAAGAGCGCAACACATCTAATTACACTATTTTCTTTTATTGATCATAAATAACAACGGGTGTTGAATCCCATCTTGAGCTGTTTAATCAACCATGCGTTAGACACAGATAACTTACAGTACATAAGCACACAATTAAGTATGTGCTAGAGCTGGGCGTATTGATACCAAGTATCGATAGTATCGATACTTATTGAGTATCGGTATCATATCGATACTGGCGTGATGGTATCGATACTACACCAAATTAAGCGAATCACTCCGATTTAAAAAAAATGTGAGCGCAGCGTTCCTCACCACTCCACCCTCCTCCCTAATGATGGGTCGCGAAGGAGATTTAAAAACACTTAAAAATTCATCTTCAACCCAAAATAAAATAAAATAAATACAATTAACCTGACGCTTGGTGCGTTCGCGCACACACATCAGTATAATTCGCTCCGAGGTTCACTCGGACACGCACACACACACGCGTGCGTTTCCAGTGCGACTTAATGTCTTGGTTGTAAACTGTAAAGTACCCCGCCTTAAGCCCGATGGTAGCTGAGATAGGCGCCAGCGACCCCCGCCACCCCAAAAGGGAATAAGTGGTAGAAAATGGATGGATAAAATAAGTATAAGAATTTCTCAGTTCTTTTGTTTTGTGTTCATTTTTACAACTGTTTGATAACTAGTGTTTTCTTTTTTACTTAAGTTCTTGTGTGTTGTGAGGCGACTAGCCAAGTTCAGTATTTGTTTTCACCTTATTTGCACCACTTACTTTATTGTAATTGATATTATTACTTTTTTATTTGAATTTCTCAGTTCTTTTGTTTTGTGTTCATGTTTAGAACTTTGTTCAATAACAAGAGTTTTGTTATTTACTTTAAGTGTTTGTGTGTTTTGAGGCGACAAGCCAGGTTCAGTAGTTGTTTGCACCTTATTTGCATTATTTTATTGCTATTGATATTACTTTTGTAATAAATATTTTATATTTTGACTCAAATCGTTGTCCTGTGTTGTACTATTATCATAATCAATTAATAAAGGCAAAAGTACAAATTTGTTTTCCAAAAGCATTGATACCCTTAAGTCCCCCCCCCCCCCCCCCCCCCCATCAGATGACGACACTTCCGGTATCGGTATCGGCAATACTGGCCGGTATCGGATCGGTATAGATACCCAAATTTGCGATATCGCCCACCCCTACTATGTGCCCTCTGAGCTCTGGCGAAAACATTTCAGCTTTAAATTAAAAAGTAGTACGGACTAAAAACACATTCCATTCAACGCAAAGGTTTCCTCCACGGTTCATTGTCACGAAGTTTCACCTTGTCTCTGTTTACAACCTCTTGGTGTACTTTTATGTAAAGTATGAATTATGCTGCAACGCTGTGCCGTGCTGTGTTAACAATGGAACACAATCTGGCAGACCTTCAAAGCTTAACTAACTGTACAGGCGAGGTTTTTTACAACTGCCATGAAAGAGTAAAAAGAAGTCAACTGCTGTTAGCAACAAAACATATTAACCTTTGAACTTGGACAGTACTTGGATAATATGTGGCCAGGACAGCAACTTGGATACCCAACTTGCATATAAAAACGGTACAGATACTCAATAGTACTCATTTGTAGTACTTTTGTGGGTGTTCAAAAGTGTTGATTGTGAACAAAATAAAAAAATACAATTTTTTTTTTAAATTTAAAGGCCTACTGAAACCCACTACTACCAACCACACAGTCTGATTCTGAGTCTATATATCAATGATTAAATCTTAACACAACAACACATGCCAATACGGCTGGTTTAGTTTGCTAAATTACAATTTTAAATTTCCCGCGGCGTTTCCTGTTGAAAACGTCGCAGAATGATGACGCGTGTTTGTGACGTTATTGGTTGGGGGGACATATTAGCTCAGCACCATTTACGGCTAAAAGTCGTCTCTTTTCATCGCATATTTACACAGTATTTTGGACATCTGTGTTGCTGAAACTTTTGCAATTTTTTCAATTAATAATGGATACTATAAAGAACAATGCTGTTGGTGGAAAGCGGTGTATTGCAGCTGCCTTTAGCATCGAAACACAGCCGGTGTTTCTTTGTTTGTTGTGAAGCTTTAAAGGGGAACATTATCACAATTTCAAAAGGGTTAAAAACAATAAAAATCAGTTCCCAGTGGCTTGTTGTATTTTTTTTATTTTTTTTTTAATTTTACCGGTCCCGGAATATCCCTAAATAAAGCTTTAAAGTGCCTTATTTTCGCTATCTTCGAAACCACTATCCATTTCCCTGTGACGTCATACAGGGCTGCCAATACAAACAACATGGCGGTTACCACAGCAAGATATAGCGACATTAGCTCGGATTCAGACTCGGATTTCAGTGGCTTAAGCGATTCAACAGATTACGCATGTATTGAAACGGATGGTTGGAGTATGGAGGCAGATAGCGAAAACAAAATTGAAGAAGAAATTAAAGCTATTGAGCGAATAGCTATTGACGATATTCGGCCATAGCGTGGGTGTACCTAATGAGGTGGCACATAGCATGGCTGCCTTATTAGCATCGCCGGTAAAATGTGCGGACCAAACGATCAGGACTTTCGCATCTTGTGACACTGGAGCAACTTAAATCCGTCGATTGGTAAGTGTTTGTTTCCCGTTAAATTTGGGTATCTAGTTTCAAATGTACATACAGCTAACGTAAATAGCATGTTAGCATCGATTAGCATAGCATGTTAGCATCGATTAGCTGGCAATCATGCCGTGACCAAATATGTCTGATTAGCACATAAGTCAACAACATCAACAAAACTCACCTTTGTGATTTCGTTGACTTAATCGTTGCAAATGCATCTGCAGGTTATCCATACATCTCTGTGCCATGTCTGCCTTAGCATCGCCGGTCAAATGTGAAAACACTCTGGTACATTCAATGGGGGTCTGGCGGCAGATTTCTTGCCAGTGGTGCAACTTGAATCCCTCCCTGTTAGTGATGTTACACCCTCCGACAACACACCGACGAGGCATGATGTCTCCAAGGTTCCAAAAAATAGTCGAAAAAATGGAAAATAACAGGGCTGAAACCCGGTGTTTGTAATGTGAAAATGAATATGGCGGATGTGTTACCTCGGTGACGTCACGTTCTGACATCATCGCTAAAAGACCAATAAACAGAAAGGCGTTTAATTTGCCAAAATTTACCCATTTAGAGTTCGGAAATCGGTTACAAAAAATGCATCGTGTTTTTTCTGCAACATCAAGGTATATATTGACGCGTGCATAGGTTTGGTGATAATGTTCCCCTTTAACACAGAGCGGTCAAGCGAACATGTTTCTCCACGTCAACCAGCATGTTTTTGGATCGGAAAAAAGACTGAATACAAGAAAGGGTAATAACAAAGAGAACAACTCCTTAGTTTTTAATCCCTGCAATTGTTTTGTACACTGGAAGAGAAGTTGTGAGGGAGAGAGAGACAGGCTTATTGGGAGGAGGACGTCTCAATAACGAGACCACTATGCTGCCCAGATACCGCTTTCTTTGTAGAAGATACTTCCACGTGTTCAAGGATACCGACTTCATCCTTGATGATGATCACAGCGTTTATTTGGTGTCCCCAGAATTTTCTGCTTAATGCTTTCGAGACATAATGAAATGCAAAACGTTAACGAATAAGTGACGAGTAACTAGTTTTCGAGCAAACCTAGTGTTTATACAACAAAAATTACAGTTTTAATTCATTCATGGCAGCGCGTTCTCAACCAGGGAACATCCCAACCTCGCAAGCACAGGATTATATGCCCTTTGAACCCTTCAATTTCAAAAAGGTACATTGTGCTTCCACTCCCATCATTCCTTGTGGTGAAAAATGTGTTTGAAACTAAATAGTTCAAGTTCCAAGACATCCTACTACTAATTGAAAAATCCCTCGCACCAATTTTATGGACCCATGAAGTGAGAACCCTTACCTGAGCCTGGGCTCTGTTCAGCATCAGATAATAGAGCTTGCTCAGGATACTTTGCTGCAGATGCTCCCAAGAGATGTTCCTGTCTTCGACCATGATGAATGGCGGCCCAAATCTACAGAGATTTTGGAAAAAAAAAAAAATGTATTTTTTTTTTGTTTTGTTTTAAATCCCCAAGGGAACATGTTGCTGCAAAATCCAGCGGGCATCTGACCACCTGATGAAGTGCTATTGGCCCCTGAGCATGTGTACAGTAAGCATGGAGAGTAAATGGGGCCATTTACTGTGTGATGCCTGTAACATTATCAAGGGAAAATTGGCACTAATCTGCATTCAATTGCCTTATTTTTCAGACTATAAGGCGCACTTAAAATCCCTTAATTTTCTCAAAAATCGACAGTGCGCCTTATAATCCAGTGCATCTAATGTACAGTATAATTCTGGTTGTGCTTACCAACCTTGAAGCAATTATGTGGTAAATGGTGTAATAATAAGTGTGACCAGTAGATGGAAGTCACACATAGGAGATATGTGTAGACTGCAATATGACTCCAGTAAACAACACCAAAACATTAAATGTTGCTTTGAAAATAAAGAACATTACACACGGCATTCAAAAATCCGTCAAAATGTTTTAGTAAGGCTTTGAAAATGCAGCTTTTGATGGATTGTCGGCCCATTGCGGCTACTATAGTCAGAGATAGAAGTATTACTATGGTGTGTGTATAAGGACCGCAAAATAGCAGACCTATTATCTGGCATTTTATTTCACAATATTATGCAAAACAGGTATCCGCTGATGTGTATTTGAGATCTGCATAAGTCCTGAAAATTCGCGCAAGTCCGCCACTGTAGTCCGTGGCGATGCTGTAGTCGATAAGCTTTTTCTTTCTCACCATCTTCTTGCTATGGGACATTCACCCTCGGCTGTTGCATTTTTAATATAAAGTAGCGTAAATTTCTAACTTATAGCTCGCTATGGAAGCGCTAAAAACTACCAGTGTAGTGGGTTTACATTAATTACCCACGGAACTTTAGTTATTTGAGAGTTCCGGTCGGATGTTTTTTCACGGGACACATTTCCGGCGTTGTTGCACTGGTGAGCCACAGATGAGGAGATGCTGCTCTGTTGTTGATTGAAGTAAAGTGAATGTCATTAAAACAGTAAAGTTAAAGTTAAAGTACCAATGATTGTCACACACACACTAGGTGTGGTGAAATGTGTCCTCTGCATTTGACCCATCCCCTTAATCACTCCCTGTGAAGTGAGGGGAGCAGTGGGCAGCAGCGGTGCCGCGCCCGGGAATCATCGATGGTGATTTAATCCCCGATTCCAACCCTTGATGCTGAGTGCCAAGCAGGGATGCAATAGGTCCCATTTTTTTATAGTCTTTGGTATGACTCGGCCGGGGTTTGAACTCCAACCTACCGATCTCAGGGCGGACGCTCTAACCACTAGGCAACTGAGTAGGTTAGTAAGCTCCATCTTTTGACACTTCTTCCAGACCCGTCCTTGCATGGTACACCGCTACAACAAAGATGACGGGGGGAGAAGACGCTGTCGAAGGTGAGCCACGTAAATAAGACGGCTTGAAGATGATCTGTAAATCATAATCTATGCGACATTTTAACCAAAGAACCACCATTACATGTTATGTAGACCACAAGGAAGTGTTTTCCATTTAGAAAGAAATGATAATATGACCCCATTAATGCGCCTTATTATGAGTGGTAAAGGTGGCCGACCTCTGATACCGGGCGGGTACGGTCCTGATAAAATGTTGGTTTGGGTGGACGGCGGGTGGATGACAACTTTGGAGATGCGGATGCGGATGATATAATTGCCGATCCGCGCATCTCTAATACATACTTACATATATACATACATAAACTGTATATGCATGCATATTTATACATACATATATAAATATATATATATATATATATATATATATATATACATATATATATATATATATATATATACATATATATATATATATATACACAAACCGTTTGTATATACATATATACACACACACACACACACACACACACACACACACACACACACACACACACAGTTCCTCCTTTGATGCATAAAACATATTTTATCTACAAAAAAAAGTATTTTTAGTTTTGGCAACATATCCTGGGGTTATGTCAACATGAATTTAGAAATGGCGTCTAATTTATGGGTGCCTGCAAGAACTGCTTGTCATGGACGGTGCCTTTGAATGACACTGTCACGCTCATTTGGCGTGCACTTCTCATCACTTTGATGTTTGGAGGTAACGTTAGTACTTTGTTGCATAGCGGGTGAAGAGGAAGACCCTGCACGGAGTGGTGATTAATTGGGCTGGAGCTCCCTCACCTGGACACACTTTATGCCAGCAGAAGAAGGCCAATACTATTTCTATAGACCACACCCACCCACAACTCCATCTCCGAACCAATTCAGAACCGTTAGCTCCACCACTGACAAGCTGAGAACAAGAGCTGTGGTCATTATATCCACCTGTTGCACTCTCAGACCTTTTCAAATTACAAAGATATTGTTTGCAAAATTGGTATCTTTATTTATTTTTCAAGTGAGATATTTGCATATCTTATATTTTGTATCTATATTTCCATGGCTGCTAATCTTTTATTACAAAAAAGGCCTACTGAAACCCACTACTACCGACCACGCAGTCTGATAGTTTATATATCAATGATGAAATATTAACATTGCAACACATGCCAATACAACCAGTTTAGTTAACTAAATTACAATTATAAATTTCCCGCGGAGTTTCCTGTTGAAAACGTCGCGAAATGATGACGCGTATGATCACGCGTTTTTGTGACGTTATTGGTTGGAGGGGACATTTTAGCCAGCACCACTTGCGGCTAAAAGTCGTTTCTTTTCATCGCACTATCACACCGTATTCTGGACATCTGTGTTGCTGAATCTTTTGCAATTTGTTCAATTAATAATGGAGAAGTCAAAGTAGAAAGATGAAGATGGGAAGCTTTAGCCTTTAGCCACACAAACACATGGTGTTTCCTTGTTTAAAATTCCCGGAGGTGGAACTTCACTATTGATCCGAGCGGTCAAGCGAACATGGATCCCGACCACTTCTCCGGAAACCGGAAAGTTTCAGTGAGAAAATTGTGGTAAAAAGTCGCCTCTTACCGGAGATCAGCGGAGCTTGCGCCGTCCATGCAGCTGCCGTGACTTCCCTCAGAGACTGGCGTCAACACACCCGTTGACATACCCCTCCAACTATCAGGTACTATTTAACTCACTAAAACACTAGAAACACAATAGAAAGATAAGGGATTTCCCAGAATTATCCTAGTAAATTTGTCTAAAAACATCTGAATTGCTCCCAAAGCAATCAACTTTTTTTTTTTTTTTTTTGTATTTATTTATTTTTTTTAGTCCTTCACTATCAATATCCTCATCCACAAATGTTTCATCCTCGCTCAAATTAATGGGGAAATTGTCTTTTTCTCGGTCCGAATAGCTCTTGCTGCTGGAGGCTCACATTATAAACAATGTGAGGACATGAGGAGCCCTCACACCGGTGACGTCATCGTCTGCGACTTCCGGTAAAGGCAGGGCTTTTTTATTAGCGACCAAAAGTTGCAAACTTTGTCGTGGATGTTCTCTACTAAATCCTTTCAGCAAAAATATGGCAATATCTTGAAAAGATCAAGTATGACACATAGAATGGACCTGCTATCCACGTTTAAATAAGAAAATCTCGTTTCAGTAGGCCTTTAAAATTTATGTTGACAATTTAGCCGATTCTGATTCATTTTAACACTGTACTTTTCATGCCGTGATAAAGTGATATCAAATATTAAGCGTGTTCAAGTCGCTACTGAGGACTTTTTGGCGGCATGTTTGTCAGATTACCGTCGTTCGGTAAGTGTCAGAATTTTTAATCCAAACCAAAGTCTTTTTGGCACCAATTCCTCTTTCCATCTCTGCTCGTAGCACAATGCTGAATTGTTGAAATCCATATTAGCACCGGCTCTTAGCGTGAAGTTCTTTCCAAAAAGTTCTTTCCAAAGAGTTTTTCAGGATCTGTTGCCTTGGATCATGTCTTGCTTGTGTTTTGAGCATTATTCTTCCTTATGTTTGGTTTTTCGCGATCACGGCATCCCTTGTTTACGTTCGGTTGCTAGAAGCACACCTGCCCTAATTTTATGACTATGGTAAATGGGTTGTACTTGTATAGCGCTTGTCTACCTTATTTTAAGGAACTCAAAGCGTTTTGACATTATTTCTACGTTCACCCATTCACACACACACACATTCACACACTGATGGCGCGAGCTGCCATGCACGGCGCTAACCAGGACCCATCAGGAGCAAGGGTGAAGTGTCTTGCTCAAGGACACAACGGACTTGACTAGGATGGTAGAAGGTGGGGATTGAACCAGTAACCCTCAGATTGCTAGCACGGCCACTCTCCCAACTTCGCCACGCCGTCCACTAATGTTATAACTATTAGCCGCAGATGTATACGTTTGAGTTATTTACACAAAATAATCTGCGCCCCCCGCGACCCCAAAAGGGAATAAGCGGTAGAAAATGGATGGATGGATGGATTCTGTTTTCTGTACATGTCTATAACACGGCAGTAAAACAGCTGATCAAACAAAACAGACGTCATCGTCATGGACCCACGAGCTGCGGAAGCTAGCTCTCCAATCATTTGAAGAAACTTAATAACACAACGGTGACGTTGTGTTATTAACTGAAACCATACAAAAAGAATGCTATTGTAAGTTATGATAATAATGTAGTAATAATACTAAAAAAGAAACTCGTAAACGTGTCGGCAAATTAGCTCATGCTAACGATGTTAGCGTAATGACTATGGCTGCGAATCTTTGGGTGTCCCACGATTCGATTCAATATCGATTCTTGTGGTTGCGATTCGATTATAATTCGATTTTTTCGATTCAACGCGATTCTCGATTCAAAAACAATATTTTTCCAATTCAAAATGATTCTGTATTCATTCAATACATAGGATTTCAGCCGGATAAATATGTGTATTTATATCTGCACCCTATTGCTCTTTTATCCTGCACCACAATGAGCTCATGCAACAAAATGTTGTTCTTATCTGTACTGTAAAGTTCAAAATTGAATGAAAATAAAAAGGAAGCCTAAGTCTGTCGTCGGCGATCACTCGAAACGAGTATGACTGTCCTCCTGTTGGTGGGATTGCCTTCAGGAGAACGCTTGTGCGTGGAATCTTTTAAAGTGGGGAGACTGGTGCACAGACAACCACCACACTGTACTTGGCAAAGAGAAGGCCAAGGTCCAATGGCATGGAGACCAAGACAATCGGGGGCCCATCTTTGCTGCAGCCTTCTTCCGCCTTTGTGAATGTTGTGGCGTTTCTATGCAAACATCATCCGCCCACTCCGCCGTTGAGGTCTTTTCCGAAGAGGGAGACGCGCAGACTCCAACGTCACTTCTTTGCTGTGAGGAGCTGTATCCGGTGGCAAGGAAAACCCAGGACAACCGGCACTTCCTCACAGCTGCAGGAGGCTGCCGGAGCTCTGGTCTGTCGGAGGACCGCCTATGGTGCGCCTACCAGCACATGCTTTTCTCTCAGGGTGTGCTCCCCGAGCCTTTTGTCTTCACAGACTAACCCACAAGGCAGCGGGGGGTGTAAGTCTAAGAGTAATTACATCTTATCTAAAAACCTTGTCAAATGATATGGAAGTATGTGTTAAATACAATATTATCAAGGCTCATGGTCAGGCTGATTGCAAAAATAAATAGTCAAATAAACTTCAAAAGACGGAAC
Source organism: Nerophis ophidion (assembly GCF_033978795.1). Classification (NCBI taxonomy): domain Eukaryota; kingdom Metazoa; phylum Chordata; class Actinopteri; order Syngnathiformes; family Syngnathidae; genus Nerophis; species Nerophis ophidion. The sequence continues at coordinate 73,939,458 of NC_084611.1, forward strand.
TTGTAAAAACAGGTACGCAGTGCTAACGTAAATAGATTCTAACTAAATCAATGAAAAATAATAATAATGAACATGAGTCTAATTATACTGTCAACTAATTTGAATTGCAAATGAAAATACAGATTCGCCACTGAAGTCATCATTTTTGCACTTAAGAAACTTTACTATGTCTTTAGTTCCAGACTTTTTCTGTTTGTTTGATATGTGACGTCTCGGTGGCATCTTGGTGCCAATGGTGCTCTTCCAGGATGCAGTCGGGCAACGGACACAGCGTGGAGGTAAGAGATAATGATTTATTTAACTAACAAACAGACTAATAACAAAAACACTGGGTACCAAAAGACAAAAACAAAAAGCTAGTTAGCATAAGAGCTAGGGGAACAAATGGCGGCTAAGCACGGTAGCATTAGCGAATATATGACATGAAACAAGGAGGCTAAGCGCGGAGGCTATCGAGTCCAAACATCAAAATACAAACGTCACTGGTTGCGTGAAAGCAAACACTACGAGGCCAGGCCGAGAAAACGAAAAGAGCAGGTTATATAGAGTCTCTGATGAAAACAGGTGTGCGAATAAGCAGGTGAACAAATCAAGTCGCCATGGTGACAAAAAACAAATCAGGAAGTACACAAACAAACTCAAGACTCTAAGTGACAAGCGATCCGTGCCGCGGATCGCAACATGATATTTCCATCACTGCCACAAGTGGTATAAAAGTGTACCGTATTTTTCCGACTATAAGTCGCAGTTTTTTTCATAGTTTGGCCGTGGGTGCGACTTACACTCAGGAGCGACTTATGTGTGAAATTATTAACACATTACCATAAAATATCAAATAATATTACTTAGCTCATTCACATAAGAGACTAGACGTATAAGATTTCATGGGATTTAGCGATTAGGAGTGACAGATTGTTTGGTAAACGTATAGCATGTTCTATATGTTATAGTTATTTGAATGACTCTTACCATAATATGTTACGTTAACATACCAGGAACCTTCTCAGTTGGTTATTTATGTGTCATATAACGTACACTTATTCAGCCTGTTGTTCACTATTCTTTATTTATTTTAAATTGCCTTTCAAATGTCTATTCTTGGTGTTGGGTTTTATCAAATACATTTCCCCCAAAACTGCGACTTATACTCCGGTGCGACTTATATATGTTTTTTTCCTTCTTTATTATGCATTTTTGGCAGGTGCGACTTATACTCCAGAGCAGGGGTCAAGAACCTTTTTGGCTGAGAGAGCCAAGAAGCCATCCATCCATCCATCTTCTTCCGCTTATCCAAGGTTGGGTCGCGGGGTCAGCAGCCTAAGCAGGGACACCCAGACTTCCCTCTCCCCAGCCAATTCGTCTAGCTCTTCCCGGGGGATCCCGAGGCGTTCCCAGGCCAGCCGGGAGACATAGTCTTCCCAACGTGTCCTGGGTCTTCCCCGTGGCCTCCTACCAGTTGGACGTGCCCTAAACACCTCCCTAGGGAGGCGTTCTGGTGGCATCCTGACCAGATGCCCGAACCACCTCATCTGGCTCCTCTCGATGTGAAGGAGCAGCGGCTTTACTTTGAGTTCCTCCCGGATGGCAGAGCTTCTCACCCTATCTCTAAGGGAGAGCCCCGCCACACGGCGGAGGAAACTCATTTCGGCCGCTTGTACCCGTGATCTTATCCTTTCGGTCATGACCCAAAGCTCATGACCATAGGTGAGGATGGGAACGTAGATCGACCGGTAAATTGAGAGTTTTGCCTTCCGGCTCAGCTCCTTCTTCACCACAACGGATCGGTACAACGTCCGCATTACTGAAGACGCCGCACCGATCCGCCTGTCGATCTCACGATCCACTCTTCCCCCACTCGTGAACAAAACTCCTAGGTACTTGAACTCCTCCACTTGGGGAAGGGTCTCCTCCCCAACCCGGAGATGGCATTCCACCCTTTTCCGGGCGAGAACCATGGACTCGGACTTGGAGGTGCTGATTCTCATTCCGGTCGCTTCACACTCGGCTGCGAACCGATCCAGTGAGAGCTGAAGTTCCCGGTCAGATGAAGCCATCAGGACCACATCATGTGCAAAAAGCAGAGACCTAATCCTGCGGTCACCAAACCGGAATCCCTCAACGCCTTGACTGCGCCTAGAAATTCTGTCCATAAAAGTTATGAACAGAATCGGTGACAAAGGACAGCCTTGGCAGAGTCCAACCCTCACTGGAAATGTGTTCGACTTACTACCGGCAATGCGGACCAAGCTCTGGCACTGATCGTACAGGGAGCGGACTGCCACAATAAGACAGTCCGATACCCGATACTCTCTGAGCACTCCCCACAGGACTTCCCGAGGGACACGGTCGAATGCCTTCTCCAAGTCTACAAAGCACATGTAGACTGGTTGGGCAATCCAGAGGTACCGCCCCCGATGTCCACGCGATGCTGCAGAGTCTTGTCAACCAAGACAGCCCCACAGCATCCAGAGCCTTAAGGAACTCCGGGCGGGTCTCATCCACCCCTGGGGCCTTGCCACCGAGGAGCTTTTTAACTACCTCAGCGACCTCAGCCCCAGAAATAGGAGAGTCCACCACAGATTCCCCAGGCACTGCTTCCTCATAGGAAGTGCACCCGGGGTAGCACTTTCCAGTACTCCCCCGAGGGACACGGTCGAATGCCTTCTCCAAGTCTACAAAGCACATGTAGACTGGTTGGGCAATCCAGAGGTACCGCCCCCGATGTCCACGCGATGCTGCAGAGTCTTGTCAACCAAGACAGCCCCACAGCATCCAGAGCCTTAAGGAACTCCGGGCGGGTCTCATCCACCCCTGGGGCCTTGCCACCGAGGAGCTTTTTAACTACCTCAGCGACCTCAGCCCCAGAAATAGGAGAGTCCACCACAGATTCCCCAGGCACTGCTTCCTCATAGGAAGACGTGTTGGGGGGATTGAGGAGGTCTTCGAAGTATTCCTTCCACCTATCCACAACATCCGCAGTCGAGGTCAGCAGAACACCATCCGCACCATACACGGTGTTGATAGTGCACTGCTTCCCCTTCCTGAGGCGGCGGACGGTGGTCCAGAATCGCTTCGAAGCCGCCCGGAAGTCGTTTTCCATGACTTCCCCGAACTCCTCCCATGTCCGAGTTTTTGACTCGGCGACCGCTGAAGTTGCACACCACTTGGCCTGTCGGTACCTGTCCACTGCCTCCGGAGTCCTATGAGCCAAAAGGACCCGATAGGACTCCTTCTTCAGCTTGACGGCATCCCTCACCGCTGGTGTCCACCAAGGGGTTTTAGGATTGCCGCCCCGACAAGCACCAACTACCTTGCGGCCACAACTCCGATCAGCCGCCTCGACAATAGAGGTGCGGAACATGGTCCACTCGGACTCAATGTCCAGCACCTCCCTTGTGACATGTTCAAAGTTCTTCCGGAGGTGGGAATTGAAACTTTCTCTGACAGGAGACTCTGCCAGACGTTCCCAGCAGACCCTCACAATGCGTTTGGGCCTCCCAGGTCTCTCCGGCATCCTCCCCCACCATCGTAGCCAACTCACCACTAGGTGGTGATCGGTAGAAAGCTCCGCCCCTCTCTTCACCCGAGTGGCCAAAACATAAGGCCTTAAATCCGATGACACAATTACAATGTCGATCATGGAACTGCGGCCTAGGGTGTCCTGGTGCCAAGTGCAAATAAGGACACCCTTATGTTTGAACATGGTGTTTGTTATGGACAAACTGTGACGAGCACAAAAGTCCAATAAGAAAACACCACTCGGGTTCAGATCCGGGCGGCCATTCTTCCCAATCACGCCTCTCCAGGTTTCACTGTCGTTGCCAACATGAGCGTTAAAGTACCCCAGTAAGACAAGGGAATCACCCGGGGTAGCACTTTCCAGTACTCCCTCGAGTGCTCCCAAAAAGGGTGGGTACTCTGAACTGCTGTTTGGTACGTAAGCACAAACAACAGTCAGGACCCGTCCCCCCACCCGAAGGCGGAGGGAGGCTACCCTTTCGTCCACCGGGTTAAACTCCAACGTACAGGCTTTGAGCCGGGGGGCAACAAGAATTGCCACCCCAGCCCGTCGCCTCTCACTGCCGGCAACGCCAGAGTGGAAGAAGGTCCAGTCCCTCTCGAGAGAAGTGGTTCCAGAGCCCTTGCTGTGCGTCGAAGTGAGTCCGACTATATCCAGCCGGAACTTCTCGACTTCGCGCACTAGCTCAGGCTCTTTCCACCCCAGTGAGGTGACGTTCCACGTCCCAAGAGCTAGCTTCTGTAGCCGAGGATCGGACCACCAAGTGCCCTGCCTTCGGCTGCCGCCCAGCTCACATTGCACCCGACCTCTATGGCCCCTGCTATGGGTGGTGAGCTCATTGGAGGGGTGACCCACGTTGCCTCTTCGGGCTGTGCCCGGCCGGGCCCCAAGGGAACAGGCCCGGCCACCAGGCGCTCGCCATCGTGCCCCACCTCTGGGCCTGGCTCCAGAGGGAGGCCCCGGTGACCCGCGTCCGGGCGAGGGAAATCTGGGTCCATGTTTTTTCGCCAAGAAGCCAAATATTTAAAAATGTATTTCCGTAAGAGATATATAATATTTTTTTTTTAGCACTGAACACAATTAAACGCGTGCATTTTTAAGTAAGACCAACATTTCTAGAGTATAATAGGCTTCTTATTCTTTGCAATAACATTGTTATTCTGAAGCTAACTGTGGAGGGGGTTGTGGCCTTCGGGCCTGCAGCAAAGCGGGGTGTGCCAGGACCGGCCTCGACATCAGCGACCGGTGCATAGATGACCCACCTGGGCCTTGTTATCTAATCACCTGTCGCTATGTTACAAGCAGCAGCCAGAAGGAGAGATGGGGTTGGAGCTAGAGCCAGAGCGCGAGCGAGAACGAAAGAGAAAAAGACAATTGCTGGAAAGCAACTGAGAGACTTATTGAAAAATAAAAAAAATTTGTAATCCTGAAACAGGGTCTCATGTCGGGGCTTGGTGGTCTGAAGAACCCCCAGGATGACAATCCCCACACTAACCAATAATAAATAAATAACTTCTTACCATTAACGCAACTTCTTGAACAGGTGTGGTAGAAAACGGATGGATGGATTAAAATGCATGAGAACGTTTTGTATTTTGAACATTATTATTTACACTGTGATTACAAATGGAATTATTCATTACTTATCGTGTTAAGCAGTGCCAGCTCAGATTTATCCGAGAGCCAGATTCAGTCATCAAAAGAGCCACATCTGGCTCCCGAGCCATAGGTTCCCTACCCCTGCTCCAGAGCGATTTATAGTACGAGAGAAGGATGCGGCCCATAAGGACCACAGCTGAAAATGGGATATTTTAAGACAGCCCTCTAGGGGGCGCTTGCGGATCAAAAGTGTTTAAAAAACATCTCTCGACAGTATATGCGGGAAAAAAATATCTAAAACAGCTACAGACAACCCTTGAAAAATGGGTCAAGTTCAAAGTCTGTATGTTCCAAAACATTGTCAACGCCTGCCTATTTCTTTTACAAGCTCACCTGACAGCCTGCTGGCCGGATCCAGATGTGTTGCAGATGAGGAGCAGAACCTTCGCCGAAGAGGCGCCCTGGCTTAGGTATTCAGTGGACAGTGTGCTGGACGATGGCAACCTTTGACCTCCAGACCCAGCCGTGGAGCTATAGGGGGAATTGGGGAGGCTATGGTGATACCCTGAAGAGAGAAGAGCACACGGGAGGAAACTCTTATATGATCATAGGGCATCCACTCACAAGCCACAATGTTGATTAAAATTGTTCAATACAATTAAAATATGAAAACAAAAACGATATAAAAAGTATGTAAAGAGGGTATAGTATAATTAATTAAACTTAAGAATATTATAAGAGTATGTTAAGTATAACATACTCTTATAGTATTCTTAAGCATAAATAACTGGCCTGAGAAGAGCTAGACGAAGTGGCTGGGGAGAGGAAAGTCTGGGCTTCCCTACTTAGGCTGCTGCCCCCGCGACCCAATCTCGGATAAGCGGAAGAAGATGGATGGAAATATGTTAATTATTGTGGTTGTAGTTTGCAGCAACCATGTACTCTAATCACCTCTTAGTTAGCAACATAACTTAAAAATGTATGAGTGGATATTGATGATATGATTTAAGTTAAGAGGCTTAATTATGTGTGTGTGTGTGTGTGTGTGTGTGTGTTTTAGCGGTTCCGCCTCCACCCACAGGGAGAAAGACAGTGGACGACTGACCAGATCTGGCCCGCCACATCATTTAACGTGGCTTGCAAAATCCTGGAAACAATATGCGTCAATTAAATACTTTAAATGTATTTGTTCTTTTTACTTTGACAGAAAAAAATTGTATATATTTTCATTCAATCAGATATGAAGTAACAAATTAGATGTTACTTTACTAAAATAAAAATAGATGCTTAAATATCTGTATGAATCTGTAATAATAATGTTTCTCACATTGATAACGTAATATTCTCTTACATTTGTATGAGTTTAAGTTAGAACGTAGTTATAACCTGTAATAATAATGAACTGATGATTTTGTGTTTCCTGATAATGTAACAAATATTATATTATCATACATTACAAACTTTTTTTGTTGGAATAAAAATAAATATCCGACTTATAATTTCAAAGCAACTGGTCCATTAAATTGTACATTGTTTAAAAATAACTATATATTTGGGAAAAAAAAACACTGGCTGCAGAGTTGCCAGATTTTTACCCTAAGAGAAAACAGAGGTAACATTTTCTATTTGAAAATGCAACAACCATAGATTTTACAGTAAAAAAAACATTCGCTCTGTCATCAAAAAAATATATTATTCTTCTTCGACATTTAAAAAAAAATTTATTCAAAAAAATACTGATCAAATGCACAAGCAATTGTGTAAAAATATCATCCCTATTTATTAATATTCATTTATTACTCACTATTAAAAATGGAGAGTAGCCATAACTGCGATGTGGCACCTCAATGAAAATTTGTTTGACACCCAAGAGGGTTCATTCCGCTTATTTAATTTCTCTCATGCAGCCTGTTTGGAAGCGATGGACGAACAAGACAAAGAAGCACGGACATGGCATGTATCATTTATCCTTCGATCAGTTACCTGCACCAGGAGGTTAAAGTATGTATGTATCTGTCTGTTTGTTAGTAAGCAACATACCTCAAAAAGTTATGAGCGAATTTTTATGAAACTTTCAGGAAATGTCATAAATTGGATAAAGAACAAGTGTTTACATTTTGGCGGTGATTTGTATCACCATCTAAGTCAAGTCTCTGGAGGGAGAAGGGTGCTCTCCCACCTCCCTGTTCTGCCGCTCTCATATTTCTTTAACCCCATAGGAAGAAAAGTCAGCATTTTTTAAAAGAGCTCTATAATTTCCGAGCATCTGTGAGGCTGTGACTGTGCACAGGCTGAACTCTGAGGCGCAAAGTAGGCAAGTAAAAGAGACCGGAAGCCTTTGGGTTTATTTCGGCTTCTCGAGTGTGCAACCATTTCGGTAAGCTAACCAAAAAAAGAAAAGAGAAAAGGAAAAACAGTTTAATTTCACATGGACCGATTGCTTTTTCTGTAAAATGAAAATAAAAACGACGAAAACATTTACAGTGGGGCAAAAAAGTATTTAGTCAGCTACCGATTGTGCAAGTTCTCCCACTTAAAATGATGACAGAGGTCTGTACTTTTCATCATAGGTACACTTCAACTCTGAGAGACAGAATGTGAACAAAAAATCCAGGACTTCGCATTGTAGGAATTTTAAAGAATTTATTTGTAAATTGTGGTGGAACATAAGTATTTGGTCAGCCATTCAAAGCTCTTACTGATGGAAGGAGGTTTTGGCTCAAAATCTCCCGATACATGGCCCAATTCATTCTTTCCTTAACACGGCTCAATCGTCCTGTCCCCTTAGCAGAAAAACAGCCCCAAAGCATGATGTTTCCACCCCCATGCTTCACAGTAGGTGTGGTGTTCTTGGGATGCAACTCAGTATTCTTCTTCCTCCAAACACGACGAGTTGAGTTTATACCAAAAAGTTATATTTTGGTTTCATCTGACCACATGACATTCTCCCAATCCTCTGCTGTATCATCCATGTTTCCATGTTGGTATAAACTCAACTCGTCGTGTTTGGAGGAAGAAGAATACTGAGTTGCATCCCAAGAACACCATACGTACTGTGAAGCATGGGGGTGGAAACATCATGCTTTGGGGCTGTTTTTCTGCTAAGGGGACAGCATGATTGATCCGTGTTAAGGAAAGAATGAATGGGGCCATGTATCGAGAGATTTTGAGCCAAAACCTCCTTCCGTCAGTGAGAGCTTTGAATGGTTGACCAAATACTTGTTTTTCCACCATAATTTACAAATAAATTATTTAAAATTCCTACAATGTGAATTCCTGGATTTTTTCCCCACATTCTGTCTCTCACAGTTGAAGTGTACCTATGATGAAAATTACAGACCCTTGTCATCATTTTAAGTGGGAGAACTTGCACAATCGGTGGCTGACTAAATACTTTTTTGCCCCACTGTAAACGTTGATAGGTTTTGCAGCTCTATACTACTTTTCTTTAGTGGAATATGCAGCAAAATGTCTCTTTTGATAGTCAAGGTTGCAGACCCCTGGTGTCGATTCAGGATTTTTCACTGTGGGAGATAGTGCTTGGCACACCGAAAAAATTTAAATCTAAGTAAGATTAAATATCTCAAATAATGTTAACATTTGCCTATTATCTTATCTGTCTGATAAGATAATTCTTCTCACTAAGCAGATTTTATGTTAGAGTGGTTTACTTGTTTTAAGGGTTTTGGTCCTAAATGATCTCAGTAAGATATTACAGCTTGTCGATGAGATTTTATGACTTATATTGAGTAAAACATGCTTGCAACTAGAATATCAACTGATGCAAAGCTGTGTCATCAACACTCATAAGTATAAAACTACTTTTTTAAAGTAATAATTTCTTACTTCAATCATGAAAAAAAAAACATGATGTTGAGCGCATATCATTATGTCAAGATAATGGCACTAGCATTTCCTGAATTTAAGAATATTTTTTAATATATTGAGCGAAAATGTCTCATTTTTTTCTACCAAGAAAAGTGCACTGTTATTTGTGAGAATATACTTATTTTAAAGTATTTTTGGGTTCATTGAGGTTAACTAATTTTACTTGTTTTAAAAAGTCTTGACAAGCCAAATGTTCTTGTTCTATTGGCAGATAATTTTGCTTAGTTCAAAAAAAAATACCCCAATTTTTATTTTTTTATTTTTTTCCTGTTTTTGATCACTGGCTTTTTGCAGTGCAGAGGTCTCTGCTCTTCAAGTGTTTGTCTATTTATGGTCCTTATTAAAATACCTGAACATTGGATGCAACCCTCGGCATGATAACCTGACAATGACAAGTACCACAATAACCAACACATTCAATATTAATCATATGTTATTACAGTTCTGACTTTGTCCTTATCTGTGCAAAGGCAAGAATATTTTTTTTGCACAGGTGTCTGTTGCTGCACAGGAGAAAAGTCCCCCCTCGTCCTCCCCGCCCACATGCAAATCACAAACACCGCCGTTTCCCACGTACATGACTCAAGCGGCTGCTAAGGGCCGAACGGCCACGAGGAGGCCCCCAAACACTGACATCATTAGTCGTGGCTGGTACCATACACACCTACATCAACACATCTGCACACACACACTGAGGAAAAGTGGTAAATGGATAGAGCCAATGTCAACTTTTTTCCATAGAAACAAAAATGTAGATACTTCATGAACAGGAATGCAAGGTCAGTTCAATCCAAACTGAGCAGGATCATCTTTACAACAACATGCTAACAACTTTGTGATATACACACACACATATATACATATATATATATATGTATATATGTATATATATACATATATATATATATGTGTGTGTGTGCGGGAAAAATCACAAGACTATTTCATCTCTACAGAACTGTTTCATGAGGGGTTCCCTCAATCATCAGGGAATATATATATATATATATATATATATATATATATATATTTATATATATATATATATATACATATACACATATACAGGTGCTGTTCGTATTATTAGAATATCATGAAAAAGTTGATTTATTTCAGTAATTATATTCAGAACGTGAAACTTACATATTATATCAATTCATTACACACACAGTAATATATTTGAAATGTTTATTTCTTTAAATGTTGATGATTAGTACTGACAATTACTGAAAATCCCAAATTCAGTATCTCAGAAAATTTGAATATTAGTTACGACTAGTACCAAAAAATATTTGTTGGAAATGTGGGCCAACTGAAAAGTATGAACATGGAAAGTTTCAGCATGTACGGCAATCAATACTTAGTTGCAGCTCCTTTTGCCTGAATTGCTGCAGCAATACGGCGTGGCATGGAGTCCACCAGTCTGTTGCACTCCTCAGGTGTTATGAGAGACCAGGTTGCTTTAATAGTGGCCTTCAGCTCTTCAGCATTGTTAGGTCTGGCATCTCGCATCTTCCGCTTCACAATACCCCATAGGTTTTCTATGGGGTTAAGGTCAGGTGAGTTTGCAGGCCAATCAAGAACAGGGATACCACGGTCCTTAAACCAGGTACTGGTAGATTTGGCACTGTGTGCAGGTGCCAAGTCATGTTGGAAAATGAAATCTTCACCTCCATAAAATTGGTCCGCGGCAGGCAGCATAAAGTGTTCTAAAACTTCCTGGTAGACTGCTGCATTGACCCTAGACCTCAGGAAACACAGTGGACCAACACCAGCAGATGACATGGCACCCCAGACCATTACCGATTGTGGAAATTTGACACTGGACTTCAGGCAACGTGGATTCTGTGCCTCTCCTGTCTTCCTCCAGACTCTGGGACCTTGATTTCCAAAGGAGATACAAAATTTACTTTTATCTGAAAACATAACTTTGGACCACTCAGCAGCAGTCCAGTCCTTTTTTGTCTAGAGCCCAGGCGAGAGGCTTTTGACGTTGTCTCTTATTCAAGAGTGGCTTTACACAAGGAATGCGACAGCTGAAGCCCATATCTTGCATACATCGGTGCGTGGTAGTTCTTGAAGCAGTGACTCCAGCTGCAGTCCACTCTTTGTGGATCTCCCCCACATTTTTGAATCGGTTTTGTTTGACAATCCTCTCCAGGGCGCGGTTATCCCTCTTGCTTGTATACTTTTTTCTACCGCATCTTTGTCTTCCCTTTGCCTCTTTATTAATGTGCTTGGACACAGAGCTCTGGGAACATCCACACTCTTTGGCAATGACCTTTTGTGTCTTGCCCTCCTTCTTTAATGTATCAACGTTCATCTTTTGGACAGTTGTCAAGTCAGAAGTCTTCCCCATTATTGTGTGTCATACAGAATCAAAACGAGAGACCATTTAAAGGCTTTTCCAGGTGTTTTGAGTTAGTTAGTTAATTAGTGTGGGGCACCAGGTGTCTTCAATATCTGACCTTTTCACCATATTCTAACTTTCTGAGATGTTGAATTTAGGGTTTTAATTGGTTGTCAGTTATAATCATCTCCTTTTTGGCAAAAAACACTTGAAATGTATCAGTCTGTTTGGAATGAATGTATACATTCTACAAGTTTGACTTTCTAAATGGAATTAATGAAATAAATCTACTTTTTCATGATATTCTAATAATATGACCAGTACCTGTATATTAGGGGTGTAATGGTACGTGTATTTGTATTGAACCGTTTCGGTACGGGGGTTTCGGTTCGGTACGAGGGTGTATCGAACGAGTTTGTAACCTAAAGTCTTAACAAGCTGCTCTGCAGCTGCCTCTGTCTCAGCAGTGAGCACCCAGCATTGTTCCGCCCAGACAACCATCTGATTGGTTACATACAAAGCCAATCAGCAGTGCGCATTCAGAGCGATGTAACAGCCAATCAGCAGTGCGTATTCAGAAAGCATTGAGTCAGTGCTCCGGCGTCGAGATGAGCAGATATGTGTTTAGCAGGTGAGAGGCTGACATCGTACACTCCCCAAATTATTAAAAACACTTCCCAGTCACAACTATTACAAACATCACTATGAACCTGTTGACCTTCTAGAAACTTAAACTGCAGCTCAGCGCTCTCATAATTCTGGGTTGAGGTGAAGGCTAATTACCTTTTAGTGTTAGGTTAGCTCATTTTGCTGTGTGTGCGTGCGTGTGTGTGTGTGTGTGTGTGCGTGTGCGTATAATAAAAGTCAACTACAGGCTTCCCAAATGCTGTAATAAATTAAGCATGATGAGTTGACTTGAAACTGTTTAATGTTGCACTTTTTATATGTAGAAGAAAGGTTTTGTCATTTTATTTAATCCAAGCAACAATTTGAGGCAGTTTAATGTGGATTAACGTGGGCAGAATTATTATAGTGTTCCCAATGTTAAAAGGATAAAGCCATTGTTTACAAATTTGGTAAATAAATAACCAAAAAATGTGTATATATATATATACATATATATATATATATATATATATATATATATATAAATATATACATATATATATATATATATATATATGTATATATATATATACACTGTAAACATTTCCATCAACTTTACACCAAGTGGGTCAGAAGTAATACATTGTGCTTTGTAAGGTCCTCACACTCACTTTCGCCCGCCATTTCAGTCCCCACTTTCCAACCGTGCCGCCCGTTCTTTAAGTCGAGGAAGAAGAGCACAATCCCAGTGGAGTGCAGTAAGTGCAATGCCAATTTGAAGAAAAACACTCCACATGCCTCTTATTTTTTTTTTTAATCTCCACACTCTTTGTGGTACTTTATCACTGCAGTCGTATGAAAAGTTAAAAGTACCACTGGTAGTCACACACACAGTAGGTGTGGCGAGATCACATCCCCTTGTTCCACCCCCTGGGAGGTGAGGGGAGCAGAGAGCAGCATCGGTGGCCGCGCTCGGGGAATCAATTTCTGGTGATTTAACCCCCAAATTCCAACCCTTTATGCAAGGAGGTAATTGGGTCCCATTTTTATTGTCTTTTGTATGCCTCGGCCGGGGTTTGAACTCACGACCTACCGATCTTAGGGCGGACACTCTAACCACTAGGCCACTGAGTCAAGGTATGGTACAGATGCTGTGATGTCGTCCAGAGTACATTTTTTTTTTCATTAATATTAAATATCTGCCTGCTCGCTATTAGGAGGTACTTGAATTTAAAAAATGTTCACAGGAGGTACATAACTGAAAAAAGGTTGAGAACCACTGGACTACAGCGTCAAACTACAATGGCAAACACATGCAAAGCTCTCCGAATAAATGTCTACCATATATGAAAATATCCACTGACATCACCAATTGGAAAAATGTCACAAACCGGCTCATTTGGAAGAAGTATGAAGGAAGGCAAGTTTGTTTTAGAAATATCTCCGCCGTGCTTCCAAGGCATGGGTACTATTATTGTATTGTTACAATAATATTATAATATTGATGATATTGCTGATGTTTTTCGGTCTATAAGGCGCCCCTAAATACCTGTCATTTTCTCAAAAATCGACAGTACGCCTTTTAACCCGGTGCGTCTAATGTACGTACTAATTCTGGTTGTGCTTACCCACCTCGAAGCAATTTTATTTGCTACATGGTGTAAGTGTGACCAGTGGATATTGAATATATGCTTGCTCACTATGTGGAAAAAATGAATACAATTTGTGTGCATTCGTGTGTATTCTAAAAAGTGTAATCATACACCTTTTAAAGTCACATTCAAGCACTTGTTTAAACTTAACAACTACTTACAGCATAACCCGTACATAATATGCACAATAAAATGATGTTGTTTTGCTAAATCCGCTTTTACCTTTTGATTATGTAGCTTCTGAGTAGCCACCTCTGCCGCTCACTGCTCCCCTCACCTCCCAGTGGGTGAACAAGGGGGTGGGTCAAATGCAGAGGACAAATTTCACCACACCTAATGTGTGTGTGTGTGACAATCCTTGGGACTTTAACTTAAAACAATTTGCTGAACTCCACCATGAACAATGCACTTTACACGGTGACAAAAATACCCACGAAGCTGTGGGCTCGGCCCCCTCCTGGGTCAAAAGTCGCGGCAGTAAACAAGCATCAGTGGCCAGACGCACCACCTGAGCCCTTTGTTGTGGGTAAAAAGCAAAATGAGAGGAAAAAAAACAGCTTGCAATCTTATTCCAGACCCTGCTTCTACCAGAAATATCTCACCTACAATGACAGCTATTTTTGCAATCATGCAGTAACTAGTAATCACTTCACCGCTCTCATTATCCTGTTTTGGGCTTTTCTGAAATCACATTCAGAAAGATTCTGCTGCTACCCTGTGGTGGCGGAAGCACATCGCAAAGACTTGATCTCCTCGTTGACCAATTGAGATGAAAATATGCAAGTGATGCTTTGTATTATAGGATCATGCATGAAGATCATTTGCCGTATATTATTGTGAGCTTAAGTGTTTAAAAAAAAAAAAAACGACTTCTATTAGCCTTTGGTGTCCATAAGGAAGGAGGGGTCTTTTCGTTTTCCAGGCCAAGGACCCCCAAACTGATGGGGAGATATTGCAGGGACCCCCTATCCTGAATACCATTACCACTTCAAAAAAAACTGTCCTAAAAGTACCTGTTTTTTGTGAAATAATATGCTATTCTAGGCTGACCATACGTCCTCTTTTCCCCGGACATGTCCTCTTTTGCGGGCGTTTTTTTTTAAATGTGTCATTTTGAATTAGGGTTGCGTGTATTTTAAATGTAGGTCCAGGGTTGAAGTGATTCCTGCCGTGGTGTCGTCTCCTTCCCCCGCCGTACGTAACATTTTTTTTTAAATCAAATACAATGAATGTATATGAACACACACGAAAGTGGCAAAAAACTGGTACCATTGAGTTACTATATCCATTTCCAGGTATATAGCATAAAATAATATATTACTTCCTTTTTTTGCAGGAAGAGGCGATGCCGTTTATGCATATTTTTTTAGAAAAATATATATTGCATATTTGAACCAATCTCTGTTAAAATTGTTTTTACTATGAATTACTTCTGGAGTATTCTTATACTGTACTTCTTATATATTTTTACATTCAATTTCATATACAGTGTGGCAAAAAAGTATTTAGTCAGCCACCGATTGTGCAAGTTCCCCCACTTGAAATGATGACAGAGGTCTGTCATTTTCATCATAGGTACACTTCAACTGTGAGAAACAGAATGTGAAAAAAAAATCCAGGAATTCACATTGTAGGAATTTTAAATAATTAATTTTCTTAATTATGGTGGAAAAGAAGTATTTGGTCAACCATTCAAAGCTCTCACTGATGGCTCAAAATCTCACGATACACGGCCTCATTCATTCTTTCCTTAACACGGATCAGTTGTCCTGTCCCCTTAGCAGAAAAACAGCCCGAAAGCATGATGTTTCCACCCCCATGCTTCACAGTAGGTATGGTGTTCTTGGGATGCAACTCAGTATTCTTCTTCCTCCAAACACGACGAGTTGAGTTTATACCAACATGGAAACATGGATGATACAGCAAAATAGACCAAAATATAACTTTTTGGTATAAACTCAACTCGTCGTGTTTGGAGGAAGAAGAATACTGAGTTGCATCCCAAGAACACCATACCTACTGTGAAGCATGGTGGTGGAAACATCATGCTTTGGGGCTGTTTTTCTGCTAAGGGGACAGGACGATTGATCCGTGTTAAGGAAAGAATGAATGGGGCCATGTATCGTGAGATTTTGAGCCAAAACCTCCTTCCATCAGTGAGAGCTTTGAATGGTTGACCAAATACTTATTTTCCACCATAATTTACAAAAAAATCTTAAAAATTCCTACAATGTGAATTCCTGGATTTTTTTTCACATTCTGTCTCTCACAGTTGAAGTGTACCTATGATGAAAATTACTGACCTCTGTCATCATTTTAAGTGGGAGAACTTGCACAATCGGTGGCTGACTAAATACTTTTTGGCCCCACTGTATTTTAAATATTTTTCTTAGTTTTCAATAAATATTCTTGTCCAGGGTTTACGCCGCATTCCGCCCGAATGCAGCTTAGATAGGCTCCAACACCCCCCGCGACTCCAAAAGGGACAAGCGGTAGAAAAAATGGATGGATAGATCGGCAATATAAATAAATGCAATATATATTCCACACATGGAATCTCATTCACTTGCGCCAGTAAGAATAAAACAAATGGAGATGCAGCATGTGACTTTCATACATCCACGTAATGGCGCTGTCATGCATAAAGAAGCACACAGCAAGATTATGCAAAACAGTCTCGCAGACACACACCACCTCCTTAATTAAGCGGGAACTCTCATGAATCTGAATACGCCCGTTGAGGAATTAAAGTCGATCCGAATGAACAGAAGAACATTTGACACGAGGAATGAGCAAAAATCGGGGCAGGCTTGATGATGAGAAGCACGTCCTGTTACCATGGATACCTGAGCGTGGCAGAGAGCCTCCACGAGCAAAGTGAGGCGAAGCTTGGAAGGCGTAGATGACGTCGCTCTCGGCGATCGCTGTCAGGTCGTCGTCGTCCGAGAAGGAACGCTGAAACCCTGTGGAATACAATTCGGCCAGGATGACCTGCATAGAGAGCCACAATCAGAATTTAGCTTAGTTTGTATTTATTGAGACACTAATTTGCACTATCAAAACCGAACTAAAGTGTAAAACAAATGTCAACTGTAGCAGGGCTGAACGGCAGGGAAAAACTTTCTCTGAACAATTCACACGGATGCTTTATATGCTGGCAGAATAAACGCCGATGCACAAAGAACAAAATAATGGGAAGAGTCTCCAACACACACACCGACGCTCATGAATGAAGGCCAAAAGGATCATTATTAATGATCTCTTTGTTGTTGATATGCTGTGTGAATGACATCAGATCACAAACATGATTAAAAAGGATTGTTTTCATTTAACTTCCGTTTTATTGCAATGTTTAATAAACCAAGCAACAACAAAAAGCACTAATTCAACAGCTGAACAAAATAAAAGATCCCATTTCAACATTTTAAATTCAGTTTCATACATCACAGTGCAAAATGAACAACACATTGTATCAATTTTCCAGCTCACACTTTAGTGCAGGTGTAGGGAATCTATGGCTCTCTGATGACTGCATCTGGCTCTCGGATAAATCTTAGCTGAGATTGCCTAACACAGTGTTTTTCAACCAGTGGGCAGTGGGAGATGAACTAATTTCACCTATTTAGGTTAAAAATATTTTTTGCAAACCAGTAGTTATAGTCTGCAAAGATGTGTTGTTGTTGAGTGTCGGTGCTGTCTAGAGCTCGGCAGAGTAACCGCGTAATACTCTTCCATATCAGTAGGTGGCAGCCGGTAGCTAATTGCTTTGTAGATGTGGGAAACAGCCGGAGGCAGTGTGCAGGTATAAAGGTGTCTGATGATTAAACCAAAAATAAACAAAAGGTGCCTGCCCCTTCCAAAGACATGCACCTGGGGATAGGTTGATTGGCAACACTAAATTGGCCCTAGTGTGTGAATGTGAGTGTGAATGTTGTCTGTCTATCTGTGTTGGCCCTGCGATGAGGTGGCGACTTGTCCAGGGTGTACCTTGCCTTCCGCCCGATTGTAGCTGAGATAGGCGCCAGCGCCCCCTGCGACCCCGAAAGGGAATAAGCGGTAGAAAATGGATGGATGCCTGCCCCTTGGAAAAGTCATTGAAGTTTAGGGAAGGCTATGCAGAACAAAACTATAAATGAACTGGCTACAAAGTAATCAAAAAGAGAATGCTGGACGACAGCAAAGACTTACTGTGGAGCAAAGACGATGTACATCCGAACATGACATGACAATAAACAATGGCCCCACAAAGACGGATAAAAACAACTGAAATAGTCTTGATTTCTAAAACAAAATATATGCGGGAATTATCGCTCAAAGGAAGACATGAAACTGCTACAGGAAAATACCAAAATAAGAGAAAAAGCCACCAAAATAGGAGCGCAAGACAAGAAGTTAAAGACTACACACAGGAAAACAGCAAAAAAGTCCAAATAAGTCAGTGCGTGATGTGACAGGTGGGGACAGTACACCTAATTTGAGACAAGAGCTATATTGATGCATGCTTGAATATGGTTGAAAGTCATACCCAACAACGACTTTTTACTGTCAACAGAGTTTCGTTTTTGAATAATTTCTGCTGGCAGTGTGCCTCCGCATTTTTTCAACGCAAAAAATGTAGCTTGGCTAAAAAAAGGTTGAAAAACACTGGCCTAACACAATAAGTAATTAATAATTTGGCTGGTGATCACAGTTTTGATTGATAGATAGATTGATTGATTGAAACTTTCATTAGTAGATTGCAGAGTACAGTACATATTCTGTACAATTGACCACTAATGGGTAACACCCAAAAAAGTTTTTCAACATGTTTAAGTCGGGGTCCACGTAAATCAATTCATGGTACGTGTTAAAAACAACTTTGAAAATATAAAACATTCTAATGCATTTTAATCTGTCCATCTGTTTTCTACCCCAGTGGTTCTCAACCTTTTTTCAGTGATGTACCCCATGTGAACATTTTTTTAATTCAAGTACCCCCTAATCAGAGCAAAGCATTTTTGTTTGAAAAAAAGAGATAAAGAAGTAAAATACAGCACTATGTCATCAGTTCCGGATGTATTAAATTGTAAAACAGTGCAAAATATTGCTCATTTGTAATAGTCTTTCTTGAACTATTTGGAAAAAAATATATATAAAAATAACAAAAAACTTGTTGAAAAATAAATAAGTGATTCAATTATAAATACAGATTTCTACACATAGAAGTAATCATCAACTTAAAGTGCCCTCTTTGGGGATTGTAATAGAGATCCATCTGGATTCATCAACTTAATTCTAAACATTTCTTCACAAAAAGATAAATCTTTAACATCAATATTTATGGAACATGTCCACAAATAATCTAGCTGTCAACACTGAATATTGCATTGTTGTATTTTTTTTCACAGTTTATGAACTTGCATTCATATTTTGTTGAAGTATTATTCAATAAATATATTTATAAAGGATTTTTTAATTGTTGCTATTTTTAAAATATTTGAAAAACATCTCACGTACCCCTTGGCATACCTTCAAGTACCCCCAGGGGTACGCGTACCCCCATTTGAGAAACACTGTTCTACCCCACCAGTTGAAGAAGTCGCATTAAGAAGTATTTTATTTATTATTGGTTACCTTCAGAAAAACAATGTTATTAAAAAGAATAGGCGACTTATTATACTCAAAAATGTTGTTCTTACTTAAAAATGCACGCATTTAGTTGTATTCAGTGTTCTCACGGAAATACATTTTAAAATATTTGGCTTTCTCTCCGCCAAAAAGGTTCCTGACCCCTGCTTTAGTGTCTGACTGAAGTGACAGAGTTGTAGGCTTTATTTCAAGATGAGTAGCAAATCCTGACTCACCTACTTTTAAAGGCGTCATATTAAAATTTTCTTCTTCATTTCAAACACTTCCTTGTGGTCTACATAACATGTAATTGTGATTATTTTGAGTCAAAATGTCGACCCTCAAGTCGCTTTTTGACCATCTCTACAGGATGCGCCTTTTTATGAGCGGTCTTACGTATGTGCCTCCACTTCGACTGCATATTCTACCCGTTAGCCACGTTGTAGTTTTTAGTGCTTCCATATGGAGTCTACTGAGAGATATACTGTAAGTTTGAACTCTATGTTTATTTGTACTAGAAATGACAACAGCCAAGGATGCATGTGCATGTATGAGCCAGTCTGCACCACAACAAGAGGACACACACAAAAAAAGGCAGAGCTTATTGACTACAGCGGTGGTTCTCAAATACCTCTGGGAGTACTTGAAGGTATGCCAGGAAGGATGTGAGATTTTTTTTTTTGATTCTAAAAATAGCAACAATTCAAAAATCCTTTATAAATATATTTATTGAATGATACTAATAGTTCATAAACTGTGAAAAGAAATGCAACAGTGCAATATTCAGTGTTGACAGCTAGATTTTTTTGTGGACATGTTTCATAAATATTGATGTTAAAGATTTCTTTTTTTGTGAAGAAATGTTTAGAATGAAGTTGATGAATCCAGATGGATCTCTATTACAATCCCCAAAGAAGGCACTTTAAGTTGATGATTACTTCTATGTGTGGACATCTTTATTTATAATTGAATCACTTGTTAATTTTTCAAGAAGTTTTTAGTTATTTTTATATCTTTTTTTCCAAATGGTTCAAGAAAGACCACTACAAATTAGCAATATTTTGCTCTGTTATACAATTTAATAAATCAGAAACTGATGACATAGTGCTGTATTTTACTTCTTTATCTCTCTTTTTCAACCCAAAATGCTTCGCTCTGATTAGGGGGTACTTGAATTAAAAACATTTTCACAGGAGGTACATCACTGAAAAAGGGTTGAGAACCACTGGACTACAGCGTCAAACTACAATGGCAAACTCATGCAAAGCTCTCCGAGTAAATGTCTACCATATATGAAAATATCCGCTGACATCACCAATTGGAAAAATGTCACAAACTGGCTCATTTGGAAGAAGTATGAAGGAAGGCAAGTTTGTTTTAGAAATATCTCCGCCATGCCTCCAAGGCATGGGTACTATTATTGAATTGTTACATTAATATTATAATAATGAGGATATTGCTGATATTTTTCGGACTATAAGGCGCACCTAAAATCCTGTCACTTTCTCAAAAATCGACAGTACGCCTTATAACCCGGTGCGTCTAATGTACGTACTAATTCTGGTTGTGCTTACCCACCTCAGAGCAATTCTTTGCTCCATGGTGTAAGTGTAACCAGTGGATTGCAGTCACACATAAGAGATACCTGTTCAATAAATGACGCAAGCAAGTACAGGCACATGTAAGCATGCAACCCCAAAACGTTTATGTTTCATTGAGAATATACAAAATTTCACACAATGCTCAAAAATCTGTCAAAATGTTTTAGGTCAACTTTAGTAAGCTACAAAGCCGCACCACTTAATGGATTGTCAGGGCTCTTTGCTTTTCCTCTCATTTTGACTCGTACAGTAGGATGCTAAAATCTGCCACTGTTGCCATTTGTAATATAAGTCCTATGTATGATATTTACGTGTCTTTGGTGAGAACCGTACTTGACTCAGACACAAACAAAGGGGCAGAAAGAGACTGACCACAAGGATTTTTTTTTTAATGTACATACAAATCATGTTATGACTCCTTTTAAAGGGGAACTGCAGTTTTTAAATAAATAAAAAAAAACAGTTGCCCATCATTTAAAATCTTTATGCAAGACAAGAACACTTTTTTATTTTTTTATGCATTCTAAGTAGAGATGTCGACCAATTTAAACTTTAAAATGTAATATCGGAAATTATCGGTATCAGTTTAAATTTTTTTTTTTTTTTTTTGTCCTGTCCAGCTTTTTAGGCAAATGATGTAGTTGATGTAGATGCACATATCGGCTGTTCAGATTGTGCCCAGTTCATAATTTCCCTGTTATACAGTATGCCAGGCAGTCTTGCACCAAAGGAGGACTAAGTTATTGTTTACTTTATTACTCTAGTATACTTTAAAGTATAATGAAGCTGTGCGCCTTCATTGTTTTTGTAGCTGTCGTTTTGAGGCATGTTTAAAAAACATTCAAAATAATGCACTTTGTGAAAGTCAAAGTATAGTATTTGCCAAAGTTGTAGTGGGCATCAGGATTATCTCAGGGAGAGCAAGTCCTGAATTCCAAGCTGCTGTTTTGAGGCACGTTAAATACAATAATGCACTTTGTGACTTCAATAATAAATATGGCAGTGCCATAACTTGAGTTGATTTATTTTGGAAAACTTTGTTACATTGTTTAATGTTTAATCACAACAAAATTAGGCATAATAATGTGTTAATTCCACGACTGTTTATATGGGTATCGGCTGATATCGGTAATTAAGAGTTGGACAATATCGGAATATCAGATATCGGCAAAAAAGTAATTAACGAAAATCTCTAATTTTTAGTCTTTATTTACGGCAAAAACGAGATGGCTGACAACGCAGCTCATGTGAGGACTCTTTTGCGCCTATAAACCCCTCTAAAAAACATCCAAAAAACACCAACAATACTCCATTTTGATCTAGTGACCTAAATATTAACCAAGCATTAGCGATATTGTTATTGCAAGAGCTAATGCAGACAAACTATTTTTGGTGGCGCCATGATCACAGAGCGCTAACTGGCATATGCTGCTCTATTGATATAATGACCCGGTGAGCTGCTGCATCGCCTCTGAGTTGATGAAAGGTAATTTCCGATTACAAACCATGCCTCTCACCAGGATAGGAGAAAGTTGCGGCGATAAGCAGAGAAGTTGGTGAACTTTGAAATTCAACTTATAACATCCGAGTGGATTATGATTAATTCTTCATCTAAAAGGGAAGATACGAACATCCTATCAGTCGGCATCCCAGTGAGAGCAGACATTGTACAGTAAGTGATTGTTTTACTATGTTCATTGTTTGTACATCTTGTTCAGAAGTTAGCAATACTGTTACATGATTCTTACTGTTTCACTAAAGCTGGAAATGATTAGCACACAGCTTTTAAAACATGTAGCTCATCCTCCTTATATTAAAAAATATACGGTCCTGGATCATCATTTGTCTCAAAGTAGTCTCTGATGTCTCTGACCAAGTCTGCCATGAGTAGTCGGGTTGTTGTTGTTAAAGGGAAAAGTGAACGCTGTGGTACGTCTGTGAAATTAATACACCCCCATATGCCTAAAATGAGTAAAATATAAAAATATTACATGTTATTATGAATGTGCTCTTTACTAATATACTTACAACGTGTATAAAACAACTTTGATGGAGGTTTTAGAGCGCTTTATAGGTGGAATGGAGTGACTCCCAATACCTCTATTGTTAGCTGATTTTTGCTTATGTTTATTTACGAATTAGATTGCATAAAAAAAGAAAAATATATGTGTTCTTGTCTAAATCAATCAATCAATGTTTATTTATATAGCCCTAAATCACAAGTGTCTCAAAGGGCTGCATAAACCACAATGACATCCTCGGTTCAGATCCCACATAAGGGCAAGGAAAAACTCACAACCCAGTGGGATGTCAATGCGAATGATAGGCACCATTTTTAAAAAAAAATGCTGTTCCTCTTATATTTATTTATAAAGCCCCAATGGCTAATACAAATCCTTAGTGACTAACAAGTAATAGTTTGAACACTGCACACCACCCTATACAGCAGTGATTTTCAAAATCTGGTCAGGGCAGATGCCAAATAATCACTTGATTAAAGTACAGTGTTTTATTTTCCTAAATTCAAACACAGTGTTACTGTTCAAACTGTGTGTAATGCCACAGTGGCCAAAACTATTAAAAATACTTTATTGTAAAGCCTGTTTTTTAGTGATTACTTAGCGCTACTGTGCTACTGTATTTTAATGTTGGATATTATGGTCAAGTATTTTCTGGGGTGGTACTTACTGAAAAAAAAACGTTTTGAGAACCACTGCTTGAGAGTAATTTGAGGATTGACGCTAGCAGTAACACAACATAAGAGCTGTCCTGGATGGTCCACAACTAATCAAGGTGATCTAGTGTCATCATGGCAACGACAAAGATGATTTTCTCCTTTTTTCACCTGACCAGTGTGCAATCAACATAGCGTGCGAGCTTCTATCTAAGGTTAGCTGGCTACATAATGCCTGCCTTTAAAGTTGGGGGCCTTGCATTATTTCCAGGCTAAATACAGTAGAGAAGGGGTCACCAACCTTTTTGAAACCAAGGGCTACTTCTTGGGTACTGATTAATGCGAAGGGCTACCAGTTTGATACACACTTAAATAAATTGCCAGAAATAGCCAATTTGCTCAATTTACCTTTAATAAATAAATCTATATATATAAAAAAATGGGAATTTCTATTCCGTCGTACATTTTTTTTCCTTTTACGGAAGGTTTTTTTGTAGAGAATAAATGATGGAAAAAACACTTAATTGAACGGTTAAAAAGAGGATAAATCACTAAAAAAATGAAAATTAAAATTTGAAACATAGTTTATCTTCAATTTTGACTCTTTAAAATTCAAAATTCAACCGGAAAAAATGAAGACAAAATCTAGCTAATTCGAATCTTTTTGAAAAAATTAAAAAAAGAATGTATGGAACATTATTAGTATTTTTTCCTGATTAGGATTATTTTTAGAATTTTGATGACATGTTTTGAAATAGGTTAAAATCCAATTCGCACTTTGTTATAATATATAACAAATTGGACCAAGCTATATTTCGAACAAAGACAAATCATTATTTCTTCTAGATTTTCCAGGACAAAAATGTTAAAAAATAAATTCAAAAGACTTTGAAATAAGATTTAAATTTGATTCTACAGATTTTTTAGATTTGCCAGAATAATTTTTGGGAATTTTAATCATAATAAGTTTGAACAAGTATTTCACAAGTATTCTTTGTCGAAAAAACAGAAGCTAAAATGAAGAATTAAATTAAGATGTATTTATTATTCTTTACAATAAAAAAAAAAAACTTGAACATTGATTTAAATTGTCAGGAAAGAAGAGGAAAGACTTTAAAAGGTAAAAAGGTATATGTGTTTAAAAATCCTAAAAATCATTTTTAAGGTTGTATTTTTTCTCATAAATTGTCTTTCTGAAAGTTATAAGAAGCAAAGTAAAAAAAATAATGAATTTATTTAAACAAGTGAAGACCAAGTCTTTAAAATATTTACTTGGATTATCAAATTCTATTTGAGTTTTGTCTCTCTTAGAATTAAAAATGCCGAGCAAAGCGTGACCAGCTTGCTAGTAAATAAATAAAATGTAAAGAAAAAATAGAGGCAGCTCACTGGTAAGTGCTGCCATTTGAGCTATTTTTAGAACAGGCCAGCGGGCTACTCATCTGGTCATTACGGGCTACCTGGTGCCTGTGGGCACCGCGTTGGTGACCCCTGCAGTAGAGGAACACAACTGTGAGTATGTACCTGCTCTGGAGTGATGCCACCCTCCTCAGCCACCATGGCCCTTAAGGTGGACAAGGAACCAAAAAGAGGCACAGCAAGGCCAACCCGCAGATACCTTTGACCCTTGGTGCTGAACACCAACGTTACACACATGGGCCTGCAAACAGATGCATGCATACACATATTATCAGTGTTGCTGTGCACATACTGTAGAACTCCAGGTAAAAAGATAAAATAATTGGATTTAAGGGACAAATGGTAGAAAATGAATGGATGGATGGACCAGGAGCCGCGACCCTTCACAGGATAAGTGGCAGAGAAGGACGGGATGGACAGACTGTAGGGTACATGAATCAATTTGGCAAATGTATTTCATTTAGCTGAAAAGCTGCACGCAAACCAGCATGTAAAATAAGGACGACACGCACTGACGCACATTTTAATATCCAACATTTTTTGGGGGCAGGGGTTGGGGACTGTTGTGTAAAATCCAATTTCGCAACTATGGATAATCTAATCTGTTTGTTTGTGTACTACACTGTCGAAAAATCCTCTTTGTTCTGAGACATTTACAGGACAGTACATTTAAATATGAAAAACATAAACATTTACAAAAAAAGAGAGGAAGACAGAGAGAGAGAGAGCATGTCCACAAAAAGGCGACGGGAGTCAGATCGCAGACAATAAAGCAGGGGTGTCCAAAGTGCGGCCCGCAGCTAATTGTTTACCGGCCCGCCACACATTCTGGAAATGCTGTTGCAAAAATAAAAAAATAAAAAAACATTAAAAAAAGTGGAATGAGGTGAAATCTAACGAAAAAAAGTTGCAGTGTTGACACAACGCTGCCATGCAGGCAGTTTTTTTTTTCTCTTTTGTCTATTTTTCTTTTTCTTTTTTTGCCGTTGCTCAAAAAAGAACATAACAATGATATATTGAATTATTCACCTATTCAAAGCTCAAATTCTTTCAAATATTTTACTTTAAAATGTTTTCTGTGGAAAATATGGCATATATTGTGTGTTTGCCATACAAATACATCAACGATTTCTTTGACATAAAAAAAGCAAAATTATAGTAGAAACGTAAAATCGACAGATATATCTGAAGTGTTGAAAGTTTAAAAAAAAAATATATATATATATAATAAAAATGTATCACTTTATGAGTGGAGCACCTTTTGGATCCCACATATATTTAATGGCATAGCTCGGTTGGTAGAGTGGCCGTGCCAGCAACTTGAGGGTTGCAGGTTCGATTCCCGCTTCCGCCATCCTATTCACTGCCGTTGTGTCCTTGGGCAAGACACGTTACCCACCTGCTCCCAGTGCCACCCACACTGGTTTAAATGTAACTTAGATATTGGGTTTCACTGTGTAAATCGCTTTGAGTCACTTGAGAAAAGCGCTACATAAATATAATTCACTTCACTTATTTATCTTTTCACTGAAATACCTAAAAAATAATAATAAATTAAAATAAGTGGTGTCCTGCATTATTGATCTTTTCAAGGCTCTGCTTCACATCAAATATTGCTTTCTGAATGCTTTGGGCAGTGGGGGAAATACTGCATATCTCCGTTTTATTATAAAATCAATCAATCAATGTTTATTTATTTAGCTTAGTGTCTCAAAGGGCTGGACAAGCCAAAACGACATCCTCGGCTCAAAACAAAAACAAAGTTGTCTTTGACAGAAAAGGCATAACATTTTTATTTTTTTTGTTTTAACTTTATATCAACCTGAAGTTGATATACTCTAGAGATTTACTGTAAGCGTTAAATAAAAAAAGATAGTAATAATTTGACTTGTTTTTAACATTTTAATGACTTAGAGCCTTTATGGAGCCCTCAAGGTAAAAAACAAAAAACAAAATTCTTATATTTTGTTATGGTTTGAAAAAATGACAAATATCAAAACGGCCCCCGCATGCTTTAATTTTTCTGTGTGCTGCTTTATTGCGACCCCTGCAATAAAGCAAAAGATACAATTTAATGTTTCTACTGTAATATGTGCATTACTTTTGCCAGCACAGCACAGTGGGTGGATCTCCTGTGAGAGGAAGGTGGGGGGTTAATCATTGTGCAATGCAGTCTACTGAAAATGATGGAAAGTGCCCCTCTACGTAGCAACTCACACTGTGGTCAAAGTTGGAATTGCCACAAAACACATTTAAAGATATTCAACACTCCACTGTCATCTGGCGGCTCAAAATTAATAATAATAATAATAATAAGTAGCTTTATTGTCTCCAAGGTGAAATTTGTCTTGGACATCAAGACACAGCGTTTTACGTACATATAGTTCATCCGACAATACAGTGAGGACAGTAAACAGTGCGCAGGTATATCAGTTAGTTATAAGATCACACATTACACTCCCCCTGTATTGCACACCTTCCGTATTGCGCTATCACAATATTGCACTCTTTATTATTGCATCCGGTTATTACGGTACTTTTCTCTTGTTAAGTGTTTTGATTGCCAGTGGGACAAAGGGAAATGTATACCTGTTGACTTTGTATGTTGCTGCTCTGTACCATTTACCATTTGGCATCAAAACAATTTCACTATGAAGTATGTGGTGGGGATAGTGCACCCCACCTCCTCTCCCCACAAATTTGTTATGCTTTATGTGTCAGGTAAACCGTGACAAATGGGGCCGTATGAATCTCCTTCCTACTGTGTATTGTGTTAGCAGTTTGTATGTTGTCTGAGGAGCAGTTTTCATCATGTCAGAGATGATTGAGATAAAAGTGCTATGAAAAATAGTGATAGGAAATAGAAAAAGAAACCAATTGTGTTGGTTTATACCAGGCAAGCCCACACTTTTTCTGCAGCCGAGCTACTTTTCAATTGACCGAGTCGAAGGAATCTACCTCATTCATATATATAATTTATATTTAGGAAACTTATTTTATTTGTTTTACTTTTTATAATTAGCCCATTGAGTCAGACTGCTGAGAAATATGATGAACATTTCCAAGCATTTACAAGCAGTTCACCCAAAATTCAATCATTTTTCAAACGTTGAAAACTATTTTCAAAGGTTTTAAGCTCCTGTACGAACCCTGAGCACGTGGAGCAAGACTTTTACATGCCTTATATTTTTTGCCTGTTTTCCCACCTTTATGAATAATTCAACTAGCAAAGCAATGGGTGGGAAACATTATTTTGAAATATAGGGCAGGGCGATATATCGATATATTCGATATATCGCAAGTTTGTATCTGTGCGATAAAGAAAATTACTATATCGTGATCTCTTTCTACTCTCTTCTTCTCACAGAGACATAAAACAAGCGCACTTTCTTACATACGTCAGAGAGGTAGTGGCATGGGCAACATTAGCTGTGGTGCTAACGGTGCGGTGCGAGTGGTACTACGAGAGAAAGAAGGTGCGAATCTGGTAACATATGAAGGAAGAATTAATTCCCAAGAAAAACAGCACGGGGTCCATCGTCTGGCGGTGGTTTGGCTTCCAGCGGAAAAAGTTTAACAGACAACCGTATTATGTCAAGTAGGCAGCAAAAGTGTTGCTACAAAAAGTAGCATGACTGCTTATTTGTAGCATGACTTAGAGGGGGGCGGGGGCGTCACCCACATCTGCGGTACTCTCCACGGTTTCTCATAGTCATTCACGTTGACATCCCACTGGGTTGTGAGTTTTTCCTTGCCTTTATGTGGGCTTTGAACCGAGGATGTCGTTGTGGCTTGTGCAACCCTTTGAGACACTTGTGATTTACGGCTATATAAATAAACATTGATTGAATGATTGACTTTAAAAGTCACTCGCTAGAGAATGAAAAGTGCTTCAAACTCTGGATGTCAACATCTCCGGCAGGAGCCAGACCAACAAAATGCAGAAGCAACCATTTCCAGATCAACACCGTATGAAAAAAATAGTCAACAAAAGAAGGAGATAATGTCCGCATTAACCTACCACATAGCGAAGGACATACACTATTTGATTTCCTATTATGCAGCTCATTTTTATTAGTCACTTATTGAAATATATTGTGTGACATCATGCACAAAAGTGCACTCTGTTTTTAAACTATTGTAGTGGCGTTCTGTACCAAAAATGCACTTTGATTTAGTGTTGTTTTGATGTGTCATCTTAGTGACATCATCCACAAAAGTGCACTAATAGCTTTTTTTAAAATGTCTCTGACAATCTTGCACTTTCTGTTTTGGAAATGACATGAATGTTTGTGCCACTGCTTAATAACTGTTTAATAAATACAGTTTTGGTCAATTGACTTAGTTGTGATTTCCCTCTCTGCATCAAAGTTAAAAATAAGCATATATTAATGTAGTATTTTAATGTAGACACATAGAATCATCATACTGCTGTGATTGTATGCATCAAGTGTTAATTCAAGGCTAAGGCAAAATATGGAGATGACTTTGCCTAAAAATAATGAGTTATTAATAAAAGGCCATATCGCCCAAACCTACTGAAATATGAACAAATCAACCACTATCACCTCTTGAGGACTAACGTAGTCCAACAATAGAATATGGTCCAGCACTAGCTCTGTTTACTGTGTATGAATGTCTGCTTTAAACACTGTGTATATGTTATTAAACGCCCATGCAGCTATTGGCATTATTATCTGCAGCACACAGGCATCGACGTCCTGCTGCCAGCCCGCTCATGCTTGATCTCTCGGGACTTGACACCGAGCATACCTTCTGCCGAGATAATGCCGTGGCAGTAATGCGCAATGACACAAGTTTGTGTGTTTTGATGGACGCTCACAGTGTTTTGTGAAATGAAAGGGACCACCTGCACAAGAGAATGCTGGGAATCAGCAAGAATTTCACTGTATTAATGAGACGGTCTTACGAAACGACAACCTAGTCCGTTTTAAAAAAAGAATGCCAACGTTACCGAAAGGATACCTTTTCAAACAAGGGCATGCAAAAAGTCTGAAAACACTATTGTAGCATAATAAATGTACACTATGTTATGGAAGTAAACACACAAATGTGAATTCAGCGCTACCAGACTATTTTTAGCACTCACATGATTATAGGAGTTTTCAAAAGCTCCACTCTGTTTAGCAGACTCCAAATGTCGTCATGCAAACTAATGGCCTTAACATTCTACATTTTATCCATTTTCAATTAAAACTGTGTTTACAATTATGCAAAACGATTAAACAACACAACTACTTCAATTGGCAGGCCTTTCTGATTGTTTTCCTCATCCCATTACACGCTTTATCTTTCTATTCAACGTTGTATTCATTGTTAACATGCAGCTTCTAGTTTAGTTCAACTTTTCCCAACTAACCCTTTTTGGGTGAGAGACTTAATAGTCACATTTATTCCTAATGTATGCATGTCCTTAAAAACTCAGCTTGATGAAACATTTCCCTAATACGTTAACATTTTTAGTTCTTTTAACCTTAAATAATTATACAAAAGTCAGCAAAAACTGCAAGGGCTGCTGTCAGAGTTAGTTTGTGACGATCCCCAATAGATGGAGGCAGGCATGGAGTGAGAAAACAGGATTTAATAAAAATAATAGAACTAGTACAAACAAAAGGGTACTAACACAAAGCGCGCACGAGGCGGATAACAAACTAAGGGAGCTAGCATGGGAGCTAGAAAACAAAAGGAGTTTAACATGGAAGTTAATAAAAACAAAAAGGGTCTAACATGGAAGCTAGCGGGTAGCGAGCAGGAAAACAGAAGTCGTAACGTGTAGTACAAAACAAACTGGAAGCAGGGAACAAAAAACAGTAAGCTACAAATATCTAACGGATATAGCTTACCGCCACGCTGCAAATACAAGACACGGCACGACACGACAGGAGCGACAAAAGCGACATCGACAGGACAATAATCCAGCACTGACTGGAGGACAAAAGCAGGTACAAAAAGGAGTGGGCTGATTGACACCAGGTGTGGCAAAGTGCCAATCAACCGCAGATGAGGGGAAAACAGCGTACAGGGAAAAAAACAGGAAACAGACAAAATAAGAGCGCTGACAGGAACTAAAAACAGGAAATACTAAACACACACAGAGGAAAAACTAAAATACAAACTGTCAGTGGCAAGCCTGACAGGCTGCAGCGATGTATTAATTATATTGATTGATTTAAATATATTTAAAAAAAAATACCTTTGATTTGTATTGTGTTGCTTGGAACTTAAAACATGTGGCCATTGTTTACGCAAGACTGCTCAAGTAGAGCGGTGAACCTACGGTGATGTCGGTCGCACTGCTGGTGATGTGGCGTTTGTGTGTTGTGGGGAAAGTGAAGTGTGGTGAGAGAAAGAAAGCAAAGGGCCCAAAGAAGACAGGAGAAACTCTCAAAATGTGTTGCGATAATTTAAAACTGAAAAGTACAGACATATGGGTGAAAATATTGCACTGTCAAACTGAGCTGGCATTTTGCAATGTCACTCCATCAATGATGCAGCACGTTACCAGAAAGCATCATGCATATTACTTCAGTAGCTAATGCCATTTTGTGTGTGACTTGCATAACAAATATTGTATTAAAACTCATGTGAAAACATGCTAGCATCATAGCATCTACAGTTTGTATGTTATTTTTAACAAGTTTGTTCAAAAACCACACACCACTACTCCAATGAATACCTTTTCAAATGTGTGTCTTAAACTGTTAAATACATTGTCACTCAATGTATCATACCTTATCAGAAATTTTAGCTTTGTTCTTTCTGCCGCCAATTTAAAAAATCCTCGAATATTCAAACTATCCATCCATTTCCCACAAAAGACACATTGAGGCGAGAAAGTGTGTTTTATTTGATAACTGGATTAATCGAACACATCAATCGATGGATTGTTCTATTTCTAAAATAATCTACAGATGCAGCCCTATATTATGATGAGTTATAACAAAATATTATGCAAATCATCTGTCATACATACATTTTTGGGGAAATATTTATTTTGGACACGTCAAAAATAGGTGAAAAGGAAACCCAACACAAAACAACGAACGATGAGCTACACTTTGAACCCTGCGACTTATAAAACGGTGCGACTAATTTTTTTATTTTTATTTTTTTTTTCCCGCTAATTTCCATTATTTTTCATGTTCATTAATGTTGTTTTCAATAAATCCAAGCTGAGGACTGAAGTGGTGTGTTATTGTTTGTGCTATGGCGCTATTTTTTTGGACGAGTTGAAAATGTACCTAAGGGTTTGCCTTAAAACGAAAGTAAAACCATCCATATCGTTTCTGCTTGAAAGGATTCTTCATTCATTAATTCAAGCAAATTTAACTGAAACATTTTTACTTAATAATTTGTCCCATTTGTGATATCTGTAGGAGTTTTTTCATGCATATTTGTACATGCTATCATAATTAAGGAAGCTAACGTCGTTTGAAGTGGCTAATATGCTAACACCGTTTACGAGCGTCTGTTTTAGTATTATTAACTCACAATGGCATAGTTTTTGTAGTGTTTCAGTTTCACAAATTCTTCAGTAAATTCCCCAAAAGGTCACAGTGGACTTATTGAGTGTGTTTAGCTGATTGGAAAGCTAGCTACCGCAGCTAGTGGGTCCATGACAATGTCTTCTGTTTTCTTTGATCAGCTGTTTACTGTTGTGTTAGAGACACCATTTGTAAACAATTAACGTACGTAAATAACTCATTTCAAAGCGTATACATTTGCAGCACTACAAATACACAATTAAATATATTTTTTATTCTTAAGTTTAGTGGGTGCGGGTTATATCCCGGTGTGCTCTATAGCAGGGGCGTCGCCAGACATATTTCACTGGGGCACGTGCCCCACTGTTGATCTGCAGTGCCCCAGTAAAAATTTCACCAATAAAAAAAAACGCTTCAGAGTTTTAAGTCTACATAACATAGACAACAGCGCACATACTACTTAGTATGGTAATTGATTGCTACTGTATTCAGTCCACGAAACAGTGAGCACATAGCTACTTAATATGGTAATTTATTCACTTGTGGATCGAGACTTCGGTTGAGAGAGAGAGAGAGAGAGAGAGGGGGGATTCGAATCGCTGCGTGAGGTAGGTGACGTTAGCCAACAACAGATTGTTAATTACAATATTTGGATTTTGATTTGACTCAAACTGTAACTCCTAGATGGATTTAAGTAAGTTATTCGCTCGCAGCAGAGAAGAAGCGAGGAATGAGAAATGTAAGTGAAGTCCTAGCTAGCTAGGCAACATCATTGTCTTAAGTTGATGCTAAGTTAGCTAACGTTATTCCTTGTATCAAGACAAACATATTCATTTGCTGTACGAGCAGTCGGGGGAATTTCCAATGAACATGAAACATAATGTTGGTTATTGTCTGCTGGTTCTGCATCAATGATGATTTGGAGTCAGCATGTGTGAGTTGAGTGCTTCTCAAATGGTTTATCTTCAGGAAGAAAAACACTTTTCCATTTCATCAAGTCGTGAGCCAATTTTTAAATCATTCAAGTTTATTTCACAGAAAAATAGCACAGCAGACTTGTCTTGTTAATCGGTGTGACTTTGACTAAAATAATGTTGTTTTGTCACCAGAAAAATGGCTACAGCTAAAGCATCTGGTTTTATTTCCAGAAAAAATAGTAACATTTCTGTATTTGTTTTCAAAAAGATGGCTGAAAATATCGGGTTTTGCCCCATTTAGATTTTTTTTAAATATATTTCCATGTCTGTCCTGAGTCCTCCTCCAACTTGTTAGTCGGTTTGCCTTTTGCTAAAATACTCACTAATAGTCACTAGAAAAAAGGCTAAAATAATCTGGTTTTGTTGCCACAATTTGATTTTTTTCTCCCTAACCTTTTTTTTTTGTATGCACACATCTGACTGCGACTCACTGAAAATGACACACAATCCACTTTTATGTCACGACCCAGCAGTTGGGAACCACTGGTCAACTGTATAACAGTTACTGTAATATTTCCATGTCTGTCCAGAGTGATTGACCACTTTGCAAAAATGAAAAGGAGACGTTACAGTTTACTTCTCAGAAAATGATTCCCTGAACAGACACACAACATTTGTTCATTTATTCTACTACTGTGGCTTTATTGTTTTGTGTATCTGAAATAGGATTAGCCACATTGCCATAAATGGAAGTTAAATAATATAAAATAATCCAGAGATGTAGGGGTGCTTTATTTTTTGTTTTACTTTTGTAGATGTTAAATTTGCAGATGATTACTGCAATATATATTTAAAAAAGATTCATTGCTCTTTGTTTTTGCTTTTACCAGAAGCAGTTTAGAAGTCTGGAGTAAAAAAGTGCACAAGTAGGTCAAATGCATTAGTTAATTTCAGGTGGTTAATGAAAGATCCATACAACATCATCTGATATGATTTCATAGTTTAAAGCACTATTTATGTATTTTTTATGATAAATAAGTGCTAAAAATGTTTTTGCTTGCGCGCTTTGCACGCTCACATGAATTATTTGTGCCCCAGGTGTGCCCCAGTACAGTATTAGGTCTAGTGACGCCCCTGCTCTATAGTCCGAAAAATACAGTAATAAAAGAAATAAAAGCTGATAGCAGCGATGGATGGGAACGAGTATTTATAGCCATCTTTTGTATTGAAGGGGGAAATGCAAACTTCCTGTTGATTTTAGCTGGGGGATGTCAGTGTATGAAATGTAGGTCTAAGTGAGACCTACATAGAGGTTTTTTGTTTCATGTGTCTCTGACATTCCTATGGGAGTTAGAGGCAGTTTTGTCTGAGCAGGGTGCCGCCATCTTGAGACAGCACCAGCGCACCAGCAGCAGAGCAGCAGTCCTTTGAGGGCTAATAAAATCCAAACCGGATCAGTAATTAAAACTCTTTCATCAACTTTCAATCGGAAGGGTTCAGTCTCTCTCCTGTGCTTATTTGAAGCCGACACGACAAACGCGCTCAGAGGAGATAATGTTTGAAAAAAGGTGACTGTTTTTACACAACTTTTGTTTTGAAGGGGGAATTGCAAACTTCCTGTTGATTTTTGCTTGGGGTTGTCACTGTATGAAATATAGGTCTAAGTGAGACCTACATTGAGGTTTTTGTTTCATGTGTCTACGACATTCCTACTGGGAGTTAGAGGCAGTGTCTGTGTTTTCTTCCTAGGGAGCGCTAGAGCGCAATTTTGAGTTTTGGGCTTTGGTTTTTTGATTAAATTGCAACTTTTGCCAGTCCTGATAATTGTGTGTCCAATTTGGTGAGTTTTGAAGCATGTTAAGGGGGTCAAATTACAGCTCAAAGAGGCAGCGGTATAATAATAAAGAATAAAAAATAATAATAAAACGCTAGAAATTCAATAGGGTCCTCTGTCCCTTTGGGACATCGGTCCCTAAATATTAAAATAAAATAACATAGTAATGTTTTGAACATGTTTACAGTTAAATTTTTACAGTTTGTAATTTTAACATGTCCTAAATCCTACACCTTTCCTGGCGGAAAATAATTTCTGACACAATTGTTAATAGGAAATCAATGTTGCTTTTTGACTGTATGTGTGTACATGTTACATGCATTACCTGGTTTGTCGCAGAGGGATGGGCAGGGAGATACATAGAAAAGGGTCGAAGGTGTTGCTCTGCTTAAGGCAATGAGGACACGTCAGAGAGGACCTGGGGAGAAGAGAAAAGAAGCAGCAAAAACAATTTAGTCTTGTTACATACTTTCCTTTGCACCGGTATTACAGTTAATACAAATATATTTTAGAAAGAAATATATATTTGAGACTTTAGAAAGAGAGATTTATTTGAGACAATACCGCCATACCGGTATCTTTTGATGTGCCTTTGTTATGGTCGTTTGTATTTCTCTGCACCTGATGAGCAAAGAACAGGGCTTAACCTGCCCCTTGCGTATTTATGTAGGCTTCTCTGATGCAAAACAATGCGACAAAACAAACTTTATGAAAACATGTGGCGGCAGCGGTGCCAACTTCTCGTCTTCAGAGTAATGCAATGCAATGACTACAGACTTATCTACACCAGGGGTCACCAACTTTTTTGAAAGCAAGAGCTACTTCTTGGGTACTGATTAATGTGAAGGGCTACCAGTTTGATACACACTTAAATAAATTGCCAGAAATAGCCAGTTAGCTCAATATACCTTTAATAAATAAATCTATATATAAAAAAAAAATTGTATTTCTGTCTGTCATTCCGTCGTACATTTTTTTTCCTTTACGGAAGGTTGTTTGTAGGGAATAAATGATGAAAAAAACACTAACTTGAACGGTTTAAAAGAGGAGAAAACAGGAAAAAAAATGAACATTTAATTTTGAAACATAGTTTATCTTCAATTTCAACCTTTTAAAATTCAAAATTCAACCAAAAAAAATGAAGACAAAAACTAGCTGATTCAAATCTTTTTGAAAAAATTCAAAAAATAATTTATGGAACATCATTAGTAATTTTTCCTGATTAAGTTTATTTTTAGAATTTTGATGACATGTTTTAAATAGGTTAAAATCCAATCTGCACTTTCTTAGAATATATAACAAATTGGACCACCCTATATTTCTAAGAAAGACAAATCATTATTTCTTTTAGATTTTCCCGAACAAATTTTTTTTAAAGAAATTCAAAATACTTTGAAATAAGATTTAAAATTGATTCTAGAGATTTTCTAGATTTGCCAGAATAATTTTTTTGAATTTTAATCATAATAAGTTTGAAGAAATATTTCACAAATATTCTTTGTCGAAAAAACAGAAGCTTAAATGAAGAATTAAATTAAAATGTATTTATTATTCTTTACAATGAAAAAAATACTTGAACATTGATTTAAATTGTCAGGAAAGAAGAGGAAGGAATTTAAAAGGTAAAAAGGTATATGTGTTTTAAGGTTGTATTTTTTCTCTGAAATTGTCTTACTGAAAGTTATAGGAAGCAAAGTAAAAAAATAAATGATTTTTTTTTACAAGTAAAGACTAAGTCTTTAAAATATTTTCTTGGATTTTCAAATTCTATTTGAGTTTTGTCCCTCTTAGAATTAAAAGTGTTGAGCGAAGCGAGAGTAGTTTGCTCGTAAATGAATAAAATGTAAAAAATAGAGGCTGGTAAGTGCTGCTATTTGAGCTATTTTTAGAACAGGCCAGTGGGCTACTCACCTGGTCCTTACGGGCTACTTGGTGCCCGCGGTCACCTCGTTGGTGACCCCTGATCTACACAGACACCAATTCGCTTGAGAAGCTATATCTCTTCTTTTAGCAACTTTATCACAAATCTCATCCGTTAATGTTGTTAACTTCTATTAGCAACGTAGCACAGCAGCTAGCGATATTTCCTCTCTGCTCTTCGCTTGGTGTGTCAAATGTTTAGATACGCCTCAGCCTGAAAGTGCCTCTCCCCATAACCCATGCGGACTAATCTAGTATAACAGCCGGGTGGCTGAAGAGTATTTTCAAACTTAAGTTAAAGTTAAGTTAAAATACCAATGATTGTCACACACACACTAGGTGTGGTGAAATGTTTCCTCTGCACTTGACCCATCCCCTTTTTCACCCCCTGGGAGGTGAGGGGAGTAGTGAGCAGCAGCAGTGCTCGCGCTCGGGAATCATTTTCGGTGACTTAACCCCCAATTCCAACCCCTTGATGCTGAGTGCCAAGCAGGGAGGTAATGGGTCCCATTTTTATAATCTTTGGTAGTGCTGGGCAATATTGAAAAAAATAGACATCACGATATGGATAATTTTATATCATGATAACGGTACAGCACAATATAGCTATAGTACGCTTTCAGTTCTATGAAAAATGGACCACTTACCCATTTTTCAGACTTTATTTTCTCACTAGGTCAGTGTTTTTTGCTGGTGGTGTGCCTCTGAATTTTTTCAAAAAATAAATGTCGAAGTCCGAGTCCATGGTTTTTGCCCGGAAAAGGGTGGAGTGCCATCTCCGGGTTGGGGAGGAGATCCTGCTCCAAGTGGAGGAGTTCAAGTACCTCAGAGTCTTGTTCAAGAGTGGATTGTGAGATCGACAGGCGGATCGGTGCAGCGTCTTCAGTAATGCGGACACTGTATCGATCCGTAGTGGTAAAGAAAGAGCTGAGCCGGAAGGCAAAGCTCTCAATTTACCGGTCCATCTACGTTCCCATCCTCATCTATGGTCATGAGCTTTGGGTTATGACCGAAAGGACAAGATCACGGGTACAAGCGGCCGAAATGAGTTTCCTCCGCCGGGTGGCGGGGCTCTCCCTTAGAGATAGGGTGAGAAGCTCTGCCATCCGGGAGGAACTCAAAGTAAAGCCGCTGCTCCTCCACATCGAGAGGAGCCAGATGAGGTGATTCGGGCATCTGGTCAGGATGCCACCCGAACGCCTCCCTAGGGAGGTGTTTAGGGCACGTCCGACCGGTAGGAGGCCACGGGGAAGACCCAGGACACGTTGGGAAGACTACGTCTCCCGGCTGGCCTGGGAACGCTTCGGGATCCCCCGGGAAGAGCTAGACGAAGTGACTGAGGAGAGGGAAGTTTAGGCTTCCCTGCTTAGGCTGCTGCCCCCGCGACCCGACCTCGGCTAAGCGAAAGAAGATGGACTTTATGGACCAATATATATCCTATATATTAGGGGTCACCAACGCGGTGCCCACGGGCACCAGGTAGCCCGTAAGCACCAGATGAGTCACCCGCTGGCTTGTTGTAAAAATAGCTCAAATAGCAGCACTTACCAGTGAGCTGCCTCTATTTTTTAAATCTTATTTATTTACTAGCAAGCTACTCTCGCTTTGCTCGACATTTTTAATTCTAAGAGAAACAAAACTCAAATAGAATTAGAAAATCCAAGAAAATATTTTAAAAACTTGGTCTTCACTTGTTTAAATTAATTCATTTATTTTTTTACATTGCTTCTCATAACTTTCAGAAAGACAATTTTAGAGAAAAAATACAACCTTAGAAATGATTTTAGGATTTTTAAACACATATACCTTTTTACCTTACAAATTCCTTCCTATTTTTTCCTGGATATTTAAATCAATGTTCACGTATTTTTATTTTATAAACAAAAAAAAAAAATACATCTCAATTTAATTTTTCATTTTAGCTTCTGTTTTTTCGACAAAGAATATTTGTGAAATATTTCTTCAAACTTATTATGATTGAAATTCAAAACAATTATTTTGGCAAATTTAGAAAATCTGTAGAATCAAATTTAAATCTTATTTCAAAGTCTTTTGAATTCATTTTAAAATGTTTGTTCTGGAAAATGTAGAAGAAATAATGATTTTTCTTTGTTAGAAATATACCTTGGTCCAATTTGTTATATATTCTAACAAAGTGCAGATTGGATGTTAACCTATTTAAAACATGTCATCAACATTTTAA
Source organism: Nerophis ophidion (assembly GCF_033978795.1). Lineage (NCBI taxonomy): Eukaryota > Metazoa > Chordata > Actinopteri > Syngnathiformes > Syngnathidae > Nerophis > Nerophis ophidion. Next base: position 73,978,750 of record NC_084611.1, read on the forward strand.
AATTAATTTTAATCAGGAGAAATTACTAATGATGTTCCGTAAATTATTTTTTGAATTTTTTCAAAAAGATTACAATTAGCTAGTTTTTCTCTTCATTTTTTTCGGTTGAATTTTGAATTTTAAAGAGTCGTAAATGAAGATAAACTATGTTTCAAAATAAAATGTTCATTTTTTTTCCTGTTTTCTTCTCTTTTAAACCGTTCAAGTTGGTGTTTTATTAGGTGTTTTTTTCATCATTTATTCTGTGCAAAAAACCTTCCGTAAAAGGCAGAAATACCCATAGATTTATTTATTAAAGGTTAATTGAGCAAATTGGCTATTTCTGGCAATTTATTTAAGTGTGTATCAAACTGGTAGCCCTTCGCATTAATCAGTACCCAAGAAGTAGCTCTTGGTTTTAAAAAGGTTGGTGACCCCTGCTATATATCATTACACACAGAGCATGCCGTGAGTGCAGCTACAAGTACAATGGCCGATAATTTGCATGCGGCCGATGAGTGGATGATTGGCAATGAATGCTAAGCACTGATTGAAGCAGCTACAAAAACGGAGTGCTGTTCAGATCCCGCACAAAAAGCACAAGGCCAGTCGTATCCTCAGACAACAGCAGGGTGCACAATAAAGGCAGAACAGACAGCTGAGATCAATAGGGAAACAAAAAAGCAAAGTGACTTAGAGATGACAACAAAGTCACGGGGGCTAAGTGGGAGGAAGAATGAAATATGGATAGAATGTCGCATAAACGAATGACAGCGGAGCTGACAAAACCTTGAGAGCAAAGAGGACAAAGGAAAGGACAGCAGCAGTCTTCTTTTTTTTACACAATCAAGGCAAACAAAACAGAAGAAGTCATGTTTCTGCGGATTATTTGATCCTGAATGTAACGACTGTATTGTACCATATGTCCCGGCAAGAAATCTGCGTTCAAAGGACTCCGGTTTATTAGTGATTCCCAGAGCCCAAAAAAAGTCTGCAAGCTATAGAGCGTTTTCCGTTCGGGCTCCAGTACTCTGGAATGCCCTCCCGGTAACAGTTCGAGATGCTACCTCAGTAGAAGCATTTAAGTCTCATCTTAAAACTCATTTGTATACTCTAGCCCAGGGGTGTCTAACTCAAACACAGAGTGGGCCAAATTTTAAAACTGAACAAAGCCGCGGGCCAAGGTTGAACAAATTAACCTTTTAATAGGGACCCAAACAAGTTTTGCATTGAATATTAAACAAGCAAGGCTTATATAACTTTATAGTGACATTCAAAATCGAGTTTCAAATTATAATAATAAGTAAAAAATATCAATGGCATATCATATAAAATGTAAATAAAAATTGGGGTAGCGGGGTTTGGTGGTAGCGGGGGTGTATATTGTAGCGTCCCGGAAGAGTTAGTGCTGCAAGGGATTCTTGGTATTTCTTCTGTTGAATTTATGTTTGCTACAGTGCGGATGTTCTCTCGAAATGTGTTTGTCATTCTTGTTTGGTGTGGCTTCACAGTGTGGCACATATTTGTAAAAGTGTTAAAGTTGTTTATACGCCCACCGTCAGTGTGACCCTTATGGCTGTTGATCAAGTATGCCTTGCATTCACTTGAGTGTGTTAAAGCAGCATATATTATGCGACTGGACCGGAAGAAAAAGTGGACGTGACGACAGGCTGTAGAGGACGCTAAAGGCAGTGCCTTCAAGGCACGCTCCCAATATTGTTGTCCGGGTGGAAATCGGGAGAAATTCGGAAGAATGGTTGCCCCGGGAGATTTTCGGGAGGGGCACTGAACTTTGGGAGTCCCCCGGGAAAATCGTGAGGGTTGGCAAGTAAGAGTATCAGCGGTGAATGGAGTGTTACAGAGGCATCGCCGCTGTATAATACCGGCGGGCCAGCTCTAATCTTAATTTGATATTACCTCAAGGGCCAAATGAAATTACACGGCAGGCCAAATTTGGCCCGCAGGCCAGAGTTTGACACCCAAGCTCTAGCCTTTAAATAGACACCCTTTTTAGACCAGTTGATCTGCCGTTTCTTTTCTTTTTCTCCTCTGTCCCACTCTCCCTTGTGGAGGGGGTCCGGTCCGGTGGCCAGGGATGAAGTACTGGCTGTCCAGAGTCGGGACCCAGAATGGACCGCTCGTCCAGAGTCGGGACCCAGGACGGACCGCTCGCCTGTGTATCGGCTGGGGACATCTCTGCGCTGCTGATCCGCCTCCGCTTGGGATGGTTTACTGTTGGCTCCACTATGGACGGGACTCTCGCTAATGTGTTGGATCCACTATGGATTGAACTTTCACAGCATCATGTTAGACCTGCTTGACTTTCATTGCTTTCGGTCCCCTAGGGGGTGGGGGGGTTGCCCACATATGCGGTCCTCTCCAAGGTTTCTCATAGTCATTGTCACCGGCGTCCCACTGGGGTGAGTTTTCCTTGCCCTTATGTGGCTCTACCGAGGATGTCGTTGTTGTTTGTGCAGCCCTTTGAGACACTAGTGATTTAGGGTTGTATAAATAAACATTGATTGATTGATTGTTTTAAGAAGCACATGTTACATTGCACAACACTGACAAATCTGTGCTTGTTTTAGTCTGCTTATATATATATATATATATATATATATATATATATATATACATACACACACATATATACCTATATACAGTATATACACACACACATATATATGTGTATATATATATATATATATATATATATATATATACATACACACACACACACACACACACACACACATATATATACACACATATATACACACATATATACATCCATCCATCCATCCATCATCTTCCACTTATCCGAAGTCGGGTCGCGGGGGCAGCAGCCTAAGCGGGGAAGCCCAGACTTCCCTCTCCTCAGTCACTTCATCTAGCTCCTCCCGGGGAATCCCGAGGCGTTCCCAGGCCAGCCGGGAGACATAGTCTTCCCAACGTGTCCTGGGTCTTCCCCGTGGCCTCCTACCGGTTGGACGTGCCCTAAACACCTCCCTCGGGAGGCGTTCGGGTGGCATCCTGACCAGATGCCCGAGCCACCTCATCTGGCTCCTCTCGATGAGGAGGAGCAGCGGCTTTACTTTGAGTTCCCCCCGGATGGCAGAGCTTCTCACCCTATCTCTAAGGGAGAGCCCCGCCACCCGGCGGAGAAAACTCATTTTGGCCGCTTGTACCCGTGATCTTATCCTTTCGGGTATGACCCAAAGCTCATGACCATAGGTGAGGATGGGAACGTAGATCGACCGGTAAATTGAGAGCTTTGCCTTCCGGCTCAGCTCCTTCTTCACCACAACGGATCGGTACAACGTCCGCATTACTGAAGACGCCGCACCAATCCGCCTGTCGATCTCACAATCCACTCTTCCCTCACTCGTGAACAAGACTCCTAGGTACTTGAACTCCTCCACTTGGGGCAGGGTCTCCTCCCCAACCCGGAGATGGCACTCCACCCTTTTCCGGGCGAGAACCATGGACTCGGACTTGGAGGTGCTGATTCTCATTCCGGTCGCTTCACACTCGGCTGCAAACCGATCCAGTGAGAGCTTAAGATCCCGGCCAGATGAAACCATCAGGACCACATCATCTGCAAAAAGCAGAGACCTAATCTTGCGGCCACCAAACCGGAACCCCTCAACGCCTTGACTGCGCCTAGAAATTCTGTCCATAATAGTTATGAACAGAATCAGTGGCGGAGTCCAACCCTCACTGGAAACGTGTCCGACTTACTGCCAGTTATGCGGACCAGGCTCTGACACTGATCGTACAGGGAGCGCACCGCCACAATCAGACAGTCCCGTACCCCATACTCTCTGAGCACTCCCCACAGGACTTCCCGAGGGACACGGTCGAATGCCTTCTCCAAGTCTACAAAGCACATGTAGACTGGTTGGGCAAACTCCCATGCACCCTCAAGAACCCTGCGGAGAGTATAGAGCTGGTCCACAGTTTCTCGACCAGGACGAAAACCACACTGTTCCTCCTGGATCCGAGGTTCGACTATCCGGCGTAGCCTCCTCTCCAGTACACCTGAATAAACCTTACCGGGAAGGCTGAGGAGTGTGATCCCACGATAGTTGGAACACACCCTCCGGTCCCCCTTCTTAAAGAGAGGGACCACCACCCCGGTCTGCCAATCCAGAGGTACCACCCCCGATGTCCACGCGATGCTGCAGAGTCATGTCAACGAAGACAGCCCCACAGCATCCAGAGCCTTAAGGAACTCCGGGCGGATCTCATCCACCCCTGGGGCCTTGCCACCGAGGAGCTTTTTAACTACCTCAGCATATATACAGTGTATATACAGCATATATATACACATATATACAGTGGGGCAAAAAAGTATTTAGTCAGCCACCGATTGTGCAAGTTCTCCCACTCAGTATTCTTCTTCCTCCAAACACGACGAGTTGAGTTTATACCAAAATGGATACATGGATGATACAGCAGAGGATTGGGAGATATCATGTGGTCAGATGAAACCAAAATAGAACTTTTTGGTATAAACTCAACTCGTCGTCTTTGGAGGAAGAAGAATACTGAGTTGCATCCCAAGAACACCACAACTACTGTGAAGCATGGGGGTGGAAAAATCATGCTTTGGGTCTGTTTTTCTGCTAAGGGGACAGGACGATTGATCCGTGTTAAGGAAAGAATGAATGGGGCCATGTATCGAGAGATTTTGAGCCAAAACCTCCTTCCATCAGTGAGAGCTTTGAATGGTTGACCAAATACTTGTTTTCCACCATAATTTACAAATACATTTTTAAAAATTCCTACAATGTGAATTCCTGGATCTTTTTTTCACATTCTGTCTCTCTCACAGTTGAAGTGTACCTATGATGAAAATTAGAGACCTCTGTCATCATTTTAAGTGGGAGAACTTGCACAATCGGTGGCTGACTAAATACTTTTTCCCCCACTGTATATATATATATATATACAGTGGTATATATATATATATATATATATATATATACACACACATATATATACACACACACATATATTTATATATATATACATACAGTATATATAAATATATACATGTATGTACAGTGTATACATATACATATGTATACACGCACGCACGCACACACACACACCCCGGCCAAATTTGATTAACCCAATGCGGCCCCGAGGCAAAAAGTTTGGGTACCGCTGCTTTATCATAACAACAACATAACTGCAAATTGTATGTGTGCACGCGTACATGTTGACGGGACAGGGTGAGTGACAGATATAAACAACAAATATGTTGTTCGGACTGTAAAAATGTTTTAACTTATCAATTGTGAAAAAATATTGACAGTTTTAAAATACAATGTAGTTCTGACGGCAACGTAAGTTAGCGGGTGGTGTTCTTGTTATTTTTTCAAAGGAAAGAATTGCTTTGAAAAATGTAACTGTGAGCAAGTTGCAAAAAGCCCTTTTGACTGGCTGGTAGAAGACATTTATTTGAGTCTTCACAGTAAAGGCCATTCACTGCTATCTTTAGCTACATCTTATCATGGCACTTGCTGCCAATTGAAGAAAACGCCACTCACCACTATTCAATAAGAATACGAATAGCCCAATCGACAGTGGTACCTCGTTTTTTGTACAGCCCTCATTTTCTATGATATGGTACAGTTAGATTACTGCACAGTGCATAACTGACTACAGTAGTAACTCAAGTTATGAGCTCATTAGTATTGTGACGGAGCTCTTAACTCCAAAAAATTGTACTGGAAATGAAGGTCTCTAATTGAAATTGATTTAAATCAATTTAAAGTGGCGTTTGGTCCGATTCGTTTTTAAAAATAAACAAACTTTTAGGTAAATAAAATTTTATAAAACAATAGAATAGAATGCACTACAAACAACTACAGTAGTTTTATTGTAAAAATAATGTAAAACATTTATCTACAGTATCTCCTTTGAATTTCTTCTTTGTCAAAAACACCATCAGCAGTGTTTCCATATTTCCATTAGTAAAATGTATGGCGTTTGGATATATTTTACAATTTTTATCTTGCATTAGACTTAGCCTGTGTCAGTAAGGTGCAGATTAGCAGTGCTATGCGCCATTTCCTTCGCTTTTTCATTGTTTCTTTCTTTAATTCAAGGAATATCATCCACTTCTTTTTCTAAGCATTGTCCTTCACACTCACTTTCTTCCTTTCCATAGCTGGAAAACTATGTTATGTAGATCTCTAGCTATAAACTAATGCTCGGAGGTAAAACCATATGATTTGGTCGGATCTTAGGGGGTTCACCAAAATATTTCTACACCAACTAATGGTGGGGATGTTTTTAACTCAAATTGGTGCTGGCAATTTAAAGCATAACAATTAGCTGAGAGACAGCTCTTATCTCCAAACACTCTTAAATTGAGGCACTCTTAAGTTGAGGTCCCACTGTAATCCATTTGCTAGCATATTATTCCGTGGAATCGAGTCGAGTGCCCCAAAAAAATCCCATGCGTTGATTGTTTGTGGGTTTTTTTAATTGAGTACTGCTGCAAATTAACCCGCCATTGGGTCAAAAAAATTGCCAGCATGTTGACCAATAAAATGAGAAAGACCTCGGAATTCAAGAAACAACTTGTTGCAAAGTATGACAAGAGTCTTCAATAAAAGGTAAACATGAAATCAAATGTGTGTTTATCCATTTTATTCATCATTTATATGTATTTTGTTTCTGTATGAAAAACAATTATTCTTAGAACATTTTTTTTGTGTTGATATTTTTGGGCAGTTGGATGATTTCTAAAGTATTCAAAAGTATTCAATCTCTGCATAATTCGGTGTTTGTCCTTTTGGAACTAAGTAAAACGGAAGTAAGCCTTGTAGATTTTTTGTGGCGATGTATGATGTAGAATCTAATGAGTAGGATGCTTGGTTAGTGTTTGTATTAATTCTAAACAAATTTAGATTATGACAAGGAAAGCACTCAGACGGTGCAGTCCTCCACCAGGCCCAATCTCCTAATAAAAAAAAGTCCTGAATCCAGACGGTGATTGGGATCAACCCCAAAATGTAATAACTTTCTCCTTATCCCATTTATGACATTTCCTGAAAGTTGGATGAAAATCTGCCAATAACCTTTTGAGCCATCTATAGCAGAATGAAAGAAAACTCCTTGTCAGTTATTGAGTACCTTGTCTCTGTGGGTGGAGGCGGGGCCACCAGCATACAAACACACATATACACACACATACACACACACACACACACACACACACACACACACACACACACATATTTTTGCATTTGTTAACTTCATGAAACCTCTGAAAAATGCCTACCTCTTTGGGACCACCCTTTCTAAATATATAAAGATTTTTATTTAAAACATCATTAATATATACTAGGGATGTCCCGATCCATGTTTTTGCACTTCCGATCCGATACCGATGTTTTTGCACTTCCAATCCGATACCGAGGCAGAAATTGGCCGATACTGGCCTATCCGACCATGTATTACAGTTTAAAGTTATTTAATCTACTTAGTCATGTTGAAAATGGTTTTAGTACTCTTGATAACAACTAGCCAGCTGAATTAGGTGAGTATCTTGTCTCTGTGGGTGGAGGCGGGGCCACCAGCATACACACACACACACACACACACACACACACACACACACACACACACACACACACACACACACACACACACACACACATATTTTTGCATTTGTTAACTTCATGAAACCTCTGAAAAATGCCTACCTCTTTGGGACCACCCTTTTAAATATATAAAGATTTTTATTTAAAACATCATTAATATATACTAGGGATGTCCCGATCCAGGTTTTTGCACTTCCGATGAGATACCGATGCAGAAATTGGCCGATACTGGCCTATCCGAGCATGTATTACAGTTTAAAGTTATTTAGCTTACTTAGTCAGTGCAACATGTATTATATAAACAGAGTAACGGCATTCGTCTAGACATAGACAGAGCCGGTGACGGCCCATTAAAAATAGACATCGCAAACTGATCGTGACAGACAGACGAGGAGAGAGGCCTTGACAAAGACTCAATTAACCGGCACTACACTACACAAGCTCCGGCTGCCGAGCAGCCCAATGCACAAGACGAGCGCGGGCTGTAATCGCAAACATTTATTCAGTTTAGAGTACGCCACCGACTCCCTCTGAGGAGCATTCCTGCCAGATATAAAAGGATTTGAGAAGGAAGACGAGAGGAAGGCAGCCCAATTAAAACAGAGAAGGAAGGCAGAGACGGAGTAACAGTCGCAGGTCAAAAGATGAAAGCCAAACAAAGCACGGCAAATTCAACTCTTCTGATGTTACAAATGGCTGAAACTCACGATCACAGCTGGCAGAGCTGAGACAGAAATGCTTTTGGCACAAAATAAAGTGAACTTGTTAAACACCGTCGTTTTAAGGGGCTGCCTTGTCGACTGATGTGTTGAGTTTGATACGAGCAAGAATCTTGTTAATGAGCAACACAAGAGGATCCGTGCAGCGTGAGTGAAGATTTGTCACATTCGTGCAAAGAATGGTTTTATTCAGACATTCAGCGGGGATCAGTCCAATTTCACAGTGATAACTTTATTTTTCCGAATGATACGATGAATGCACGGTGAGCCAAGTACCTCAGGTCAAGGGTCAAATCGGTGGGAGTGTTCTAAACTTCAAGATCATTTCTAGGAATCTGTGTGTCATAGCAGAGTAAGGTTTTTTTGGTTGGTATCACAAAATAACTTTTGAACACAGAATCAATTTTCAGCGTTACATAGCAGTGGTCAGAGGTGGGTAGTAACGCTACATTTACTCCGTTACATTTACTTGAGTAACTTTTGGGATAAATTGTACTTCTACGAGTAGTTTTTATGCAACATACTTTTATTTTACTTGAGTATATTTCTAGAGAAGAAACACTACTTTTACTCCATTCCATTTATCTACATTCAGCTCGCTACTCGCTACTTTTTTTTTTTAATCAATCTATTAATGTTTGTTTTGGTTAATGACAGAGCTTCAAAGTAGAATCTACGTATGCCTGCGTTTCACCAATCACATGCAGTCACTGGTGACGTTGGACCAATCAAACAGAGCCAGGCGGTCACATGACCCGACTTAAACAAGTTAAAAAACTTATTCGGGTGTTACCATTTAGTGGTCAATTGTATGGATTATGTACTGTACTGTGCAATCTACTAACACAAGTTTCAATCAATCAATCAAAAGTGTAAAGGAAAGATGACACTTTTTATTTCAACCGTACTTCCCGTCAAAAGCCAAAAGACTGATCGCACAGTTCCTGTCTTCACAATAAAAGTGCCGCTCCATCGCGCCTGCGCTAACAAAATAAGAGTCTCCGAAAGCCAGCGCAAACAAGCTAGCAAGCCACGGCGTTTGCCGCCAATGTATTTCTTGTAAAGTGTATAAAAATGAATATGGAAGCTGGACAGATAAAATGCCAAAAACCAACGACTTTCATGTGGTATTAGACAGAAAAGAGGAACTTTTTTTCTCCTCCATTTGAAAACTTGGACGTCTGATTCCAATCAATGCAAGTCATCAGAATCAGGTAATACACCAACTTATATTTTTGTCTTCATGAAAGATAGGAATCTATATGTTAAACATGCATGTATATTCATTAAAACACCTTCAACATGTGAAAAAAACGGCAAAATAAATAAATATAAATTATATACTGTATATATAAATGTATATATATATATATATATATATATATATATATATATATATATATATATATATATATATTTAATATAAATATATTTAATATATATGATTTAGGGCTATATAAGTAAACATTGATTGATTGATTGATTGATTGATATATATATATATATATATATATATATATATATATATATATATATATATATATATATATATATATATATATATATATATATATATATATGATATGTGTGTGTATGTATATGTATATATGAGGTAGATCACCTCAACTTGGTCATTTACTAAGTAATTGATAAACGTTGAAAAACTTATTAGGGTGTTACCATTTAGTGGTCAATTGTTCAGAATACGTACTGTACTGTGCAATCTACTAATACATGTTTTAATCAATCAATCAATCAATCAATCAATCAAATCAATCAAATCAATGAATGCCTACTGAGGCTATGGTGCTGTTAAGTTATTGTGGCTCAATGTGCCATTTTTCTAATTTTATTTTAATGTACTATTATTTCATATATATTATTTTTTGTGTTTTTGTTGCTTTAGAGATATTCCTGTCTCTGAATTTCCTCATTGCTATTTTAATGTTTTTGTGCATTATTTGTTGCCGTAATCAGGTTACTCATCAGTTACTCAGTACTTGAGTAGTTTTTTCAAAACATACTTTTACCCAAGTAAATATTTGGGTGACTACTCCTTACTTTTACTTGAGTAATACATCTCTAAAGTAACTGTACTCTTACTTGAGTACAATTTCTGGCTACTCTACCCACCTCTGGCAGTGGTTCTGTTGTGTTATTGTCATCTCCCTGCCGTCTCTATTTTTTATGTCAGTTTCTTTCCTCAGTCAATTAGTCCCCAGCGAGGCACACCTGCAACTAATAGATACCCGGGAGCATTTAAGCTCGTCACCGCCAGATGGTCCCTGCCGGTTATTGTTTCCTGAACTCCGCACGTACATGTCCCGGTACGTTGCTTTTTCTTAAATCCTGTTAATCTGTACCTCGTTGTGTTTTGTTTCCTAGCTACCTTGTTTTAAAGAGGAATTTTTGCTGCGATTAGTGCGTCCTGTCTTTTTCTCCGCCGACCACTGAAGAAACTGTTTTTGTTAATACCCATGGTGTGCACTTCTGCCCCATCGCCCTTTGTTAACCTTTTGGACTTATTAAATATTTTCCTTTTTGTACTACTACCTTGCCTTCATTCTCTGCATCCCGGGATCCACCATTGAACATTTCCTAACAGGTTCTCAACCATTTTTCAGTGATGTACCCCCTGTGAACATTTTTTTAATTCAAGTAATCAGAGCAAAGCATTTTTGGTTGAAAAAAATAGATAAAGAAGTAAAATACAGCACTATGTCATTAGTTTCTGATTTATTGAATTGTATAACAGTGCAAAATATTGCTCATTTGTATTGGTCTTTCTTGAAATATTTGGAAAAAAAGATATAAAAATAACAAAACTTGTTGAAAAATAAACAAGTGATTAAATCATAAATAAAAATGTCTACACATAGAAGTAATCATCAACTTAAAGTGCCCTCTTTGGGGATTGTAATAGAGATCCATCTGGATTCATCAACTTCATTCTAAACATTTCTTCACAAAAAAATAAATCTTTAACATCAATATTTATGGAAAATGTCCACAAAAAATCAAGCTGTCAACACTGAATATTGCATTGTTGTATTTTTTTTTCACAGTTTATGAAATTACATTCATATTTTGTTGAAGTATTATTCAATAAATATATTCATAAAGGATTTTCGAATTGTTGCTACTTTTAGAATATTTAAAAAAAAATCTCACGTACCCCTTGGCATACCTTCCAGTACCCCCAGGGGTACGCGTACCCCCATTTGAGAACCACTGTTATATAGGATGTCTAATAATTTATCTGGGCGATCGTTTTGCCAACTGTTACGGTGACAACGTCTTCTTGTGAGTCCGGTATCAGCTTGGCGGGCTATTAGTTGCAGCACATTAATTGCACCTGAGACGGTGGAGGAATGGCCTGACTTTAGGCCGGATCTACTAAAGGTTTGCTTGTACTAAAACCCGTGCAAACTTGTTAAGTGAGCAGAATAAGGCTAGCAAATCTCTTATGCGTTTGTCTTTATTAATTCACAAAATATTTGCTGGGTGTACCCCGCCTTCCGCCCAATTCCAGCTGAGATAGGCTCCAGCGACCCCGCAACCTCGAAGGGAAGAAGCGGTAGAAAATGGATAGATGGATGGATGTGCTGATTATCAAAACACCCTCAATACTGGGAGGGGAAAATGCAGATATAATTATTTATCACACGCAATGTGATTTATCAACACTCATCGCCGTTTTGGGAGCACTGTTTTGGCTTTTATTTAAGCGTGCAAACCGACAATTCCACACACTGCTGCAGGATCAGTGCTCACGCTGCTCAGACAGACGGGAATCTTCTGTCCTACGTGTTTGTGTCAACATTTTGGACGGTCACAAATAAAAAATATGGACACAACGTCTTATCAGCAACATCACTTTACAATTGATTACAATCACAATTGATTTTTTTTGGCATCGTGTAATATTTATTTAATGATTGTTTATTTCACATAGAATATATATTATTAAAATATTTATTATATGAAAAACACTTATTTAAGTATGCCTTTTTTTGCCTCTTGAAAGTAGTTGAAGTACAGCCTCTCTCCAATGAGCCCATCTTTTGCAGTAAAAAAAATATATTTCAATGTAAACGCACTGCAGGACTGCTTCTAAAATGCCCATAAAAAGTAATCGATGTCTCTTGTCTTTTCAGCAACATCCTTTTATAATTGTATAGCTACTAGATTTAGGCTGAATAAAACTCATTAAATTATTGGTTTTGGTGTTGTTTTGTGTTTTTTTAATGACTTAAATTTTTCACATGAAATATACATTATTAAAATATTTTTTAGATAATAAAAAGCGTATTTACGTATGCATTCCTTTGCATACTGAGCATAGTATGTGCAGCCTCTCACCAATGAGCGCACATTCGGCGATATAAAAAAAAAAGTAGCAGATGTCTTTTGCATGTTAGAAAACATAGCGACATGCCACAAGCAGCAACATAACAAAAATGTGCAGTAAATGAGAATGTCTCCATGGTGATGCCCTGTATAGTACACGCAAAATCCTCATTTAAAAAAGGCAGTTTGCACCACTTTTAAAATACATGCGCAGTCTTAGTAAGTCACACAGAAAACGCCCACTAATAGTGAAGTGGCGCAGTGGAAGAGTGGCCGTGCGCAACCCGAGGGTCCCTGGTTCAAATCCCACCTGGTACCAACCTCGTCACGTCCGTTGTGTCCTGAGCAAGACACTTCACCCTTGCTCCTGATGGGTGCTGGTTGGTGCCTTGCATGGCAGCTCCCTCCATCAGTGTGTGAATGTGTGTGTGAATGGGTAAATGTGGAAGTAATGTCAAAGCGCTTTGAGTACCTTGAAGGTAGAAAAGCGCTATACAAGTACAACCCATATAGTGCTTTTCTCAAGTGACTCAAAGTGCTTTTACATTGTGAAACCCAATATCTAAGTTACATTTAAAACCAGTGTGGGTGGCACTGGGAGCAGGTGGGTAAAGTGTCTTGCCCAAGGACACAACGGCACTTACTAGGATGGTGCAAGCGGGGATCGAACCTGCAACCCTCAAGTTGTTGGCACGACCGCTCTACCAACCGAGCTATTATAGTACACACTATTTTATAGATTGCACACGCTGTTTAGCACAGGGTAACACGATCTTTGTAAATCAGGCCCTTTGTGTCACGTACTGCTACTAACGCAAGTAGTTCTCCTAAGTTATAGTAATAAATTGAGTAATCAAACAACTTTTGTATTCTTTTTGAGAGTGCTGGCATGTTTAATCGTAAAAAATTGCAAACCAAATATTTGATCAATTTCCACATGACACTCTAATCTAAAATATAAAGTAGCAAGAAACACATCAATAATTAATAAAGCAAAACATGTTCAAGACCAACAATTATTTCACATTCTTTACTGCTTGCTACTGTTACCATATCTGAGTTATTGTGCAGAAATATGTGAAAACTGTTACGTCTGTTCGGCATTGTGATGCCGGGTTCGATTCCCTCGAGGATGCGTCGAAAATTGAACACAGCAAAAGGTATGAACTAATGATTTATTTAACAAAAGGTGCTAGAGAACAAAAATACTGGAGCTAAGAAAAGGCAAACAAAAGACGTTAGCATGAAAGCTAGGATAAACAAATAGTAAACTAAACTGGCACATAGGCACACAAAGGGGAAAACAAAATATTTAGCATGAGAGCTAAGAAAAAAGAAATTGCGCAGCGTGAGAGCTCACGAGAGTGATACAGAAATTGCATGGAAGCAAAAGTGCAAAGCAGACGTACCGTTGTGTAAGAACAAATTTGGATCCCAGACTGAACAACAAAAGATGCAGGCTTATATAAGGCAGGTGATTAGTGAGGACAGGTGTGCAGGGCCGAGAGAAACAGGTGAAACTGATAAGCTACCATGGTGACCGACTTAAACAGGAAATAATCGTATCAGACGGAGAGTGAAAATAAAAATGGAACAACAATCAATAATATGTGGAGGATCCAAAAAGCGGATCTCAACAAAAAGAACTACAAATGTGCGCTTCATTCACTAAATGTGTTACAAAAAAGATCAATTAGAATAATACATATTGTTGGATACAAACAACATACAAACCCTTTATTTATTAAATCACAATTATTGAATTTAAACGATATGGTGCATTTGCAAACAGCTAAAAGTATGTACAAAGCAAACTATAACCTGCTACCCAAGAATGTACACCTATTCTTCTCAACAAAAGAGGAGAAATATAACGTTATAGGAAAATCCAATTTAAAACATTTGTATGCTTGTACAACACTTAAAACCTATAACATATCTGTATGTGGGATTAAATTATGAAATGGATTAAGCAAAGAAATCAAACAAACCACCAATCTGATTCCGTTGAAGAGACTGTTCAAACGACAAGTGTTCACAAAGTACACAAAATAAAATTTATGATGAACATCTCGAACTCTTTAAAAAAAATGTTTAATTGAGACAATGATAATTTATGTATTTCATAGCTGTTTGCTTACTATGGTATATTATTTATTTTTCCACTGTTCTGTTACAGAGAACAACGCAAATTGGATAAAATCGCTTTGGTATGAAAAGGGGTAGGATTAAATAAGCTCTTCTTCTTCCTACTCCTTTTCGGACGTGCTGTAATGAAACAACTGGAATTGTGTGATGCATTACAATATATCGTATGCATGTTCGAAATTAACTGAAACTGAACTGAACTGAACTAATCTGGCTGTGAGCAGGCTTCAGTATGAACAAATAGTTGTAAGTTGTCCATCCATCCATCGATTTTCTACCGCTTATTCCCTTTTGGGGTCGCGGGGGGTGCTGGCGCCTATCTCAGCTACAATCGGGCGGAAGGCGGCGTACACCCTGGACAAATCGCCACCTCATCGCAGGGCCAACACAGATAGACAATATTCACACTCACATTCGCACACTAGGGCCAATTTAGTGTTGCCAATCAACCTATCCCCAGGTGCATGTCTTTGGAAGTGGGAAGAAGCCGGAGTACCCGGAGGGAACCCACGCATTCATGGGGAGAACATGCAAACTCCACACAGAAAGATCCCGAGCCTGGGATTGAACTCAAGACTTCAGGACCTTCATATTGTGAGGCAGACGCACTAACCCCTCTGCCACCGTGAAGCCCTATTTGTAAGTTGTACAAATTCTATTTATATTGGGAGTAATCAGTGTCACCCATCTCTTCCAAAGTTGAATGTATCATTGCAGCGACTATCTTTTCAAAACGGTTTGCAGCACTATCTTATCTTCAGCACCCTCACCTATTTTGGCCATGCATATCCATCTTCATCTTCGCCTTCTTCCTGATGTAGTACCACTTATTTCTTATTTGCTCCTGTGTGCAGCGCTCTGACTCCACGGTGAAGACAGCATCACACACGCCATTCCACTCACTCCTCTTTTGTTCGTTCGGAGCACCAAAAAGAAGCAGCTCCTTACTGACTCTTCCTGAATTCGGATCGGGCAGATTGGCAAGCACACGGCTAATTTTAATAGGATTTGAGTATTCAAAAGGGCCATTTC
Organism: Nerophis ophidion; assembly: GCF_033978795.1. Classification (NCBI taxonomy): domain Eukaryota; kingdom Metazoa; phylum Chordata; class Actinopteri; order Syngnathiformes; family Syngnathidae; genus Nerophis; species Nerophis ophidion. The sequence goes on from NC_084611.1 coordinate 73,994,600, forward strand.
CGATTTCCTCCAGGTTTATTGAGATTTTATAAAAAATGTGCTTGGATTAACATCAACGTTGATTCATCTGAATGTTTTCTTGCATGTGCTGTTTTCTGGATTTGAACGTACAATTTTTTTAGTAGGAAATCCATGCAATTATTAATAAATGAAGCCCCAGGTTAGGGCCTTTACTCGTTTTTTGCCCAAAGCTCAAAGCTGACCCTGCAATGAGGACAAGCGGTGTAAAAAATGGATGTCGCGGACGACAATCATAGCACGTTATACATATTTTATAGCTGGCTAGCAGTTGTTTCCACTAAATATTCTCACTCATCATCAGTAGATAGCATCACAAGGACATTACACTCGCCACTCTGCAGCAGTTTTTTTATTTTAATTATGCAAATGTGCCAGCTGTAGCCTCGTTTTTCTCGACTCCACACAAGCCTGTAGTGTTGTTATTACTGCGACACGGCTCTCTTAACAGTCATGTGGCTCTGAGATAAAAGGCATATTGTGTTGCATTCAAAGACTTGTGTTCTTTAAACCCCTCACAGTTGAGTTGAGTTTTCTTCAGGGCAATGCTGCAAAGCGAGCAGTTACAAGATAAGCTTGTTAGCTGTGACGCTAATCAGTGACAGAAAGTCCGGCAAGGAGGTGAACTTAGTGCGCTCTGGACTTAACAAGAAGTGTCAATCAGGCAGAGATTACAAACCTGCAGTGTCAATCAGGCCACTATATCGTCTAACTTTCGTCTGTGAAAGAGCGATTCGATAAAATCAGGAGATTTGCTAGGTTTTTTTTCAGTATGAAAATGTACATGACATAGTTTATTCATTTATATGGAGGCTGTGTAGCTTTCTTTCCAACAGAGGGCAGCAAAACATCTTAATACCAAGCGGGGAACAAAAAGACCTTGTTAGACAGCAATAGAAGTGTAAAAATAAATTGACTGGAAACCCTTTTTTTTTTTTTTACAAGCCGCAGAGCATCATTGAAAATAAACCTGCTCTTGGATCCTTACTCCAGTGTTGGAGATTTAGAGAGAGCATTGTCTCAGGTTGACCTTCTTATTTTAAACATTCCTAGAGATGGAATTAAACTTCCTTTTATTGTCATTCAAATTTAAACTTTACAGTACGGATAAGAACAACATTTTGTTGCATTAGCTCGTTGTAGTGCAGGATAAAAGAGCAATAAGGTGCAGATATAAATAAATAGATTACTGTACAGATAAAAATATTGCAGTTTTGCATATGCATTCACGTTTATGGATGCATGTTATATTGTCTTGCCTTGTAATTTTGAGGGGAATTGATGGGATTATTATGATGCGTTCAAGTAATTTACAGTATAGCCTGAGGAAAGAAGCTGGAGGTTCTGCTACAGAGGCTGCGGAACCTCTTATTCTGTAACTGAAGTGTGTTGGACTCAATTCAGATGGTAAAAATCATCAATACATTATAATTTTTTCAGGACTGTAATGATAATCTTTTTTTGTTATCTACACAAAAAATGTATTTACCTATACAAGCGTACTATGAGTCTTCTCACTTAAACAATACATTTAAATATTGTATTATCGTATTTTTCGGACTATAAGTCACAGTTTTTTTCATATACTCCCTAGCGACTTATGTGTGAAATTATTGACACAATACCGTAAAATATCAAATAATATTATTTATCTCATTCGCGGAAGAGACGAAGAAAATGTCAGCAATCGTCACACACACGTCAGCAATCGTCACATACACGTCAACCAATAAGAGGGTCATGGCAGAAGTGCATTGTGGGTCATGGAATGCTAACTGCTATATGCTATACGCTACTGCCGTAGCTATTAAGATGGATCATTTCATCGTTGGCGGTAATTTATAAAAACGGAGAAGGGCTGAACAAAAATGGAAACCGAAAAGGACATCATGTACTGCAGATTACAAGCTGGACGTAGTGAAATATGCTGCAGAAAAAGACAAGAGGAAGCGGCGCATACCTTTGGAGTTGGCAGAGTTGTTTAGAAGCGACATCGAGGAAGAAGATGTCATCGGATTTATCGATTAGGAGTGACGGATTGATTGGTAAAACGTATATCATGTTCTATATGTTATAGTTATTTGAATGGCTCTTACCATAATATGTTACGTTAACATACCAGGCACCTTCTCAGTTGGTTATTTATGTGTCATATAACGTACACTTATTCAGCTTGTTGTTCACTATTCTTTATTTACTTTAAATTGCCTTTTAAATGTCTATTCTTGGTGTTGGGTTTTATCAAATAAATTTCCCCAAAAATGCGACTTATTCCAGTGCGGCATATATGTTTTTTCCTTCTTTATTATGCATTTTCGGCCGGTGCGCCTTATACTCCGGAGCGATTTATAATCCGAAAAATACGGTAGTTGCAGCTGCAAAAAAATATATAATACAGTATGATAACAACAATAATATCAATAACATAATATTCTTTTGTTTATCACTGGTAATTGACCATGGTATATTCATATCCACAAAGTAAAAACTACTAATTAAACATTGAATATTGTCATAGATACGGCATACAAAAACCTGTTAACGACCTACTAAATACCAGTTTTACCATAATGAAAGTCTTCTAGACATGAAATAGCCCCCTTTTGTCATTTTACACTTATTAAATCCAAGATAGTCTAATGCTGAGCTAATCAGTGGCCGTGATACCAATCAGCACGTTCGGATTGGTTGAGTCTTCTCGAGTGGGCAATACTACTGTATAATTGATATTTGTAGTTTAAATAGCCATTGTTATGGTTAATTTGGACCACAAATGCATGGAATATGCTTTAAAAAAAGCAAAAAACAAATCCGCGATAGAGTGAAGGAGCAAACTTTGAAGTGTGATGTGGTGATGGACGACTGTAATGCAATATAGTATCATGTACTCAGTGATGGGCAGTAACAAGCTACATGTAGCTAAGCTACCTAGCTTATCTACATTTTTCAGTAACTTGGCAGTAGCTCCACTACTTTTTTGAACGAGTAGTGATTCCTGTAGCTTTGCTATTTTTAGACCCACGTATCAAGGTAGCATACATCTAAGCTACAAGCTTCCAAGACAGAAAATGGACTGTGAATCTAGGCCAAAAAAAATACGGAGAAAACAACATGGCCTGGATGATTGAGAACATTTATATATACGGAGATAATCCATAATGATTGGTTGGTATGATAAGTCACAACTGGTTAAGGTTAGAGCGAAAGATGACAAACTGGCCAATCAGAGGCAAGATAAGGCGAGCAGAGGAAACCAGGAATCAAAACCATAACAGACAAGATGATTATGAAGGAGTCGGACACAGATGAACGCTTCAAGCTGACGACTCATAAAAATAAATAAATAAACATAGTCAAAAATGGCAGAGAGATTTGCTCCCGCAGTTTAGATTTGTCCTTTAATGATGACGATGAAGTCCAGGAAACCCACAATAATGTGTCTCATTGGTCATATTTAGACAAATGTATGCGTGTATGGAGAAAAACAATGCCCAAAACCTCAGTTTTTAGTTGTTTAGTCTGTAAAGCAAAAATCATAACGGATCTCTTCATCTAAGACGTCCAACACAAATTTAAGAATCAAAAAACAACTATAACTAACTGTTCCTACACAACACAAAAGTCATTGTGTGTGTATATATATATATATATATAGATATATATATATATATATGTATATACATACATATATATTTATATACATATATATATACATATATCTATATACATATATATATACATATATACATATACATATACATATATATATATATATATATATATATATATATATATATATATATATATGGGTTAAGCGGTAGAAAATGGATGGATGGATGGATATACTGTATACATTTACATATACATATGTAGCTTTGATGTAGCAATCTACTTTTGCCGTGTAGTTTGCAATTCTCTGGGATAGATTGAGTAACTTGTAGCTTAGCTTACTACATTTTCCAAGTCACTTGCCCATCACAATATACTTTATTGAAAGGGTATAATAATTAGTTTGTGTTCTATAAAGCAAAACAGTCTGTTAGAAGATGTATTGAAAATCAAATAAGACAAATACAGTCGTACCTCGCTTTTCGTACGCCCCACTTCTTGTGTGATGAAAAAAAAAAAGTTTACATTGTGCATAGCAAACTAGTCTGTATCCTTTCTAGGAATCAAGTTCCCAAACAAAAGAACTACATGCATATCTTTTAAATTGATTTGGACTGCAAAATAAGGCACCATGGTTAAGAAAAACAAACCTATCTAGTTATTAATTAACTCAACATTACCACCTATTGAATCAGCCTTCCTGTTTCCTCAAACGATGACTTCATACTCAGCATCCTAATGTTTGCACCACTCATGGATGAAGGTCAATTTAAAGGCCACCAAGAGATGATTGCCTTTACAGAAAAACAAAAAAAAATACTCCTCTCAATTGTCTCACCTGTACTGAGCCTGGAAGTGTTCTTGGACAAAACTGTTGCGGCCTCGAGGCTGCTGTGTGCTCGCCGGCCGTGAATTGGACAGGTCCTCCAGTGAGCTGGGTCCCTGGAGACACAATAAAACCACATTAAAAAGAAAAGTAAGTGCAAACTAGAGTTATGCGGTATACAGGCACTAGTGTTGTAACGATACCAATTTTTTGGTACCGGTACTAATGTTATGATCCGCTGCCCGGATCATATTATGTTTAGATTTTTGAGTCTTTTTGTGTTTACTGTTGGTTTTGGACTCCTTCGGTTCCTGTTTGTGCACTCCTCAGTTGGTTTCCATAGCTACGTACTATTTTCACCTGCCGCTTGTTCCGGACGCACACCTGTTTTTGTAATCACTGTCGTTATTTAAGCCTGCCCTCCCCCGTCAGTCTGTCTGGCTTCGTAGTTTGTGTTCATACAACAAGTGATGACTTTTGTTCCCAGTTCTGTACCTGCTAGCTTCCACGCTAGGCCCTTTGTTTTCTAGCTCCCATGCTAGCTCTTTTTTTTTTTGCCTTCTGTGCTTTGAGCAAGTTTTTCTTTGTTAGGGTCTGATTTATTTTTAAATAAATCATTTGTTCCTACCTTCACGCTGTGTCCGAGGCTCGCCAGCATTCCTGGGAGAAAGAATCCTCATCACTATGCAACCAGGTTGTTACAACTAAATTTATTTTGGTACTTTTCTAAATAAAGGGACAACACAAAAATTGCATTATTGGCTTTATTTGAACAAAAAAATCTTAGGGTACATTAAACGTATGTTTCTTATTGCAGTTAAATCCTTAAATAAAATAGTGAACATACAAGACAACTTGTGTTTTAGTAGTAAGTAAACAAACAAATGCTCCTAATTAGTCTGCTGACATATGCAGTAACATATTGTCATGTTTTATTTTTCCATTCTATTATTTAGTCAACATTATTAAAGACAAGTGGTAGAAAATTAATTATTAATCTTCTTGTTTATTTACTGTGAACATCAGCTTACTTCCTGTTTCAACATGTTCTATCGACACTTCCGTTAAAATGTAGAAAATCACTTATATTTCTGTTGTTTGATACTTTACATTAGTTTTGGATGATACCATACATTTGGTATCAAATACGATACCAAGTAGTTACAGGATCATACATTGGTCACATTCAAAGTCCTCATGTGTCTAGGGACAAATTTCCTGAGTTTATAAACATAATATACATTTATTTTAAAAGAAAGAAGATGTTGTGATGGCAAAAAATATGTACGTAATCATACGTATCGACTCGATACGTCCTTGTACTTGATATCATTACGGTGCATGTTAAGTGATCCACCGATGCCGTTTGTTTACATTTTGATGGCGGTGAGCTACGGTGTTTAGTGAAACATATTTAGCTATTCCTCTTCCGGCAGGTATGATACTTGTAAGAAACTTACTTAATTTTTCGCCATGGAGGCGAGGATTAGTGATTTAGAAGTAGCTAAAACACTGCTGACGGCGAATGGACGTTAGCCGCTAGCTAGCTAAATTTCAAAGCACCCTTCCTGAGGGCGTTTCAGTGTTATATTTCACCTTTATGGTTAGTTTTTAAGCCGAATGCGTCTATTCTCCCTTTTCTGTCCACACACTGTGTCTGCTTGTAAAAACTCTGTGATTGTGTGCTGATGAACATGCTCGTCTGCTCGTAAACCAGCAATGTCACGACGTGACTTCGACACGGGTGCGGGACCGGTACGCGGTATAGTACCAAATATGACTTATTAGTATCGCGGTACTGTACTAATACCGGTATACCGTACAACCGGCACTAATAAAGTACCGCGGTACTAATAAATTAAAAAGGGTACTATACTGTTCCTGAAAAATATTGTCACTTTTTTTTCCGGACATGATGGCGCGCCATCGTCATGTTGTGACATTGCTGTTCGGCAACGCATACTAACAAATGTTCTGGGGGAAACACTGTATATCATAAGATTTTTAGTTAAAATAAAGCCAATAAGGACGCCTTGTTTGTGTTCTCCTTTATTTTGAAAAGTGCCAACATATTGGAATGGGGACAGACTTATAGTGCAAACTCTGAACATATACGTTACAATTAGGGATTGTATCTAAAACAAAACAAAAAATGTTACTTTTGGTGGGCGGGGGCTTTAACAACAACTTTTTTACAGGAGAAATAGCCTCAACAAGGCGTGTGAAGAATGTGAAAAGGGAATTCTTTGTTTTGTTGTTGCAAAATACCTACTGAGAAGTTTAGTGTTCTGTTATGCTCATCCCTCTGTGTGTAAACTGGGGAAACCTTGTATCATCTTTTTATGACAACATTTGAGTGCGGCGAGGCAGTATTTTGTCTCCTTGTAGTTTATGGTGTTTGTAAGGAGGATTTATCAACGCTTTTAAAATGAATGTAAACGTGAAGGCTGTCTAGTGTGCAAGACGTTCATTAACTAAGCTGACGATTTAGGGCCTGATCAACCAAAAGTTTACCTGTATCAAAGTATGCTCAAACTTGATAACGCACGCACAGCTCATCTACTAAACTGCAGAGATTTGCTTTTTTTACAATAGCAAAATAAGATGAGCAATCAATTTAGCGTTTGCCGCCATGTACAGTACAGGCCAAAAGTTTGGACACATTTTCTCCTTCAATGGGTTTTATTTATTTTCATGACTATTTACATTGTGGATTGTCCCTGAAGGCATTAAAACTATGACTGAACACTAAGGGTGTAACGGTACGTGTATTTGTATTGAACTGTTTCGGTACGGGGCTTTCGGTTCGGTTCGGATGTGTACCGAACGAGTTTCCACACGGATATATTGAGTAGCTTGCCACACGTTGTGTAAACAATGCACACTGAGGCACAACACACGGCATGCTAGCAGCGACTGGGCTACGATATACTGACAATACCTCCTCTTTTGCGGGGCTGTCCGGGTGGAGTTTCTTAAATGCCTCAAATGTCCGGCATTTTAAGTTGGGGTTGTGTGTATTTTCAATGTACGTTCAGGGTTAAGAAGGAGTTAAAAACAAAACAAATTGTGCACGCAGCAGCATTGGTGAGGGAGGGGCAGAGACAGAGAGAGCGAGAGAGTTATGATAAACGCGCATGCGTCGCCAGGCTCGGCTTTTTACCCATAGATTTATCAGATTTTATTTTTTATTATCTATAGCAAGGATGTCAAAAGTGTGCCCCGAAAGCCATTTGCGGCCCACAGCTAATGTTTTAAAGGCCCATGGCACATTCTAAAAATACTATTAAAATAAACAAAAACATAAACTAAAGTGAAATAAAAAAGCTTAAAGGTTAAATGTTATTTAGAAAAAGTTGCAACTTTGACTAATAAAACAAAGCTTTCTATTTTTGTCTTTCAAACTGTCATTGCTCAAAACATAATATTGAATCAAAATCAATGTTATTATGAATTATTGACCTATCCAAGGTTTGGATTACTTCACGTATTCCACTAAGAAAAATATTTTTGGTGGAAGATTTTGCAAATTTGGTAAATAAATAACCAAAAAAGGTATATTTTTTCCTTTTCTTACTGTACCGAAAATGAACCGAACCGTGATCTTAGAACCGAAGTACCTACCGAACCGAAATGTTTGTATACCGTTTCACCCCTACTGAACACATGTGGAGTTATGTACTCAACAATAACAATTGGAAATAACTGAAAACAAAATAGCCACCCTTTGCTCTGATTACTTTTTTGCACACACTTGGCATTCTCTCGATGAGCTTCAACAGGTAGTCACCTGAAATGGTTGTCACTTCACAGGTGTGCTTAAAGCTCATTGAGAGAATGCCAAAAGTGTGCAAAGCGGTAATAAGAGCAAAGGGTGGCTATTTTGAAGAAAATAGAATATAAAACATGTTTTCAGTTATTTCACCTTGTTTTGTTAGTGTGATGAGGTGGCGACTTGTCCAGGGTGTACCCCTCCTACCGCCCAAATGCAGCTGAGATAGGTTCCAGCACCCCCCACGAGCCCTAAAGGGACAAGCGGTAGAAAATGGACTGACGGATGGATAACTCCACATGTGTTCATTCATAGTTTTGATGCCTTCAGTGACAATCTACAATGTAAATAGTCATGAAAATAAAGAAAACATGCTGACCATCACAACAGCCACAATGCTGGGAGGAGAAAATGCAAATGTAACTCCTCAGCACACCTTATTTATTCTAGCAAGACTGAAATTGTTCTGTGACCATTGTTTTTGAGTCTTACATCTAGGAAGGACGTGTTAACTGGCACAGTAACACACACAGCTGTGAGAAAGAAGGTACATGGACTGTAGAAAATACATGTAGACAAATCAGTAACATCATTTTATAATTTTATACATGCTGGATGGCTTTAGGGGGTGATTGACACAAATTGATGTGTTTTGATTTGATTTTGATTTTTATTAAGGATTCCAATTAGCTGTTGGAATCTAGTCTTACTGATTTAGAATAGTGAAACACTTTTGACCTTCCAAATACAAGAGTAAAACACACCACGAACTTGCATTACAATAATTATTAGATATTATGATTCAATAAGTGCTTAATTTGGCAAAAATATCGTTTGGGCCGGGCCAAAATAGAGTGGTTAACTTCTTTTTACGCTTAAGCGACATTGAGGAATGTCTATTACAGGTGCTTTGCATTACGGGACGGCGTGGCGCAGTGGAAGAGTGGCCGTGCGCAACCCAAGGGTCCCTGGTTCAATCCCCACCTAGTACCAGCCTCGTCTCGTCCGTTGTGTCCTGAGCAAGACACTTCACCCTTGCTCCTGATGGGTGCTGGTTAGCGCCTTGCATGGCAGCTCCCTCCATCAGTGTGTGAATGTGTGTGTGAATGGGTAAATGTGGAAGTAGTGTCAAAGCGCTTTGAGTACCTTGAAGGTAGAAAAGCGCTATACAAGTACAACCCATTTATCATTTGTATATATATACATTTTCTCCCACGAATTGATTAACGTGGAGTTGAAAAACGTATTCGGGTGTTACCATTTAGTGGACAATTGTACGGAATATGGACTG
>NC_084611.1:74356615-74434115 GCF_033978795.1 Nerophis ophidion
TTTTAGGTTAGATCAATTTGGACCGTGCCTTTGAAATGTTGTATCTAGATTGATCTCCCAAGGCGCTTTGGATATAAAATATCAAAATGAGCAACCTCTGTCTCTGATTGATTTAAAACCAGTTTATGTATCATAAAATAACCTGGGGGCGTTGACCTAAGGAAGAACAGGTACAAACGCAACAGTAATGCCTTACATTATTGTATTGCTGCCTCCAAAAACATGTTAACTTTGGGTTTGTATTTACTGTACTGTTCTTCTGGGAGAACCGCAACAGTGTTACTCAAACTCGAACAACATGTTTCCCTTTATTGAGGAGGCGGCGTCCAATCCCCAACAAGTGGCTGTAGACGCATATTAATAAGGAGAATGTGACTCCAGAAATAAATAGGCATTGGAGGTGTGAATGAAGGAGGTGTGACCAACAGCCCAGGAGGAGGCCTTTCTCCGCTAACGGGACTGACGGAGAAACAAAGCGTGGCAGATAAAGCGTGAAATTAGATTAGGGAGCCCAGTGTGCCGGCCTGTTCCGTGCTCTTCCGCTTTGCACCGGGCTGGCCTGTTTACACTGCATTTGGATTGGATCCAGATTACACAGAGGGAGGAAAAATAGCCTGGGGTGGAGATAAGTGACTGTATTTTGGATTTGGACCACTTATTAAAAACAAAAGACACACATGACTCTTAATTACGTTTTAGTCTGTTGGTATGACGGACAATACTGACAGGAGGTGGATAAGATTTGATAAAACACCCAGTTGGTTTAGCACGAAAGTATCGTATTCTTGGTCGGGCTTTTTTGCCGATATTCCGATATTGTCCAACTCTTAATTACCGATACCAATATCAACCGATATATAAAGTCGTGAAATTAACACATTATTATGCCTAATTTAATTGTGATGCCCCGCTGGATGCATTAAACAATGTAACAAGGTTTTCCAAAATAAATCAACTCAAGTTATGAGAAAAAAATGCCAACATGTCACTGCCATATTTATTATTGAAGTCACAAAGTGCATTTTTTTTTTTTTAACATGCCTCAAAACAGCAGCTTGGAATTTAGGACATGCTCTCCCTGAGAATGAGGAGGTTGAGGTGGGCGGGGTTGAGGTTGGGGGCGGGATGGTGAGTAGGAGGTAGCGGGGGGTGTGTATTGTAGCGTCCCGGAAGAGTTAGTGCTGCAAGGGGTTCTGGGTATTTGTTTTTTTTGTAATAATAATAATGATTTTATTTGTAAAAAGCACTTTACATTGAGCAAACAACCTCAAAGTGCTACAGTGTATAAAATAATGATAATAATAATAAATAAATAAAAAACATTAATAATAAAAATACAATATAAAAACTAGAAGAGCCTAATAGCTAGAACTAGTATGCGTATATCTACAAAAAAAGCTTTTTTTTTTTTTTTTTAAAAGAAGGGTTTTAAGCCTTTTTTAAAAGCATCCCCAGTCTGAGGTGCCCTCAGGTGGTCAGGGAGAGCGTTCCACAGACTGGGAGCAACGGAGCAGAAAGCCTGGTCTCCCATAGTTCGTAGCTTTGTCCTTGGAGGTTGGAGGAGGTCAGCCTGTTTAGAGCGGAGGTCTCCCGTCCAAAGGCAAAACCCAGTAACTCAATTTTGGTCAAAACTGAGCTGATAATAATTTTGGAGTTCCTAGGTGATATGCTTTACATTAGTGTATGCGATATTGCAATTTGTTCCGTAAGTAAGCTGTTACGCGCATGGCAGGACCTAGCAACTACTACATAACCGCATAGATACAACAGAAAAACCTAGTATCTCAAGGGACCAATCGAAGCTTCTTTGTCAGTCGCCTTATTGTCTTTAATGAGACATTTGCACGAATGGGGGCCGACGGTCAACCTGATTATGTGATATTATGGCACGAGGGGATATTTGGAAGATTGGCCCAGGACGTTGCAAGCACCTTCATTAAATGTATTGTTCTTGATTCTTCCCCTTGCATACTCTTTTGGGCAGATAACTGTGGAGGTCAAAATAAAAACTGGACGCTGTACACGGCTCTTGCCCAATGTGCAAACGCAGAATGGGGCCCACCCGGGATTGTGATAAAATATCTGGAGAAAGGGCACACGTTCATGAGAGCAGATTCAATCCATGGCTCAATCGGCAAGAAAATGAAAGCTGAAGAAAACATCTATACGTTTGATGACTTTGTAGATCTTTGTAAGACAGCATCAAGATAGATTGGTTTTCCTTTGTTTTCTCAAAATCAGCTAGAAGTGAGTTACTAGGTTTTGCCTTTGGACGGGAGAGGTGTTGTGTGGAGGATTTGGGAGTGACTAGTTCTTTGAGGTAGAGGGGGGGCATTTCCATGGAGGCACTGGTGGGTTAGCAGGGAGACTTTGTATTCAATCCTCAGTGGAACAGGAAGCCAGTGAAGGGATTTCAGAGTTGGTGTAATATGGTCGCATTTCTGCACTCTCAGTTTATGTTGTGTTACGGTGTGGATGTTCTCCCAAAATGTGTTTGTCATTCTTGTTAGGTGTGGGTTCACAGTGTGGTGCATATTTGCAATGGTGTTAAAGTTGATCAGAAACACTTTAAACGTGTCCAAACTCTGACCGTCTTGCTGTATAGCTTCCTGTTGCTAAACAACGGCTTTGAAATATCGTCCGGTTTGCAGCATTTTTAGTTGAAGGAATTTATCAGCGAAGGTGGCTTTGTTCAGCAGCAAGTCTGTTTTTGTGATAAGACTGAAAAACACGCTGCAGCGGACCTCTTATTACGGCGATGGAGAAGGCACTACCAGGACACAAGACGATGAGGGATCGCCTCACACTGCAATTTTTGCTAACATTAACAGTGACTGTAAAAACACTGATTGTTTATTATGTCAAAACTCCGGGAGTGTTCAACAATGCCACAACTACTTACAGACACAAGGTAAAATTATTTTATTTTGTTTGTTTTTTATTGTAGCAGTATGGTGGTTAATATTTTGGAGCGCACCAACAAGACTTATGTGGGTTTTCAGGTTTCAGGTTGAATTATTTTAGACATTTAAACATTTGATGGAGAAAGAGAGTATATATTGTGTGTGTGCGTGTGTGTGTGTATGTATGTATATATAAAATATGTGTGTGTGTGTATATATATATATATATATACATATATATATATATATATATATATACATATATATATATATATATATATATATATATGTATGTATGTGTGTGTATATATATGTGTACGTGTATATATGTGTGTATATATATATATATGTCTATATACATGTATTTATGTATGTATGTTTATGTATACATGTGTGTAATATGTATGTATATATATATATATATATATATGTGTATGCATATATATATATATATATATATATGTGTGTATATATGTATGTATATGTTTGTATGTACGTACATACATATGTATGTATATACGTGTATGTATGTTTGTGTATGTTAATATATGTGTATGTATATATATATATATATATATATTTATGTATGTATATATGTGTGTATATATATGTATATTTTTATATGTGTATATATCTATGCATATATATGTGTGTGTATATATATATGTATATATGTGTGTATATACATGTATTTTTTAATATATATGTATACTTATGAACGTGTGTTTAGCGTTGTCACCTGCCACACAACATCCTGCACAGGTTTATATAGTTCATGATTAATGCAATATTTTTTTATGGTTAATCACTTGTGTTAACTATGACAGCCCTAAAAAAAAATACAAAAAATAATTGGTCTTTCAAATTGCTCGTGGAACCTGATAAAATACTCTCAGGCTCCCCACCTTGCCTTGTCCTAATGCACATAATCCAAGGAGGTGCCCAAAGGCTTGTGATCCATCCCAGTTTTGGACGAGCTTCACACACATTGAGGAGTGATGGTGTCCCCCCTCCCCAAAAGCCCCATCATCCTCTCTCCCATCTTCATCATCATCATTACTTTCACATCCTGTGCATCCCGACGGGCCCAAGCGGCCCTCACAGGTCACCGGTGGTTAATCTCCCCCACATTTGGGTTGCCGGGCAGACATCTCTGTCACGACCCGTGGGAGTGGCGACTCACACCATCCGTGACCTAGCGGCACAATGTGTGTTTTGTCTGGGCCGCGCCATCCCAGGTATTCTCCATGCATTCCATCCCTCCCTGTGGTCGACAGCAGTGGGGGGGCTGGGGGGGTCTCGCACTGCGGGGGACAAATTGATATCCACTCGGTGTTTGCCAAAATGTGCCCTGAGCAGCCTGGCCGCCTGCATCCAGCGGCGGTGCATGAGACACCTGCCAAACAGCTGTCACACACACCCTCAAACGTGAACATGCATGCACACACGCATGCTGCTCCAAAATCTTACACATTCCTCTTTTAATTGCTCCATCAACACCTTCACTTTACAGGCCATTTTTGGCATTTTCACCCATGTCTGATACATTTTGGTGATCAGCATTTGTAACATCAGCTAAAAATGGAATCTACTTTCGTTGTTTGACATCTCTTTACAGCCTTTGTATATACATTCATCTTGGAATGTTACCACTTTCCATCAGGTTTTTTTTGGCCCTGTAATGAGGTGGCGACTTGTCCAGTGTGTACACCACCTTCCGCCTGATTGTAGCTGAGATAGGCGCCAGCGCCCCCCGCGGTAGTAAATGGATGGATATTCTATTTAAATATGTGTATACATATATAAATCTCCTGATGATTGAGCGAACCCCTCATGAAACAGTTCTGTGGAGATGAAGTAGTCTTGTGATTTTTTTTCCCATACATACATATATATATATATTTATATTTATATATATATATATATCTAATGTGTGTGTGTGTGTGTGTGTGTGTGGTTGTGTGTATATATATATATATATATATATATATATATATGTGTGTGTGGGAAAAATCACAAGACTACTTTATCTCTACAGAACTGTTTCATGAGGGGTTCCCTCAATCGTCAGGGGATATATATGTGTATATATATATATATATATATATATATATATATATATATACATGTGTATATATGTGTATATATATGTGTGTGTGTATATATGTGTTTATATAAATATGTATATATATATATATATATATATATATATATATATATATATATATGTGTGTGTGCGTATATACATGTATGTATGTGTGTGTATACATGTGTGTGTGTGTGTGTATATATATATATATATATATATATGTATGTGTGTGTGTATATGTACATGTGTATATACGATAATGTGTATATACGTGTGTGTGTGTATATATATATATATATATATCCCGCAGACGTGAGCACATCACCCCTATATTAGCGTCCCTTCACTGGCTCCCTGTGCGTTATCGAATCAATTTTAAACTCCTTCCATTTGATTTTAAATGTCTAAACAACCTGGCGCCAACATATCTCTCCGACCTCCTTCAGCCTTACTGCCCCACTCGATCCCTAAGATCAGCCGATCAGCTGCTACTGATGGTCCCTGACACAAGGCTGAAGCTTAGAGGTGACAGAGCTTTCGTTGCTGCTGCTCCCAAGCTCTGGAACGACCTACAGTACCTCTGAGTGTTAGACAAGCCTCCTCTCTTCCTGTTTTTAAATCTCTCTTAAAAACATACTTTTATTCCTTGGCTTTTAACACTAAGTGATATCCATCCTGCAATGGCGCCCCATTATACACCTGCTGTGAAACTGTTTTTATTATTTATTTATGTATTTTTTATCATGTTCTGTTTGTGTTGTTTGCTCGGTCCTCGAATTATCTTTTAACCTGTCCATTGTACAGCACTTTGGCTACCCCTGTGGTAAATTTTAAATGTGCTTTATAAATAAAGTGGATTTGATTTGATATATATATATATATATATATATATATATATATACGATGAGGTGGCGACTTGTCCAGGGTGTACCCCGCCTTCCGCCCGATTGTAGCTGAGATAGGCGCCAGTGCCCCCGCGACCCCGAAAGGGAATAAGCGGCAGAAAATGGATGGATGGATGGATATATATTTAAGGAAACTATTTCCGTTTGATTACGACTTAATATTTTTCTCTGTTAACATTTTTCACATAAGATTCCAACTTTTTGTTAGGAGTAAAAAAGATTACTTTGTAATCATGACTTTTAATATTTGTTTCTGTTAAATTTTTTTGTAATTACATTCCAACTTTTTGTAAAAAAAAAAATACAAAATTACGACCTTTAATATTTTTCTTTTTACTTTTTTATTTTTACAAAAGATTTTGACTTTTTGAAACTAAACAATGTTGAGTGATTACAACTTATAATATTTTTTCTGTTAAATTATTTCTCATAAGATCATAAGACTACGACTTTTTGGAAGTAAAATAAATGTAATTAATGTTGGATTACAACCTCTAAAAATGTTTTCCTGTTAACTTTTTACGCGAAAGTTTCCAATTAAAAAAAAAAAACAACAAAAAAACGATTTACGTTTGATTGCGACTTTTAATATTTTTCTCTGTTAACATATTTTTTCAAAATATTCCAACTTTTAGGTAGAAATAAAAACGATTACTTTTTAATCATGACTTTTAATATTTGTTTCTGTTTATTTTTATGATTAGATTCAAGCTTTTTGTAAAAAATTACGTCCTTTAATATTTTTCTTTTAACTTTTTTTTTTACATAAAATTCCATCTTTTTGGAACTAAAATAAAGTTGACTGATTACAACTTCTCATGTTTTTTCTGTTAAATTATTTCTCATAAGACTACGCCTTTTTGGAAGTAAAATAAATATAATCAATGTTGGATTACAACCTCTAAAAATGTTTTCCTGCTAACTTTTTATGCAAAAGAATCCGAATTTTAAAATACATACAAACAAAAAAACAAAAACATTTACGTTTGATTAGGACTTTTAATATTTTTCCCTGTTAACATTTTTCACATAAGATTCCAACTTTTTGGTAGGAATAAAAAAAGATTACTTTTTAGTAATGACTTTTAATATTTGTTTCTGTTAACTATTTTTGGTCAATAGATTTCAAGTTTTTGTAAAAAAAAAATACAAAATTACGACCTTTTTACATAAGATTCCGACTTTTTGGAACTAAAAAAAGTTGGCTGTTTGATTACAACTTCTAAAAATGTTGTCTGTTAAATTATTTCTTAAAGGACTACGACTTTTTGGAAGTAAAATAGATTTAATTTATGTTGGATTACAATTTATAAAACATTTTCCTGTGAATTTTTTTTTTGTAGGATTACGTGTTAGAAGATTTTTTTTTAACATTTCTGTTTGATTTTGATATTTTTCTTAACTTTCTTCATATTTGGACATTTTGTCAGCAAAAAAAAAAACAACTAAATACTTTATTCACGGAGAACACTTTGACGTTATGCAAAGGGCTACGTGAGATTTTTAAAAAATATTGTAAAAATAGCAACAATTCGAAAATCTTTTATAAATATATTTTTTGAATAACACTTCAACAAAATATGAATGTAAGTTCATACACTGTAAAAAGAAATGCAACAATGCAATATATAATGTTGACAGCTGGATTTTTTTGTGGACATGTTCCATAAATATTGATGTTTTATGATTTATTTTTTTGTGAAGAAATGTTTAGAATGAAGTTGATGAATCCAGATGGATCTCTATTACAATCCCCAAAGAGGGTACTTTAAGTTGATGATTACTTCTATGTGTAGAAATCTTTATTTATAATTGAATCACTTGTTTATTTTTCAACAAGTTTTTACTTATTTTATATCTTTTTTTCCAAATAGTTCAAGAAAGACCACTACAAATGAGCAATATTTTGGACTGTTATACAATTTAATAAATCAGAAA
Source organism: Nerophis ophidion (assembly GCF_033978795.1). Taxonomy (NCBI): domain Eukaryota; kingdom Metazoa; phylum Chordata; class Actinopteri; order Syngnathiformes; family Syngnathidae; genus Nerophis; species Nerophis ophidion. The sequence continues at coordinate 74,364,451 of NC_084611.1, forward strand.
CTGATGACATAGTGCTGTATTTTACTTATTTAGCTCTTTTTTTTTCAACCAAAAATGCTTTGCTCTGATTAGGGGGTACTTAAATTAAAAAAAAAAAATTCACAGGGGGTACATCATTGAAAAAAGGTTGAGAACCACTGTTTTAAAGGACCGTTACTGAAATAATTTTAGCCTGATTGCGATTTTTTTCTTGAAATATGACCAATTTTTTTTCATGCCACAACCTATCCTCCAAAAATGACAACTTTTTTTTTGGACAAACTATTGAAAAATAAAAAAAAAAGTCTCCTAAGAGTCGTGTTAATGACGACCTTAGTGGAAACTCGTCACACCAATAAAATCCCCATGCATGTTCACGATGTTTACCATGCCACATCCAACAAGATGGTAGCTGCTTAAAAAGTAGCACAAGTAAGTTGAGAGAACCTTCCAGGGGGTCTCGGAGTGTAAATATGCAAGTTGGTCCGCAGCCTTGGCACGTCATGGCATCAGAAAAGTCCACTTTGCCATCTGCTCTAATTCAAACAGACTCTCGAACGTAGACGAGGGAAATCCGTGAATTCTCCGGCGTGATTAGATGATCTCTAACGACGTGGTCCAACATGATGGTTGCAGGTTGTGTTTACACCAGTCCATGCATTCCAACACGTGGATGACAGGCCATGATTACAGTTTAGTTACAGCAGGACCTGCACCGAGCAAATATTTTTTCCGAGACTTTTTTATTGTTGGCTTTCTCACCGCGTCGCCCCTTGAAGAGACATTCCGAAACGGTATCGTGTCAAGTGGCGTGGGGGAAGTGCACGTATTCTGGCTCTGCACCCACACACGCTGTCACGTCAACACAAAGCGTGAAACAGACGGAGACGATGGAGATGGAGGGGAGGGGGAAAAAAAGCAGCGGGTGGTAAAGGGAAAGAGGCGGAGCTGCAGCGTGAGGCAGTGACTGTGCCGTCAATCAAAGCTGTCCGGGGGAATGTTTCGGGCCCTCGGAGGCCTCGGCGAAAGCTGCAGGAAGCGCTTACAGACACACCTCGGGCCTGGATGGCGGTGTCACGTGACTCAAGGGGTTCCGAAACACACTCCTTCAATCACTTGTACTTTTAGTCAGCACCTATTGTTTGTGCAAGAAAGCACATAAGTACTGTCATAGACATTCCATCCACTTTTGCTTACTTAACTTTGTGTTAAGAATGCATTTTTCATTCATGTCCATATTTAATCCATATGCAAGATAGTGGACTAAGAACTATCTAACTGTTTCAACTCAGCTGTTACAAGGATTGTTGACTAATGTGACAACGATTATGGGGTCTTTGTACCTTCTGTTCATTCTATTTCCATTTCTGTGAAGCGAATCAAAAAACAAAGTTAGGGCCGGTTTTTTGATTTTTTTTTTTACTATACATGGCAGGTTTTGAAAACAAACAAAAAAGGGTTGATTTTCATTGAAGTATTGCCATAAAATTTGTTTTTTTGCTGTTTTCCTTTTATGGATTTTTCCCCCCAGAGAAACACAAAAATCATCCAAAATGCAAAAATGTGTGTTTATCTGTGTGATGACAAATTGAACCGGAAGCAGTATTTTAGCTTTAGTTTTTGGCGTAAGGTAACACCTTTGTTCCATTGTTGTTTTAAGAACGTGTCATTAACTAGTTGTTAGTTGTCCAACATTTTGTTTCGGAAACGAAAACAGAAAAAATGGCCCGAAATCTGTTTCTTGATTTGCATTTAAGAATTGGAAATAGAATGAACAGAAGGCACACGGACCTGTGTACCTTCCGTTCATTGTATTTCCAATTCTGTAATGCAAATCAAGAAACAAAGTTAGGGTCGGTTTTTAATTTTTTACTATATAAGGCAGATTCGAAAACAAACAAAAAACGGTTGATTTTCATTAAAGTTTTGCAATAAAATTTGATTTTGTGCTGTTTTCCTTTTACGGATTTTTTTATTTCCAGATAAACACAAAAATCATCCAAAATGCAAAAATGCGTGTTTACATGTGTGATGACAATTTCAACCGGAAGCAGTATTTTAGCTTTAGTTTTTAGCATAACCGTAACATCTTTGTTCAGCAGGAGTCCTACTGTCGTTTAAAAAAAGTATCATTTAATAGTTGTCCAACTTTTGTTCAAGAAATGAAAATAGAAAAAATGGCCCGAAATTTGTTTCTTGATTTGCATTTAAGAATTGGAAATTGAATGAATGGAAGGCACATGGACCCGTGTACCTTCCATCCATTCTTTTTCCAATTCATGTTTTACTTTATAAGACAGATTTGAAAAGAAACAAAAAAGGGTTGATTTTCATTAAATTATTGCCATAAAATTAGATTTTGTGCTGTTTTCCTTTTATGGATTTTTTTTTCAGATAAACACAAAAAACATCCAAAATGCGAAAATGTGTGTCTATCTGTGTAATGACAAATTGAACTGGAAGCAGTATTTTAGCTTTAGTTTTTAGCATAAGGAAGCAGTACCGGAACCGGAAGCAGTATTTTAGCTTTAGTTTTTAGCATAGAGTAACACTTTTGTTCTATTGTTGTTTTAAGAACGTGTCATTAAATAGTTGTTAGTTGTCCAACATTTGTTTAGGAAATGAACACAGAAAAAATGGCCCAAAATTTATTTCTTGATTTGCATTTAAGAATTGGAAATAGAATGAACAGAAGGCACACGGACCTGTGTACCTTCCGTTCATTCTATTTCCAATTCTGTAAAGCAAATAAAAAAACGAAGTTAAGCCGGTTTTTGATTTTTTACTACTGTATATAAGGCAGATTTGAAAACAAACAAAAAAGGGTTGATTTTCATTGAAGTGTTGCCATAAAATTTGATTTTGTGCTGTTTTCTTTTTATGGATTTTTTTATTTCCAGATAAACACAAAAATCATCCAAAATGCAAAAATGCGTGTTTATCTATGTGATGACAAATTGAACCGGAAGCAGTATTTTAGCTTTAGTTTTTGGCATAAGGTAACACCTTTGTTCTATTGTCGTTTTAAGAACGTGTCATTAAATAGTTGTTAGTTGTCCAACATTTTGTTTCGGAAACGAAAACAGAAAAAATGGCCCGAAATCTGTTTCTTGATTTGCATTTAAGAATTGGAAATAGAATGAACAGAAGGCACACGGACCTGTGTACCTTCCGTTCATTTTATTTCCAATTCTGTAAAGCAAATCAAAAAACAAAGTTAGGGCCGGTTTTTGATTTTTTACTATATAAGGCAGATTTGAAAACAAACAAAAAAGGGTTGATTTTCATTAAATTATTGCCATAAAATTTGATTTTGTGCTGTTTTCCTTTTATGGATTTATTTCCCCAGATAAACACAAAAATCATCCAAAATGCAAAAGTGCATGTTTATCTGTGATGACAAATTGAACCGGAAGCAGTATTTTAGCTTTAGTTTTTAGGAATAACGGTAACACCTTTTGTTCAGCAGGAGTCCTACTGTCGTTTAAAAAATGTATCATTTAATAGTTGTCCAACTTTTGTTCAAGAAATGAAGATAGAAAAAATGGCCCAGAATATGTGTCTTGATTTGCATTTAAGAATTGGAAATAGAATGAACGGAAGGCACATGGACCCGTGTACCTTCCATCCATTCTTTTTCCAATTCATTTTTTACTATATAAGGCAGATTTTAAAACAAACAAAAAAGGGTTGATTTTCATAAAATTATTGCAATAAAATTAGATTTTGTGCTGTTTTCCTTTTATGGATTTTTTCCCCAGATAAACACAAAAAACATCCAAAATGCAAAAATGCATATTTATCTGTGTGATGACAAATTGAACCGAAAGCAGTATTTTAGGTTTAGTTTTTAGCATAAGGAAGCAGTACCGGAACCGGAAGCAGTATTTTAGCTTTAGTTTTTAGCATAACGTTAACACCTTTGTTCTATTGTTGTTTTAAGAAAGTGTCATTAAATAGTTGTTAGTTGTCCAACATTTGTTTAAGAAATGAACTCAGAAAAAATGGCCCAAAATCTGTTTCTTGATTTGCATTTAAGAATTGGAAATAGAATGAGCGTAAGGCACACGGACCTGTGTACCTTCCGTTCATTTTATTTCCAATTCTGTAAAGCAAATAAAAAAACAAAGTTGGGGCCGGTTTTTGATTTTTTACTATACATGGCAGATTTGAAAACAAACAAAAAAAGGTTGATTTTCATTAAATTATTGACATAAAATTTAATTTTGTGCTGTTTTCCTTTTATGGATGTTTTTTTTCCAGATAAACACAGAAATCATCCAAAATGCAAAAATGCGTGTTTATCTGTGTGATGAAAATTTAAACCGGAAGCAGTATTTTAGCTTTAGTTTTTAGCATAACTGTAACATCTTTGTTCAGCAGGACTCCTACTGTCGTTTTAAAAAAGTGTCATTAAATAGTTGTCCAACTTTTGTTTAGGAAATGACAACAGAAAAAATGTCCCGAAAGGCACACGGACCCGTGCACCTTCCGTTCATTCTATTTCCAATTCTGTAAAGCAAATCAAAAAACAAAGTTAGGGCCGGTTTTGGATTTTTTACTATACATGGCAGATTTGAAACCAAAACAAAAAAGGGTTGATTTTCATTAAATTATTGCCATAAAATTGGATTTTGTGCTGTTTTCCCTTTTTATGGATTTTTTTTTTCCAGATAAACACAGAAATCATCCAAAATGCAAAAATGCGTGTTTACATGTGTGATGACAATTTCAACCGGAAGCAGTATTTTAGCTTTAGTTTTTAGCAAAACGGTAACACATTTGTTCAGCAGGAGTCCTATTGTCGTTTGAAAAAAGAATCATTTAATAGTTGTCCAATTTTTGTTCAAGAAATGAAAATGTAAAAAATGGCCCGAAATTTGTTTCTTGATTTGCATTTAAGAATTGGACATAGAATGAACGGAAGGCACACCGACCCGTGTACCTGCCGTTCAATTTCCAATTCTGTAAAGCAAATCAAAGAACAAAGTTAGGGCCATTTTCTATTTTTAACTATATGAGGCAGATTTGAAAACAAACAAAAAAAGGGTTGATTTTCAATAAAATAGAGCCATAAAATTGGATTTTGTACTGTTTTCCTTTTATGGATTTGTGTTTTTCCAGATAAACATAACAATCCAATTAATGTTTATCCAAAATGCAAAAATGCATGTTTATCTGTGTGATGACAAATTGAATTGGAAGCAGTATTTTAGCTTTTCCTTCGCGTTTAGCATGTTTTTAGCATAAAACTAACACCTTTGGTCCAGGTACCTCCCGTTCATTTTATTTCCAATTCTGAAACGCAAATCAAGAAACAAAATTAGGGCCGTTTTTTGATTTTTATTATATATGGCAGATTTTGAAACAAACAAAAAAGGGTTGATTTTCATTCAAATATTGCCACAAAATTGGATTTTGTGCTGTTTTCCTTTTTATGGATTTTTTTTTCCGGATAAACACAAAAATCGAATATATGTTCATCCAAAATTCAAAAATGCGAGTTTATCTGTCTGATTGGTGTTCGCCAGCTCACCTGCTGCCCGAGCACTTATCAGGCACTATTTAAGCCTGCCTTTCCTGATCACTCCGCCTGGCGTCATTAGTAGTTTTATGCTTGTGTCATGTAATACCAAAGTTCATGCTGTCTGTTTAGTTCATGCCTTGCCAAGTAAGTCTTAGTTATTTCATGCCACAGTTTCATATCCTAAGTTTTTTTTTGCCTTAGCTTCCGCGTGCGATAGGCACACTTGCCTTCGGGTGGTTTTCCGTTTTTGTACCTTTTTGCATTGAGATTAATAAATATGTTCCTACCTGCAAGCCTTGTCCAGAATAGTCCGTTTGCATCCTGGGAGAACAAACCTTGCAGCAAGCTGTGACCCCCACCCTCCCGTTGTGACAAAATCATGCTTTGGTAACATGCTTTATCAGTATGATGCTTTGAAAAGCTTTGCACCAAAATGTGCTACTGGTATCAGAACCAGAATAAGAATCAGAATAGTTTTTATTGCCATTCTTTGAGAACGGTTTCACAAACTAGGAATTTACTTGGCGCTATCGTGCAACATAAAACACATATAACACAGAATAGAATAACATGAGCTGTAACCGAGCTATCAGATCTTGTTATTGTTCAAGTGCCTGATGGCCAGGGGGAAGTAGCAATTATTTCTCACGTCCTCATTTTGATTAAAATAAAAAAGAGCACATAGTCTTGTATTTATTTTGTTTTGAGGGTTAAAATGTTTTATATTTTGTGTTCCTGTTGCTGATAAATTTTAGCTTCTTTAAATTATTTATTGAGCTTATTTAATTTTATCTTTCAGTATCAAATGGTTCAAGTCGGTCAAAAATGTTCATGGTTTAAATAAGGATTTATTTATAGTTTAGTTTCAGGCAAATTGATGCAGTGTAAATATTCTCTGGTAGAGGCAAAAAAAAAACAATGTTGATACAGTTATTCTCTGTTGATGTTTTCTTTAACGATAATGACGATACAATTTTACTGTCTGCAGAAACAATTTTATATGTTCTTTTCCTAGGGTGGAGTAACGGAAAATAATTGAGAAGCACCTGCTTAAGATAAAGGAGTGTCCATCCATCCATCCATTTTCTACCGCTTATTCCCTTTCGGGGTCGCGGGGGGCGCTGGCGCCTATCTCAGCTACAATCGGGCGGAAGGCAGGGTACACCCTGGACAAGTCGCCACCTCATCGCAGGGCTAACACAGATAGACAGACAACATTCACACTCACATTCACACATTAGGGCCAATTTAGTGTTGCCAATCAACCTATCCCCAGGTACATGTCTTTGGAGTGTGTATAAAAGTATAAAGGAGTGTGTATGCTCAAAATAAATAAATACACCATTATTACAATAATGTTTGTAAATAATAGCATAAGTTAACACAATAACTTTGACAGCACTAATAATTAGAGGTGTCTGATAATATCGGCCGTTAAATTCTTTAAAATTTAACATCGGAAATTATCGATCTCGGTTTCCAAATTATCGGTATCGGTTTCAAAAAGTACAATTTATGACTTTAAAACACCACTGTGTACACAGACGTAGGGAGAAGAACAGTGCCAATAAATCTTAAAGGAACTGTCTTTACGTGCCGGCCCAATCACATAATATTTACGGCTTTTCACACACAAGTGAATGCAAGGCATACTTTGTCAACAGCCGTACAGGTAACACTGAGGGTGGCCGTACAAACAACTTTAACACTGTTACAAATATGCGCCACACTGTGAACCCACACCAAACACATTTCGGTAGAACATCCGCACCGTAACACTACACAAACACAACAGAACAAATACCCAGCCCCCCTTGCAGCACTAACTCTTCCGGGTCGCTACAATATACACCCCCACTATTCCCCCCCACCTCAACCCTGCCCACCAGCTCCACCCACCTCAGCCTCCTTATGCTCTCTCAGTGAGAGCATGTCCCAAATTCCAAGCTGCTGTTTGAGGCATGTTAAACAAAATAATGCACTTTGTGACTTCAATAATAAATATGGCGGTGACATGTTGCCATTTTTTTCCATAACTTGAGTTGATTTATTTTGGAAAACCTTGTTACATTGTTTAATGCATCCAGTGGGGCATCACAACAAAATTAGGCATAATAATGTGTTAATTCCACGACTGTACATATCGGTATCGGTTTATTGGAATCAGTAATTTAGAGTTAGACAATATCGGAATATCGAATATCTGCAAAAAAGTCATTATCGGACATCTCTAATAATAATAATACAATAATAATAAAATATCAATTAATCATATAATTGATATATAATTGAGCAAATTTACCTGAAATACATTGTTTTTCTTTTTCGATTGAATTAAACACATTTATGTATTATTAATGTCGGCATTGTCTTTTGAATGTTTCACTTCTCAATACAATATTTGACTATACTTCTTTCAGTGTCAATTTGTTCTACAATGCCAAGTTGTTTGTTTTTCCCAATACCAAAACTTACTGGCGGTGTTCTGGCTCCATTAAAAAAAGTCACACAATTTAGAGATGCTTTCCATCACCATCAGACAACAACATTGTAGTGGTTAGAGTGTCCGCCCTGAGATCGGTAGGTTGGGAGTTCAAACCCCGGCCGAGTCATACCAAAGACTATAAAAAAAGGGACCCATTACCTCCCTGCTCGGCACTCAGCATCAAGGGCTGGAATTGGGGGTTAAATCACCAAAAATGATTGCTGGGCGCGGCCACTGCTGCTGCTCACTCCTCACCTCACCTCCAAGGGGGTGATCAAGGGTGATGGGTCAAATGCAGAGGATAAATTCGCCACACTTAGTGTGTGTGTGTGACAATCATTGGAACTTTAGCTTTAACTTTAAAGGCCTACTGAAATGAGATTTTCTCATTTAAACGGGGATAGCAGGTCCATTCTATGTGTCATACTTGATCATTTCGCGATATTGCCATATTTTTGCTAAAAGGATTTAGTAGAGAACATCCACCAAAAAATTGCAACTTCTGGTCGCTAATAAAAAAGCCTTGCCTGTACTGGAAGTAGCAGACGATGTGCGCGTGACGTCACGGATTATGGAGCTCTTCGCATCCTCACATTGTTTACAATCATGGCCACCAGCAGCGAGAGCGATTCGGGCCGAGAAAGCGACCATTACCCCAATAATTTGAGCGAGGATGAAAGATTCGTGGATGAGGATAGTGAGAGTGAAAGACTAGAAGAAAAAAAAGACAGGGCAGTGAGAGCGATTCAGATGGTATTAGACACATTTACTAGGATAATTTTGGAAAATCCCTTATCTGCTTATTGTGTTACTAGTATTTTAATGAGATTATACTGTCGTACCTGAAAGTCGGAGGGGTGTGGTGTCTGCCAGTGTCTCTGAGGGAAGCCACGGAGGAGGCAAGAGAGTTGCAGCTGCCTCTTTTTACACGAGGAACGACGCAAGCTCCGCTCATGTCTACGGTAAGAGCCAACTTATTACCACAATTTTTCACCGAAACCTGCCGGTTGACATGTGGTCGGGAACTATGTTCGCTTGACCGCTCTGTTCCATAGTAAAGCTTCACCTTCGGGAATGTAAACAAGGAAACTCCGGCTGTGTTTGTGTTGCTAAAGGCAGCTGCAATACACCGCTTCCCACCTACATCTTTCTTCTTTGACGTCTCCATTATTAATTGAACAAATTGCAAAAGATTCAGCAACACAGATGTCCAGAATACTGTGTAATTATGCGGTTAAAGCAGAGTACTTATAACTGGGATCGGGCTGGGAAAAAATGTCCGCTACAATCCGAGACGTCACGCGCACGCGTCATCATACCAACGTTTTAAAAGGATTCATCGCGGGAAATTTAAAATTACAATTTAGTAAACTAAAAAAGTCGTATTGGCATGTGTTGCAATGTTAATATTTCATCATTGATATATAAACTATCAGACTGCGTGGTCGGTAGTAGTGGGTTTCAGTAGGCCTTTTATATACTGTTGAATAATAAGTCGTATAATAAAATGTACATGGCCTGACCCACATTTGTAAATGATCAGGATTTCCTATTAATGGCTTGCAGAACCACTGCAGTATAAATTAATATGTAGAGTATATACAGGTATTTATACCAGGGTTTCTGCTTCTGTGTTTAACATTCACCAGCCACTAACATGCAGGAGTTAGACCTAATATTTAAAGGCCTACTGAAACCCACTACTACCCACCACGCAGTCTGATAGTTTATATATCAATGATGAAATATTAACATTGCAACACATGCCAATACGGCCTTCTTAGTTTACTAAATTGCAATTTTAAATTTCCCACGAAGTGTCGTGTTGAAAACGTCGCGGTATGATGACGCGTGCGTTTGACGTCTCGGGTTGTAGCGGACATTATTTTCCAGCCCGATCCCAGCTATAAGTAGTCTGCTTTAATTGCATAATTACACAGTGTTCTGGACATCTGTGTTGCTGAATCTTTTGCAATTTGTTCAATTAATAATGGAGAAGTCAAAGTAGAAAGATGGAGGTGGGAAGCTTTTAGCCTTTAGCCACACAAACACAGCCGGTGTTTCCTTATGTAAAATTCCCAAAGGTGAAGCCTTACTATGGATTTGAGCGGTCAAGCGAACATGGATCCCGACCACATGTCAACCGGCAGTTTTCGGTGAGAAAATTGTGGTAATAAGTCGGCTCTTACCGGAGACATCAGCGGAGCTTCTGTCCTGCTGCAGCTGCGTGACTTCCCTCAGAGACACTGGCGGTCAACACACCCGTGGCCACACCCCTCCGACTTTCAGGCACTATTTAATCTCACTACAACACTAGCAACACAATAGGCAGATAAGGGATTTTCCAGAATTATCCTAGTAAATGTATCTAATAACATCTGAATCGCTCCCACTGCAATCGCCTTTTTTTCTCTCTATTTTTTTCTAGACCTTCACTCTAAATTTCCTCATCCACGAATATTTCATCCTCGCTCAAATTAAGGGGGAAATTTGTCGCTTTCTCTGTCCGGATAGCGCTTGCTGCTGGATGCTACGACTATAAACAATGTGAGGATATGAGGAGCTCTACAACCCGTGACGTCACGCGCACATCGTCTGCTACTTCAGGGAAAGGCGAGGCTTTTTTATTAGCGACCAAAAGTTGCGAACTTTATCGTCTATGTTCTCTACTAAATTCTTTCAGCAAAAATATGGCAATATCTCGAAATGATCAAGTATGACACATAGAATGGACCTGCTATCCCCGTTAAATAAGAAAATCTAATTTCAGTAGGTTTTTAAGCTCAGGCATGTGGGGAATGATGTTCTATGCACAGGATAGATATGATATTTGACTTACCCGAGGGCTCTTCTGTACTGCTGACTGCAGGCGTAGGCGGTGTAACAGGAATCTCTGCTCCAGGACCAAAGCACACACACACACACAAATGCAACTTTCATCATTTTGCTGCATCCAAAGTAGGAAACTTTCAAACAACATTCCTGAATCTGCATTATAAATTATTTTCTGCAAAGTAGGAATTATTATTCATTATTATTGGAATATTTTTTGGGCCCAAGTGGAAATATCATCAGCTCGCCTGCCAAAACTTAAAGCCAGGGGTGTCCAAAGTATGCTAATATCGACATGCTAGAGCTTTTTTCATAATTTAGCAGGTAAAAACCTAGCGTCAATTATTTTGTTACCTGTTAGAATGCTAGCTTTTTTCAAACCAAATTTTGCAGATATACACAATCCTCAGTCATATATTTTGATAATTGATGCATGCTAAGGTTAGCATGCTAGCATTTTTAGCCAATCATGCAGGTATACACATCCATCCATCCCATCCATTTACTACCGCTTGTCCCTCTTAGGGTCGCGGGGGGTGCTGGAGCCTATCTCAGCTACATTCGGGCGGAAGGCGGTTTACACCCTGGACATTATGTCTGAAAATAAAAACCCGCAATAGGATGAATCAGCAAATTTCGAGGCACGATGTGGCGAGAGACGACTGTACTTCACCTAGAAATATTTAGCGATCTAAGTAACAAGCATAACTCTTGTGTAGTCCGTCATGCCTCGGCTTTAAATGGTCCCGTATACCAGACTTACGGCCATTAAGAGCAAGTTCCTCTTTGCAAATTGATCAAATTTTTTAATAATCTCTTTTACATAATTAGGGCAAACATGTTCCGATACTTTCAATGTTTCCCCCAACCCTAAACTTTCCATACCAGTGATTCTCAAACTGTGGTACGGGCTCCATCTAGTGGTACGCCCAAAAAAATCACTGAATTGAAATATTCAAACACGGTGTTACTGTTCAAACTGTGTCAAATGTTAAAGTGGCCAAACATATTAAAGATACTCGTGAAATAAAACCTCTGCCTGGTTTTTAATGAATATTTAGGTCTGCTGCGCTACTGTATATCAATGTTGGTCGAATGAAGAGCCAAGTGTTTTGTGAGGTGGTACTTGGTGAATACCACTGTTCTATATGTTAGAATAATTGTATTTAAGTTATCACAAAACTTTGTGCTGCAATGAGTTCCCGGCGAGAAGACAAAAGCTGTCTTTGAACCTACCAAGAAGAAGGCTCGTAAAACTCCACTGTGTAGGATGGGCAGCAACATAAAGGTGTTCTGTTTCTTTCATGTATTGTAATCAACAGAAAGATATTGTCTTGACCCGAGATCTACAAAGGGAAAAGGAAGCAGGACCAGACTCCCCTCCAGGCAACGCTTCTTTGAACTGTTAACGACCTTTTCTTTGAACTGTTTTAATCAATGGCTGTTTACGACCCCCGTCCCTTAGAAACAGCTGTTGCCATGTAATCAGAGAAAGTCCAAATAAAAGAGGAAGCGTACAATCTTTCGCCAGAGCGTAATGACACTACAAGGGTACAGATGTACACGATTCTCCTCACTGAGCCAAATCGAATTCTGTCTCGGTTTTTATTCCTTGCTTCTTGTCTCATTTAGTAGATGTCAACAGTGTTTGAACCTGTCACTATACCATCAATATTTTTGTGCGATTAAGATAATTTTTTCTTGAGCGGCTGCGCTTGCCTTTGGCTCGCCATTGCACATCTAACGCCTTCTGAGACTTGCGGGAAAAAGCATGGCTTTGAAATAACCAATTGGATGAAGAAGTCAAACCAAAGTGTCAAAGGCACACATGCAGGAAGGAAGTCTCAGCTGTGCACAGGTGAACACGCCGATAGAAAAAGCAAACGATTTGAATCACCTCAGCGTTTTAAAATAAATCTGACGATTCATGACGGATGGTTCAATAAAAAACGGAATGCAACTCAATGAGCCTGTCGATTGTCAGCCGTTAAACGTCGGCGTTGAGCCAAAATGGTTGCTAACGTCTGCAGACTTATGACTAGTGGTTTTGGAGAGCTGCAACACATCATAGTTCTCACAACTAATGTAACTGTTGAACTCAAATACCCATTCATTCAATAATTTTGTCTTACTTAAAACAATAATCATGAATACTTTTAAACATGCTGTGTTTTGAAATAGTACATGGTGTAATCCTTATGCATCGGTCTAAGCATACCTCAGTAGCACTTAATCATTGTTTACACTATTTAGTGTCTGCTTACATGAAGAATAGATTTTTTATGGTAATTATAAAATAATTTTTATATTTGTTTGAAATTGGCATTTGTTTTATTTTTTTTTTCAAGTTTTGCATTTTACATACAGCACTGTAGCATCCAAAGTTGTCCCCGAATTGTATAATAAAAATGTTGTTTTATTATAACTGATATTAAAAACAGACCGACATTTTATGGTGTATTCTAAAATCTGGAATGAAACCATATTCAGTGTTAATTTGTTACATTTTATCACTTTTGTCGTAAAGGCTCCCGATACGCGGATCACGCGCTGTGTATGTAGGGACCTGCAATCCGAGCGCATGTAAAATGTAAATAAATAAATGACAGAGAGTTTCATACAGAATATTGCCGTAAACATATTCCTAGCTGCTTCCTGCTCTGTCACTGATATGAAGATAATAGCACATTTCCCTGCATAGTCCTCACTGGTTCGTGATGCACGTTTTTAGGTTCTGGTCTGGAAAGGCAGTGATACTGGATTTAAATCCTAATCGGAATTTTATACAATATATATATATATATATATATATATATGTGTGTATATTTTATATATATATATATATATATATATATATATATATAAATGATAAATGGGTTGTACTTGTATAGCGCTTTTTACCTTCAAGGTACTCAAAGCACTTTGACATTACTTCCACATTTACCCATTCACACACCGATGGAGGGAGCTGCCAAGCAAGGCGCCAACCAGCACCCATCAGGAGCAAGGGTGAAGTGTCTTGCTCAGGACACAACGGACGTGACAAGGTTGGTACTAGGTGGGATTTGAACCATGGACCCTCGGGTTGCGCACGTCCACTCTCCCACTGCGCCACGCCGTCCCTATATGTCAAGTGACTTAAAATCGCAAGCTTATTTCCTTAACGTCCAACTAGGGAATATAATAAGAGTAGGACAAAATTTCAATTGACAAAAAACAAATGACATTTCGCAACGTTCAGGCTGTACAAACCTACCCTGTGTCGAGCTTCAAACTGATGACAGATCGCAAAGCATCTTCACGCTGCGATTAAAAATCTCGGCCTGAGCAATGACTTGACAGTTAAAAACTTTCGTTTTGTGTTTCATCTGTTTATTAAAAACTTAAAATGGGGGAATGGGGGGCAACTTTTAAATGAAAGCATACATAACTCTGCTGTATAAACTGAGAAATAGACTAACAAAGTAAAGAAGGGAGGGGAAATCAATGCTATAATTTTGACTTTACAGGCGTACAGGTCGGAAAAGAGAGCTTCGATTTATGTCTGTCTTAGCGACACAAGTTGAATAGACACATTTGCTGAAGTCTTTTTTTTTTTTAAACGTGATTTTTATGGGTAAAATATAAAAAAATCAGTCTACACAATAGCTACAATATTTCTGTTCAAAGACTGGATGTATTTCAATTTGAATAATGTCTTTCTACCAACATTTAAGAGGTAAAAGTAGCGTGCCACACTTGCTAAACTAAGCACTGAAACCCAACAATCCACGAGTTTGAAAAGTGAAAAACAGAAGAACAGAAAAAGCATTGACAGCTCAGAGATATACGTAAATGCAACAAAGAATCGCAGGTTTTGTTTTTAAGAACATATACATTTTATATAATATATAAATATATATAATATAATATATATATATATATATATATATATATATTTATATATATGTATATATATATGTATGTATGTATGTATGTATATACACACACATGTATGTATGTATATACACACACATGTATGTGTGTATATATTTTTATATATATATATATATATATATATATATATATATATATATATATATATATATATATATATATATATATATATACACACACACATGTATGTGTATATAAATACTGTATACATATATTAATACATATACTATATATATTATATATATACTATATATGTATATATATTCATATATACTATATATATGTATACATATGTGTATATATACAGTGTATACATACTGTATATAGTAGGGGTCTCAATAAAAATGGATTTTCAAATTGATCACGATTCTAAAACAAAAATTTAAACTATTTTTAATAAAAAGTATTGATTTTTAATCGAGAATCCATTTTGAAGCAAATCATGACCCCCGAGATTTGAATTGAATCGTGTTGAACCCAAAAATTTACAGGGCTATATAAATAAAATTATATGATTTATATAATATATATATATATATATATATATATATATATATATATATATATATATATATATATATATATATATATATATATATATGTACAAAGTTTTGGTGGTTTATCTGTTATACAGTGTTCAATACCGGTAGAACAGAATATAGGTTAGGTCAGGAAAAAACACAGAGGCTATTTCATCCCGAAAAGCCTGTTTCTCAGGTTTCTCTGCTCCCTGAAACAGGCTTGTAGGGATGATACAGTCCGTGTGTTTTTTCCTGACCTAATGTAAATTATATAAACATATATATTTGTATGTGTATAATTTATATATAAATAATATACTATAAATTATATATTATATATATTTTGATTTGTTTTAGTACAAAACATGCATCAAATTCAAAATTGACCAAAAAAGTATAAAAATCGTTTCACATGAATAAAAAAGTAATGAAATAAATGTTTGTAAACTAAATCCCGCCATTATTTGTAATAAAGCATGTTCACATTGACGTGCATAATATTAAAATATCACATTTCTTGGTCAAATCTGCTTTCACGTACTTATGCAGGGAGCAATGGGTGAGCGGCTCTGCTGGTAGCCTTTAGCGCAGCGGTTGCACGTGATACCCGTCACACCGTCTTTACAGGGACATTGTCCTGTGGTTTGGTTACAGGTTTTGCCGGCGGCACCCACGGGATGGCAATCACATGCTGTGAGGACACAGAAAAGAAAGAGAGAGGTACAGTGAGTGGTGGCACAGACACACACACACACTCACACACACATATATACATATATACACACATACACGTTTAAAATAATGCTGAATCTACAGTGTGAAGGGTGCAGCCGTACAGTAGGGTGATGGCAGTGTGTAGAGACAGGTGGAGGTGTGCACACAGCGGACAGGAGCACTTGTCACAATAAAGTGAATAATAAATTGTCGATAGCATTAAAAACACAGCAGCACACATTTTCTAACAGCAGAAATCAGCACAAACATTTGGAACAAGTTTGAAAATATTTGAAGAAGGTGGGGGCTTGCGTGTGAATAAGAAAACAGTAAAAGCAAAAAAACTATTATAGGACATGCAGGGTTTTCCCTTAGTGTAATTGAATACGGCATTTTTATTATCACCGCACCTTGAATATAAGTTGTTTTTTTTTTACTTAAGAACAAATAAAGGTAATATAATATATTGTAGCCTCCATAAAAAAAAAATCCAAAAAAGTTTCACGCTATTTTTAACTTTTATTACCAATCTTATGATAGCAAATGTGTCAGGCTTGTCCATGACAGTTTGACTATGTCTTACTTTTTCCTCTGCATTTGTCTTTGTTTCCTGTCTTTAGTTCCTGTCAGCACTCTTGTTTTGCTTCTGTTTCCTGTTTGTTTCCCTGAGTGCTGTGTCCCCTCAGCTGTGGCGGATTGGCACCTGGCCACACCTGGTTTCAATCAGCCAGTCACTATTTAGACCTGCTTTCTCCTCCAGTCAGTGCTGGATTATTGTCATTACCTCTTGTCCCTCCTAGCGTTTGTACCTGTATCCTATAGCTGTTGGCAGCGTGCTGTCATTTCGTCCGAGTTCCTGTTTCCATGTCCTAGTTCCTGGTTTGTGTTCTTTTCGTTATTTTTGAAGATTAAATTATGTTTTCCTATTCAATGCCTGCCACCATCCATGCATCTTGGGGGTTGTCACCAACTCAACCTGACTAAATGGCACAATTCCAACAGGTTTTACCTCCCGTGTACACACTTTAGGCCCCGTTTACACTAAGCCGGATAAGGTTATCCAGGGTGAATCCCACCTAACCTTATCCGTGTCCACACACACAACAATGCCACCGTTTTAAGACCCTCTCTCCCCTCTGTCCGCCGGCGCAACGTGACCTAGTATGCATAGTCACTTCCAGTGTTGCTTTGTGTGCAAGTTCTTAAATGTAACCTATCTGAACAATATCCAGTGTTGTGGTATTTCAATGAACTATAATCCAGTGTGCTGTGGGGCCCTATTGTACTGAATCACACCTGAGACCTCATAAATTAATCAAATCTTTATTAGACACGTAAACAATGTGATAAAGACCATTTTACATCAATGAAACTAGGGATCTAGATAACTGGTCAGAACACTCCTCACTCTTTTGCCTTCACCTTCATTTTCCACTCGTTTTTGGTGACTTCATATACTTTGGACCTAGACGTTGAGTCCGCCACATTCATGCCAGACAATAACTGATACAGTCTGCTTTGCCAGTCCAAATGCATTTGCTTTTTTCCTCGACGGCCATCCATCCATCCATTTTCTACCGCTTATTCCCTTTCGGGGTCGCGGGGGGCGCTGGCGCCTATCTCAGCTACAATCGGGCGGAAGGCAGGGTACACCCTGGACAAGTCGCCACCTCATCGCAGGGCCAACACAGATAGACAGACAACATTCACACTCACATTCACACACTAGGGCCAATTTAGTGTTGCCAATCAACCTATCCCCAGGTACATGTCTTTGGAAGTGGGAGGAAGCCGGAGTACCCGGAGGGAACCCACGCATTCACGGGGAGAACATGCAAACTCCACACAGAAAGATCCCGAGCCTGGATTTGAACCCAGGACTGCAGGAACTTCGTATTGTGAGGCAGACGCACTAACCCCTCTGCCACCGTGAAGCCCCCTCGACGGCCAAGTAATACAAAACACACACTACCTTTTTTAATCACATCCACGGGAGCTCGCATTCTTGTTGACTCTCCTTCGATGAATGGACAAAGTTTTTTGCTTAGTAGAAAGACAGCTGACCTGGCCGGACATCCGAAAGTTCTCGTCTGAGAAGTGTTGTATCCCAAATAGCTGCAATCGCTTTCTTTTAAGGTATTCATGTGTGATTTCCACAAGCGTCTGTACATGTAGAGAAAGGAGAAACACGGGCATGTCTGGATGACTCGCCTTCATATTTCCGGCGGTTAGCTCCGATTTACGAAACCGCTTTATTATGAAGCTGGCTGTGGTGCGTTCTTTTTGGTGTCACTTCCTCTGTGGGCGTGGTCTTTCCGGTGTCATTTCCTCTCCAGACTCAGTTTTGTAAACGATCAATGAGTCCATACAAAGCTAAGTGCTGGAGATTCAAGAATTACACGGCTGACTTACCCATGTAAAAATTTGTCCAAGGAGGAAGACCTTAAACGATTGATTAGTGTGGCTGAAACGGGGCTTAGGCTAAATAATTATTCGTTTAAGGGGTTAAACGACTTAGTGTAGACATGGCTTTAGTCTCCGTGAGTATGCGCTTATATGTTATATTTTCCGCTTATCACCTTTCAGGCGTGGACGGTGTGTTTGCAAACATGGGAAAAACTGCCATCCAATCTAAACCACACAAACATAAAACATTACCACCATTTGGTGGTTACGGTGTAATTTGAAATTATATTGCCTATTATTTATGCACTGTTGACAAGTAATGCACAGAAAACTTGACCACCAAAAAAAGAATTTGATCACCAAAAACAGTGCTGCGGAACCAGGATGTAAACAAGACAGAAGCCATTGTCTAGACTCTAGAGCAGGGGTCGGGAACCTTTTTGGCTGAGAGAGCCAAAAAGCCAAATATTTTAAAATGTATTTCCGTAAGAGCCATATCATATCTTTTTTTACACTGAACAAAACTAAACGCGTGCATTTTTAAGTAAGACCAACATTTCTAGAGTATAATAGGTCTCTTATTCTTTGTAATAAGATTGCTATTCTCAAGCTAACTGTGGAGGGGGCGTGGCCTGCTGGCCTGCAGCTAACTGGGGTGGGCCAGGACTGGGCTCGAAATCAGCGATGGGTGCATAGATGGCCCACCTGGGCCTTGTTATCTAATCACCTGTCGCTCTGTTATAAGCAGCAGCCAGGTGGAGAGACGGGTTTGGGGCTGGAGCCAGAGCGAAAACGAAAGACAAAAATACAATTGCTAGAAAGCAACTGAGAGACTAATTGAAAAATAAAACAATATTGTAACCGTGAAACTGGCTCTCATGTTGGTCTTTGGTGGTCTTACAAACCCCAGGAGGGCAAGCCCCACACTAACCAATATTAAATAAATAACTTCTTACCTTTAACGCAAATTCTTGAACGGGTGCGATAGAAAACAGATGGATGGATTAAAAATGCATGAGGATGTTTTATATTTTGAACATTATTTTTAACACTGTGATTACAAGTGGAATCATTCATTACTTATCATATTAAGCAATGTCGGCTAAGATTTATCTGAGAGCCAGATGCAGTCATCAAAAGAGCCACATCTGGCTCGAGAGCCATAGGTTCCCTACCCCTGCTCTAGAGTGTTGTCGGCATATCTGCAATGTGGACATACTGTAATTCTAATGTATGTGTATACATAATATATATATATATATATATATATATATATATATATATATATATATATATATATATACACAGTGGGGCAAAAAAGTATTTAGTCAGCCACCGATTTTGCAAGTTCTCCCACTTAAAATGATTAAAGAGGTCTGTAATTTTCATCATGGGTACACTTCAACTGTGAGAGACAGAATGTGGAAAAAAATCCAGGAATTCACATTGTAGGAATTTTAAATAATTTATTTGTAAATTATGGTGGAAAATAAGTATTTGGTCAACCATTCAAAGCTCTCACTGATGGAAGGATGTTTTGGCTCAAAATCTCACGATACATGGCCCCATTCATTCTTTCCTTAACACGGATCAATCGTCCTGTCCCCTTAGCAGAAAAACAGCCCCAAAGCATGATGTTTCCACCCCCATGCTTCACAGTAGGTATGGTGTTCTTGGGATGCAACTCAGTATTCTTCTTCCTCCAAACACGACGAGTTGAGTTTATACCAAAATGGATACATGGATGATACAGCAGAGGATTGGGAGAATGTCATGTGGTCAGAGGAAACCAAAATAGAACTTTTTGCTATAAACTCAACTCGTCGTGTTTGGAGGAAGAAGAATACTGAGTTGTATCCCAATATGTGGTGTATTTTTCGGGTGAAAAATACACCACAAGGTGGCGCTGTTATTATAAAGTAAAATTTGGCCCCGTAGTTCGGAAAAACTTGAAATTTCTCATACAAAACACACACTACATTTTCGATGTAGGGACTGACAAGCACATGAGTCAATTTTGGGCAAAAACACGGCCGCTATCAAGCAAAATGTATCTGTAGTGTTTTTGTGTTATTAGTGTTTATTAAAATTTTACAAAACTTAAATAATATCTGTATTATTTGTACGCTAGTATACCTTCCAACTGAAATTTAATTTACAGTCATGGCTATCACACTTGTCCTGCTAGGTCGGGGGTTGGCAGCCCGAGTGGCTCCCTGGAGTAGTTTTAAAAATGTCTGGAAATGGAAAAATATGGGGGGGGAATATATTTTTTGTTTTAATATGGTTCCTGTAGGAGGACAAACATGACACAAATCTTCTTAATTGTTACAAAACCCATTCTTTAATATGTTTGTGCTTATGCTTCACTGATGGGAGTATTTGGTGAGAGGCATTTTTTCTTACTAATTTTGGCGGCCAATGAACTCACCATAAATGTGTAGACTATGATGCAACAGTTTCTTTACATGTATAACTTTCTACAATGCTGCCACAGACAGACTCCTTCTTTTTTCTCATTTTGTCCACCAAACTTTTTATGCTGTGCGTGAACGCACAAAGGTGAGCTCTGTTGATGGGTTTGACTTGTCTGAGTGCTAATCAGGCATATTTGGTCAGTGCATGACTGCAAGGTAATCGATGCTAACATGGTATTTAGGCTAACTGTATGTACATATTGCGTCATTATGCCTCGTTTGTAAGTATAATTGAGCACATTTAATTTCCATTACTTATGTGTTCTGTGTATTTCATTTGTATTTGTACGTCTCCTGACACGTTATCTGTATGTAATATTGGCTGCATTTCTGATAGTTGTTTTTGTGCCATGTTGTTCCAGACCACAGCAAATGTTACCAAACTTGCAAATCCATTAGAAAAAGATGCCCTGTCGTTTCCTTTTACCTGGACACAAACACTTATATCTTTGGCCATTCTTAGGCAATAATTTCCAGGAGTTATCACACCCTTTGAGAAGCCTTTGTTTTCCTAATGATTTCCAATGTTGTAAAAATGTGTAGAATAAATTTAAATTTCAACATTTCTGTCAACGAACTTTTGCATCAGCCTGCGACCCACAGTCATTTTGATAGTAGGCTATTATAGCTTATATAGACACTTACGTCATGTTTTGCCTTCTTTATAAGGCTCATATTGAGATTTTAATTATTTGCTGCTCCAGACAGATTTGTTTTTTGTATTTTTGGTCCAATGTAGCTTTTTCAATGTTTTGGGTTGCTGACCCCTGTAGTAAGTGCTAGCATACAGACCGATGGCATATTATCGTTTAATAATTATTCTAATGTGAAGCAGTATTTATCGACAGTTACTTAACACATACGTTGTATTCTAGGATATTAGCCGACTGATAGTTGGATGTATAGTCCTTAAGGCAGGGGTCTCAAACTCAATTTACCTGGGGGCCACTGGATGCAGAAACTGGGTGAGGCTGGGCCGCAAGAAAAGTTTTCTTAAAAAAAAAAATCTAACATGCACTTTTTAATGAATTCCCCTTCTTTGAATGGCTTTCCCGCCCTAGCAACATACTTGTCGACTCTCGCGATTTTTCCGGGAAACACCCGAATTTGAGTGCCCCTCCCGTCAATCTACCGGGGCAATCATTCTCCCAGTTTCCACCCGGACAGCAATAGTAATGGCGTGTCGTGATGGCACTGTCTTTAGCGTTTTCTACGACCTACTGTCTCGTCCGCTTTTTCACCATACAAACAGTGTGAAGACCCAGTCACATTTTGTATGAGGCTTCTGCAGACCCACGGAAGCGACTGCAAGACACAGTTGATCAACAACCATACAGGTCACACTGAGGGTGGCCGTATAGACAACTTTATCACTGTTACAAATATGTGCCATACTGTGAACCCCCAGAATCAAATGCAGCCCTAACTCTTCCGGGCTACAATAGGGGGCGGGTTTGGATATTGTAGCCCGGAAGAGTTAGGGCAGCATGGGATTCTGGGTATTTGTTCTGTTGTGTTTATGTTGTGTTACGATGCGGATGTTCTCCCAAAATGTGTTTGTCATTCTTGTTTGGTGTGGCTTCACAGTGTGGCACATATTTGTAACAGTGTTAATGTTGTTTATACGGCCACCCTCAGTGTGACCTGTATGGCTGTTGATCAACTATGTCTTGCAGTAGCTGACTGTGTCGATCTGTACTAACGACAACATGTGGCTGGGCTGGCACGCTACAGGTTGAAGAGGACGCTTAAGGCAGAGCCTCCAGGGTGTCTTCTTAATATTGTTGTTAAGGTGAAATTCGAGAGAATGATTATCCCTGGAGGGGCACTGACAATGGGAGCCTCCTGGAAAAATCGAGGGTACAAAAGTATAACGCTGTAAAGCGGCATTCATGTAAAACTCGCGGGCCGCACCAACATTAAATTTTCACATCAAGGTGCGGGCCGCAAAATAACGTCTCGCGGGCCGCAATTGGGCCGCGTGTTTGAGACCCCTGCCTTAAGGGATTTTTGGCCACATGTTAGCATCACAGTTGTTCGCATATCAACATTGTATCCATCGTCATATAATATAGTATCTGCCTACATGTTGTTCTTCACCTTTCTAAATTACTAAAATAGTCGGAAAAAGTAAACAATATCTGTAGAAAGAAAAAAATGCTACGGCTGTGACAACTTTAAATTAAAATCAGCACGTCAAATGTAATCAAACGCTGACAGAAATTGCGAAAACGTGTGTGGCCCACTTCCCCGGAGGATCCAATAACGGAAAGACAAACCTAATTGCCTGTTTGCGATTAACGCTGGCCTTTGAATGTCAGTCACACTTCCTCACTGGGTGACTGCAAGGGGGTCCCGTGAGCACATGTGCTCCAGGAATGTAATCACCGTCCAAATGTTGTACTTTAAGTTCAAAACGTTGATTTATGACAGCGCGTGTTGAGTCATAGTTGTCTGTGAGCTAGCTCCGGCGTTTCATGTCACTCGTTTTTCCACGCAGCCTGTACTGTAAACTCCGCCAGGCTAATCTGGAGCAGAACAGCAAGTTCGTCAACTTACACCTCATCTATCACTTCTACTTTTTTACTTGTAAAAACCCACACAAACACTGACTGTCATCAAACTTTCACCGATACATCCATCAACCAGTTATTTTCCAAAATTGATGCTGATCTGAGTCCTTAGTCACTGTCAAAACTTGCGAAAGTGAATTATGCACTTTTAAACTACTCTGTAGCCTTCTAATCGTAATAATGTTACTTTCTTATTAGTGGTTACATGTTCTATGTCTAACTTGGAACAAGTCCGTAAAAAGGTTTTACTACCACCGGAATTGGGCAAGACCATGTCTCACTCATGCCACAGATGGGCTCATGCATAGTCATCCCACTTCTGACGCTAACGTGCCAGGCTTTTTGGCATGTTTGTAAAATTCTGGAGACGGACCCTTGTCCCTCCAAAGTGCCTCATTCCAATTATCTTCCCGCTTCACCCAACTCCAAAATGTATTGCACAGGTATCACTTGTCCTTCCAAACAGCGGCATCACAAATGGTCTCACGGCAAAATGTCCAATTTCTGTAATCAAAATTTCTGTAATCAAAATCGAAATACCCTCAACCTAGAGTTCAACCTGGGTCTAACAGACTGAAGCCTGGTTGTGAGGTGTCCCATTCCTATTATCCTTGTACTTCTCCCATCTGCCAAAGTCGATTAGACAGGGTTCCCCTGTCCTTGCAACTAGCGACGCCACTGTGTCTAATGGTCCCACTTCTGAGTGTTGTAGAGCCTTAAATAGAAGTAATTAATCCAGGTCTAAAATCTAAAGCATTTTAACATGTTAGAATAATTGAAATAAAACAGATGTAGCTCACACAGGTGTCCCATTCTATTCATCTGTGTGCTTTACCCATCTCCTAGGGGTGTAACGGTACGTGTATTTGTATTGAACCGTTTCAGTACGGGGGTTTCGGTTCGGTACGGGGGTGTACCGAACGAGTTTCTAAGCTAAAGTCTTAACAAGCTGCTTTGCTTCTTCTGCCTGTCACAGCACCCAGCATTGTCCCACCCACACAACCATCTGATTGGTTACATATATAGCGGTAACAGCCAATCAGCAGTGCATATTCAGAGCACATGTAGTAAATGATTCAGCGTCGAGCAGATAGGTGTTTAGCAGGTGAGCATAGGGCAGCGTACTCTCCCCAAATGATAATAAACACCTCCCAGTCAACTACTACTAACACCACTATGAGTCCGTTGACCTTCTAGAAACTGCAGCTCAGCTCGCTCGCAGTTCTGGCTTGAGGTGAAGGCTAATTTGCTTATAGCGTAACGTTTAGCTCATTTTGCGGTGTGTGTGTGTGTGTGTGTGTTTTACGGACAGAAAAGCTTTGAATGGCAGGGTCCCTGCTATCACATGTTGATAAAAATATAACATTTACATAATAAAAATCAACTACAGGCTTCCCAAATGCTGTGATAAATTAAGCATGATGAGTTGACTTGAAACTGTTTAATGTTGCACTTTTTATACGTAGAAGAAATGTTTTGTCATTTTATCTATTCCAAACAAAAAATTGATGCAGTTTAATGTGGGTTAACGTGGGCAGAATTATTATAGTGTTCTGAATGTTAAAAGGATAAAGCCATTGTTTACAAATTTGGTAAATAAATAACCAAAACATTTATATTTTGTTGTTTTCTTACTGTACCGAAAATGGACCGAACCGTGACCTCTAAACCGAGGTACGTACCGAACCGAAATTTTTGTGTACCGTTACACCCCTACCATCTCCATAGACATGTCATGTCTAATCATCCCACTTCTGACACCATTTGTTTTATAACCTTAAAGAGAAGTATATTTAATGTATGTTTAACATGACAGCAACATTTACAAAACATAACAATGTCCCTCATAGGGGTCCCAAATTAATCTCTGTGCTTCACCCACCTCCATAGACCCTAAGAGTCTAATTATCCCACTTCTCAAACCCTTAAAGAGAATTATATCCTTGACCCATATTTATATCCAGGCTTAAAAATCTCAGTTAAAGTTTAATAGATTTTAAACATGGTAGCCAAAAAAACAGACCTTTGTCTCTCACAGGTGTCCAATTCTATGTAGTTTAGTGTTTCACACATTTTATATACGGCACATTTGTAATCATCCCACTTCTGACACCATTTGTCGTAGAATCCTAAAGAGAAGTATCCTTAACCAAAGTTCATACCCAGATCAAAAAGGCTCTGACTAAAATGTAAAGACTTTTAACATGGTAGCCAAATTCCATATGCACAAAGGCCGCATGTCTAAATATCCCACTTTTGGCACAGTATGTTACAGTACCCTCAACTCAGAACCTGTGGCAAACAGGCTGATACCAGGTTTTCCGAATGGGGGACACCACAAATTACCTCACGGCTAATCATCACACTTCTCAGTGGCCTAGTGGTTAGAGTGTCCGCCCTGAGATCGGTAGGTTGTGAGTTCAAACCCCGGCCGAGTCATACCAAAGACTATAAAAAAAATGGGACCCATTGCCTCCCTGCTTGGCACTCAGCATCAAAGGTTGGAATTAGGGGTTAAATCATCATAAATGATTCCCGGGCGGGGCACTGCTGCTGCCCACTGCTCCCCTCACCTCCCAGGGGGTGATCAAGGGGATGGGTCGAATGCAGAGGACAAATTCCACCACACCTAGTGTGTGTGTGACAATCAATGGTACTTTAACTTAACTTCTGAAGACAAAGAAGATGAACTGAGAATTAGTACCATCAAATCCTGATTTTTAACTCCAGTAAAATTTAGAGACAATTTTAAGAGTCTTTGGTTATGCAGCTAAATTCTAGAGGAATATCGATGTCTAATTGTCCTAAGGAAGGGGTCGACAACCTAAAATGTTAAAAGAGCTATATTGAACCAAAAATACAAAAAAAATAATCCGTCTACAGTCGCAAAAATTTAAAAGCCTTATATAAGTGTTATAAGGAAGGCAACACATGATGTAAGTCTCTATATTAGCTATATTAGCCTACTATCAAAACGACTATGTGTCGCAGGCTGATGATTTGTTGACAGAAATGTTGACCTTCAATATTTATTCTACACATTTTTACAACATTGGAAAACATTAGTAAAATGGAGGTTTCTCAGAGGGTGAGATAACTCCTGAGAGGAGCCAGGTGAGGTGTTTCGGGCATCTGGTCAGGATGCCACCGGAACGCCTCCCTAGGGAGGTGTTTCGGGCACGTCCGACCGGTAGGAGGCCATGGGGAAGACCCAGGACACATTGGGAAGACTATGTCTCCCGGCTGGCCTGGGAACGCCTCAGGATCCCCCGGGAAGATATAGACGAAGTGGCCGGGGAGAGGGAAGTCTGGGCTTCCCTGCTTAGGCTGCTGCCCCCGCGACCCGACCTTGGATAAGCGTAAGAAAATGGTTGGATGGATGGATGAATTATACAATGAACTGGTAGCCAGTGAAGGGATTTTAAAATGGAGGGGATGTGTTCATGTTTTTTAGTGCCAGTTAAAAGGCGAATAGCAGCATTTTGGACTAACTGCAATCGAGCGATTGAGGCCTGGTTCATACCCGACGTGGAGGGAGTTGCCGTAGTCCAAACCTGATGAAATAAAAGCATGGAATACCCGCTCAAAGTGGTTAAAATATAAAACTGATTTAATTTTTGCTAAAAGTCTTACAAAGGTTAGTTAAAGGCCTACTGAAACCCACTACTACCCACCACGCAGTCTGATAGTTTATATATCAATGATGAAATATTAACATTGCAACACATGCCAATACGGCCTTTTTAGTTTACTAAATTGCAATTTTAAATTTCCAGCGAGTTTCTTGTTGAAAACATCACGGAATGATGACGCGTATGCGTGACGCCACGGACTGTAAGGAAATATTAGCGCTGCACACACACACAGCTGAAAGTCGTCTGCTTTAATCGCATAATTACACAGTATTTTGGAGATCTGTGTTGCTGAATCTTTTGCAATTTGTTCAATTAATAATGGAGAAGTCAAAGTAGAAAGATGGAGTTGGGAAGCTTTAGCCTTTAGCCACACAAACACACGGTGATTCATTGCTTAAAATTCCCGGAGGTGAAGCTTTACTATGGATCAGAGCAGTCAAGCGAACATGGATCCCGACCAAATGTCAACCAGCAGTTTTCGGTGAGAAAATTGTTGTAAAAAGTCGCCTCTTACCGGAGATCAGCTGAGTTTGCGCCGTCCATACAGCTGCCGTCGACTTCCATCAGACACTGGCGTCAAGACACCCGTGGACACACCCCTCCGACTATCAAGTACTATTAAACTCACTAAAACACTAGCAACACAATAGAAAGATAAGGGATTTCCCAGAATTATCCTAGTAAATGTGTCCAAAAACATCTGAATCCGTCCCAATGCAATCGCCTTTTTTTTTTTACTTGATTTTTTTTTTTTTCAATATCCTCTAACACAAATCTTTCATTCTCGCTCAAATTAATGGGGAAATTGTCGTTTTCTCGGTCCAAATAGCTCTTGCTGCTGGAGGCTCCTATTAAAAACAATGTGAGGATGTGAGGAGCCCTCACACTTGTGACGTCATCGTCTGCGACTTCCGGTAAAGGCAAGGCTTTTTTATCAGCACAAAGAGTTGCGAACTTTATCATCGATGTTCTCTGCTAAATCCTTTCAGCAAAAACATGGCAATATCGCGAAATGATCAAGTATGACACATAGAATGGACCTGCTATCCCTGTTTAAATAAGAAAATCTCAATTCAGTAGGCCTTTAACCTGCTGCTCCAATTTAAAATCTTTGTCGAACTTAAATCTAAGATTGTTGACTGTTGGTTTTGAGTAAGGCATCAGGGGTCCAGGTCACCGGGGTGAGCAGTCTGTTTTACTTTTGAGTCAAATAAAATAATTTCCATCTTGTTCTCATTTAAGTTTAGTTTGCCGACCCCCGTTCCAGTGCTTACCTATCTCTGACGCGTATTGCACAGGAGTAATGTTTCCCTTCGGATTTGGACTACGTACAGTCATCCCACTTCTGACACCACACACATACCTGTAGTACAGGGGTGTCAAACACAAACACAGAGTGTGCCAAAATTTAAAACTGAACAAAGCCGCGGGCCGAGGTTTAAAAAATTAACCTTTTAATAGGGACCCAACCCCCCCCCCCCCCAACCCCCCCCCCCACCCCACATCTGAGGTCCTCTCCAAGGTTTCTCATAGTCAGCATTGTCACTGGCGTCCCACTGGATGTGAATTCTCCCTGCCCACTGGGTGTGAGTTTTCCTTGCCCTTTTGTGGGTTCTTCCGAGGATGTTGTAGTCGTAATGATTTGTGCAGTCCTTTGAGACATTTGTGATTTGGGGCTATATAAATAAACATTGATTGATTGATTGATTGACAAACAAGTTTTTCATTGAATATTGAACAAGGAAGGCTTATATAACTTTATAGTGACATGCAAAATTGAGTTTAAAATAATAATAACAATAATAATTAAAAAATATCAATGGTATATCAAATCAAATTTAAATAAAAATTGAATGCCTCTTTTGTATTTGCAGCCTTCTGAGGTAAATATTAACATTAACTTTTTCCAGAGGCTAATACATTTGAAAATAAAATAACAATGAATAAATCAATTATTCAGGCCTTTTTATTGCTCAGTTAATGTCGGGGCTCTGGTGGGTGGGGTTAGGGGGGCGGGGTTTGTTGGTAGCGGAGAGGGGGTGTATATTGTAGCGGTCTGGAAGAGTTAGTGCTGCAAGGGGTTCTGGGTATTTGTTCTATTGTTTATGTTGTGTTACGGTGGGGATGTTCTCCTGAAATGTGTTGGTCATTCTTGTTTGGTTTGGGTTCACAGTGTGGTGCATATTTGTAACAGTGTTAAAGTTGTTTATATGGCCACTCTCAACCAGTATGCTGTTGATCAAGTATGCCTTGCATTTACTTACATGTGTTTAGAAGCCACATATTTTACGTGACTGGGCCGGCACACTGTTTGTGAGGAGGAAAAACAGACCTGACGACAGGTTGTAGGGGACACTAAATGCAGTGCCTTTAAGGCACACCCCCAATGTTGTTGTTCGGGTGGAATTCGGGAGAATGGTTGCACCGGGAGATTTTCGGGAGAGGCACTGAAATTCGAGAGTCTCCCGGGAAATCGGTGAATGCGGTGTTACAGCGGCACCGCTGTATAACACCGGCAGGCCAGCTCTAATGTTAATTGTATTTATTGCCTCAAGGGCCAAATGAAATTACACGGCGGGCCAAATTTGGCCCACGGGCCAGAGTTGGACACCTATGCTGTAGTAGTTTACGGCTTTGGCTTATGACAGTGTAAAATTCCATTTGCTCGTTTCCAAATATTTTGGATCAGCCCTACCCTCGATGCCGTCTGATAACGGTGATTACTTATCTCTAGTTGCCTTTTGGCAAGCTAAGCAAACATGGTAGATCTGCATTGTGTTGCAAGAGGTTTATCTCTCGAGTAGTGCTTGCTTCTGTTGCGGATCTTATCTCATTCCTTTGAGGCTACTGGTGCTGTTCACACATATTAACAACTACTTACGCCTCCTCCTTAGGATTTGTATTTGTTGAAGCGTTTATCAGACCAATCTGTCAATGCTATCATTGCTTGCTCTAGCGCAGGGTTCGGAAACCCAAATTTTTGAAAAAAATCGGTGTGGAGCCTCAAACAATTCAAAGCCTTATATAAGTCTTATAATGAAGGCAACACATGATGTAAGAGTCTCTATTAGCTATGCTAGCCTACTATCAAAGGCTGGCGCAAATCTCCGTTGACAGAAATGTTGGTATTTAATTTTTTATTCTACACATTTTTGCAACATTGAAAAACATTAGTAAAGTGGAGGCTTCTCAGAGGTTGAGATAACTTACCAAATATAACTGATTAGCACTCTAGCAAATTAATGAAATCAACAAAGCTCACTTTTGTGCATTCACGCACAGCATAAAGCGTTTGGTGGACAAAATGAGACGGAGGAGTGGCATAAAACTTTAAAGAACTTTTCTGTGGCAGCATCGGAAAAAGTTACAAACTACGATGAGTTCAAGGATCGCTGACATTAGTAGGACAAAACAGTGCTTTCCAAATACCCGCATCAGTGAAGCATGTATAAAATAAACAGTGGGATTTCCAACAATTAGGGAAGATTTGGGTCAGGTTTATTCTCCTACAGAAAATATATTAAAACAAAACCTTTTTATTTTTCTTCATCTTTTTCCATTTTCCCACATCTCTGAAAGAGGTCCAGGGAGCCACTACGAAGGCACTAAAGAGCCGCATGCGGCTTTAGAGCCACGGGTTGCTGACCCCTGCTCTAGCGTCTTTCACACGGATGTACCTCAAAATTGGCGTTTCAGAAACGTAACAGTAGAATCTGCGTGTATTTACTACAGCAACATGGTTTATCCCTAACCCATAATTAAAGGCCTGCTAAGATGAGATTTTCTTATTTAAATGGGGATAGCAGGTCCATTCTATGTGTCATACTTGATCATTTCGCGATATTGCCATATTTTTGCTTAAAGAAATTAGTAGAGAACATCTATGATAAAGTTCGCAACTTTTGGTGCTGACAAAAAAGCCTTGCCTTTACCGGAAGTCGCAGACGATGACGTCACAAGTGTGGGGTCTCCTCACATATTCACATTGTTTTTAATGGGAGCCTCCAGCAGCAAGAGCTAATCGGACAGAGAAAGCGACAATTTCCCCATTAATTTGAGCGAGGATGAAAGATTCGTGAATTAGGATATTAACAGTGAAGGAATAGAAAGAAAGAAAAAAAGCGACAGCTCCGGGCGACGGTAGTGTGAGCGTTTCAGATGTAATAAGACACATTTACTAGGAGAATTCTGGAAGATCCCTTATCTGCTTATTGTTTTAATAGTGTTTTAGTGAGATTTTAAAGATTGTAAAGTAAAAATTGTAAAGACATACCTCGAGGTCGGATGGCTGCGGTGAACACACAGTGTCTCAGAGAGAAGCCAGGGAGCCAAGCTCACAACTGCTGCAGAACGACGAATAATCCACGGATGTCTTTGGTAAGATATATATCACAATTTCCTCATCCAAAAACATGCTGGTTGACGTAGAGAAAACATGTTTGCTTGGCCGCTCTGCTTCACAACAAACTAAGAAACACCGGCTGGGTCTCGGTGCTGAAGACAGCTGGAATCTACTGCTTTGCCCCAACAGCATTCTTCTTTATAGTCTCCATTATTAAATGAACAAATTGCAAAAGATTCAGCAACACAGATGTCCAAAATACTGTGTAATTATGCAGTTAAAGCAGACGACTTTTAGCTGTGTGTGGGCAGAGTTAATATTTCCTTACAGTCCGTGACGTCACGCGTACACGTCATCATTCCGCGACGTTTTCAACAAGAAACTCCCGGGAAATTTAAAATTGCAATTTAGTAAACTAAAAAGGCCGTATTGGCATGTGTTGCAATGTTAATATTTCATCATTGATATATAAACTATCAGACTGCGTGGTCGGTAGTAGTGGGTTTCAGTAGGCCTTTAAAGACAAACTTTACATTCCTTTTTCTGACTTATGGTTTTTCCCTTCCATACACCTTTCACACCTCTGACACAATCTATGAAACTGGAAAAATTTGCGGTTCACCTTGACCCAACAAAAGAAAATGTCTGCTTTGGATAGGCAGTGTGACAGAAGCTACAGACACACACATGGTCTTGAAAGCAGCGTAAAGGTCTGTCCGGCACGTCTTTAGGCAAGTCAATTTTGAAAAACGTCAGCAAGATTTGAGGCAATGTAGGGCAAAGAGCAATCGGAACCATCAGGCTGGGTTATGGTTCTGGCGTTAAGGCTCTTCCTGCCCACCTACACATGGTCCGTACTCCGCCTCCCTGTCCGCAGATAGCGTGACAAATTGTCGACCCGCCTTTTCGGCTTGTTTCGGGAAATGTTGAACGAACCTTTCCGACTTAAGTGTGTGTCCACTTAGCGCTTAAGTGGCCGTGTGCTCTGCTTCATGGCCACTCCAGATAAATTAGGCTGATATGAGGACAAGAGTCCAAGACGGTGGTTTTGCAAAAAAGTCTCCAAACCACTTTTAATGATAATACATGCATTCTGTACATGTCTGATAAATTGTACCATAAAGGTAAAAAGACTAGTATTACTTACTTAAACCTTTACACACATACCAGTGTTGGCGTTAAAGCACTTTTTGTGTCTTTTTACGCATTGAAATCAGAAAGGACACGCAATTCCGGAAGCCAGCGGACGTGGATTAGTTTTTGTTACCGCCCGTTTTTTTTATTTCATTTTTATTTTATCGATTATCCCTTTACGCTGGGGTTTTGTTTTGTTTATATTTGCCGGGTCAAATGTCTGTCCCCGTTTATTCAGTTTTATTGGTGATTTTGATTCGCCGAAAGCTTTATCAATCACAAATACTGCCTCAGTTTGCACTCGGACAACTTTACCGCGAAGGGCTGTCAAAAGAAAGACTTCATAGTAAACACTAATTAAATTAAAGCCGCAAGCAGCGTTGGTCGGGCCCGCTTTGGTTGCTGCCCCCGCGACCCAAGCCCTGGTCTGAGTCAGACCTACATAGAGGTTTTTGTTTCATGTCTCTACGACATTCCTAACAGAAGTTACAAGCAGTTTTGTCTGGGTTTTTTACTAGGGGGCGCTAGAGCGCAATTTAGATTTTGGTTTTTTTTATTTTTTTTTATTAGATGGCAATTTTCACCAGTCCTGATATGTGTGTAAAATTTGCTGAGTTTTGAAGCATGTTAAGGGGGTCAAATTACGTTTCTGGATGTTGTTGATAAATGGCTTTCGCTTAACATAGTAGAGCTTTAACTTGCACTTTGAAGCATTTTAAGGGGGTCAAATTACAGCTCAAAGAGGCAGAAATGACATTTTTTAGGAAACTTTGCGCAGGGTTTTTTTGAAGGTGCGTAAAATCAAAACCGGAGCAGTTATTAAAACTCTGTGAATAACTTTTAATCAAAAGGGTTCAATCTCTCTCCTGTGCGAGTTTGAAGCCGACACGACAAACGTGCTTAGAGGAGATAATGTTTGAAAAAAGGTGATGGGTTTTTACAAAACTGTTATTTTGAAGGGGTCATTTTGAACTTCCAGTTGATTTTAGCTGCAGGATGTCAATTATTAAAACGTAGGTCTAAGTGAGACCTACATAGAGAAAATATATAGAAAAAACTACCGGGAAACGTAAAGGTTACATCCATTAAGGAAAAAAAGGAAGTGAATGAATGTTTATAACTGAATACATTTACATATGCATCAAATTATAGATTTTTTTTTTTGTATTATCTTTTG
The DNA here is from genome assembly GCF_033978795.1 of Nerophis ophidion. Taxonomy (NCBI): domain Eukaryota; kingdom Metazoa; phylum Chordata; class Actinopteri; order Syngnathiformes; family Syngnathidae; genus Nerophis; species Nerophis ophidion. The sequence continues at coordinate 74,398,189 of NC_084611.1, forward strand.
ATGAATTAAGTAATGTTTATGACAAACTTTTTCCAAAACACAATATAGAATGTGAGATATAACAAGATAATGCATACATTTATCATTTGTTTTCAAAACGGTTACTAAAAAGTGGAACCCCAAAAATTTACTGTGGGACCCCGTTTTTATACTTGATGGGGTCCTTGAGACCCCATTTTGAAAATTCCGAGCGCCAACACTGCATACATGCAAAGTTTAAAATTGTACCATCCAATTTTCAATTTGATTAAGCTGACAACGTTTAAGAGAATTTTGAGTTAATTTTTTCCAAAAGCTTTACAAAAACCTCACTTCATAAATATAATTGCCAGACTCACTAAAATACAAAGACATTTCGACTTTAAACCGCAGAATATAATTGTACTATTTGTAAGAAACGTACTTTCTTTGTCGCCATGGAGACCAGGATTAGTGATTTAGAAGTAGCTAAAACACTGCAGACACTTTGATCAGTGATTGGTTTGGAGTGATCAACAGGAAGGTGTTTCTTACCAAAAAGAGCGTTGAGCTGGTATTTGTACCCTTAGGTTAAGAATGTTAACATGCTTGCAAAAACAGTTATCTAATACGGTACTTTCTACAGGGTAGACTAATTCTACACACATTATTTCTTCTACCACAAAAAGAAGAGTTATTTTTGACAGCCCTATTCAAAAATAGTGCTGTCAAACAATAAAATGTTTCAAATCAGATTAGTCACACTTTATTTTTGATTAATCGCGATTATTCACAGTAAATTACTTGTAGATATAGACGTACATTTTTTTGTGAACAATCTCATGAGTTAACTAGTTATTTTTGACAGCCTTATTCAAAAAAAGTGCTGTCAATTACATTTTTCAAATCACATTAGTCACACTTGTATTTTGATGAATCACGATTATTCGCAGTAAATTACTTTTAGAGGAGTATATGCGCTCAAAAAAGCTGCATGATTAATCTGTGTGTGTACATGATTGAGATATTTTTTTTGTGATTAATCACATGAGTTAACTTATGTCTGACAGTCCTACTCTCAAAAATAATGCTTAAAAATCTATAAAATTTTTCAAATCACATTACTCACACTTGCATTTTGATGAATCGCGATTATTTTCAGTAAATTATTTGTAGAGGCGTACATGCGGTCAAAAAACCTGTATGATTAATCAGTTTTTGTACATGGTTGAGATCAGTTTTGTGATTAATAACATGAGTTAACTTGTTTTTGACAGTCCTACTCAAAAGTAGTGCTGTCAAACAATTACATTTTTCTAATCAGATTAGTCACACTTTTGCATTTTGATTAATCGCGATTATTTGCAGTAGATTACTTTAAGATAGAGGAGTTTATGCGGTCAAAAAACCTGTATGATTAATCTGGGTTTGTACATGATTTAGTAAATTTTTTGTGATTAATCAAATGACATAATTGGTTATTTTTGACAGCCCTACTCAAAAAGAGTGCTGTCAAAAAATTAAATTTTTCAAATCAGATTCATCACACTTTTGCTTTTTGATTAATCGCGATTATTCGCAGTAAAGTACTATAAGATAGAGTATACGCGGTCAAAAAACCTGCATGATTAATCTGTGTTTGTACATGATTAAGATCATTTTTTTGTAATTAATCACATGAGTTAATTGGTTATTTTTGACAACCTTATTCAAAAATAGTGCTGTCAAACAATTACATTTTCCAAATCATATTAGTCACACTTTTGCATTTTGGTTAATCGCGATTATTCGCAGTAGATTACTTTAAGATAGAGGAGTTTATGGGGTCAAAAAACCTGCATGATTAGTCTGTGTTTGTACATGATTTAGTTAATTTTTTGTGATTAATCCAATGACTTTATTGGTTATTTTTGACAGCCCTACTCAAAAAGAGTACTGTCAAAAAATTACATTTTTCAAATCAGATTCATCACACTTTTGCTTTTTGATTAATCGCGATTATTCGCAGTAAAGTACTATAAAGAGGAGTATACGCGGTCAAAAAACCTGCATGATTAATCTGTGTTTGTACATGACTGAGATAATTTTTTGTGATTAATCACATGTGTTAACTTGTTATTTTTGACAATCCTAATTAAAAAATAGTGCTGTCAAATAATTACATTATTCAAATCAGATTAATCACGCTTTTACATTTTGAATAATCGCGATTATTTGCAGTGAAATACTTTAAAATAGAGGAGTTTATGCGGTCAGAAAACCTACATGATTAATCTGTGTTTGTACATTATTGAGATCCTTTTTGTGATGAATCCCATTAGTTAACTTGTTAGGTTACCATCCACGGTTAAGCTACAGGAGCATGTGCAGACAATCTGCAATCATACAGTACGTGAATAATGCAACGATGTTTAATCGCACAAGACTTGGACGGTCAAACAAGTCTCAAAACAAACTGAATGTAGTTTAATCTGACACGACCATCGACTCTCTCTCATGACACCAGACTACTTCACTTGCTTTATTTATTTATTTTTTTTGCACGGCGAAAGTATCCAAAGTTTTCACGTCATTCAAGGTTTCCTCTGGACTTGGTTAAGATGGTTTATAGTCGTGTCAATAAAGTGCTTCATTTTGTTTATCAACAACAAATGACGACTGCTTTTATTTCTCTCCCCCTTCTGGTTGATGTCAAATGTGGCGTTCCAAGGTCTGGCACTGAAGTGCGTGCTCACTGCGGATCCCAGCAGCGAATAAAAGTATTGAAAAAGTCTGTCATTATCGGAATGGTGCTGGAAGGAACATGAAGCTTTCTGCGAAGAAATATGACGTAGTTCATCATGCGGGACGTGAAGAAGACGTAGGATGTATTTATGATACGCACTTCATTGGTGACTCATGGACTTTTTTTTCACTGGAGGACTGTTTCTTCTTTATAGGCAATAAACTGATGAAGTAGTCGTGGGCTCAGCAAGTGTAATCATTTGACCAAAAGCCTTTCATGGACTTTTTACAACGACCTACGTGCTTTTATTGCTCCCGAGGCATGGCGATAAATTCAACGTGTTTTTTTTTTGTTTTTTTTTGAAGGAGTTGGTGAAATGTCCACGAGGATGGACAACGTGCATTTGAAATATGAAATAAGATTTTAGGAACATTATAAAATGTGCTTTTCATAATCTTCAACCATGTCTATCGACATTTTTTTAACATACAGATGTACAACTTAAAGTACTGTATACATTCCAAACATACTACATGAGTGTAGCTCTGTTGGTAGAGCGGCCGTGCCAGCAACTTGAGGGTTCCGGGTTCGATCCCCGCTTCCGCCATCCTAGTCTCTGCTGTTGTGTCCTTGGGCAAGACACTTTACCCACCTGCTCTCAGTGCCACCCACACTGGTTTAAATGTAACTTAGATATTGGGTTTCACTATGTAAAGCGCTTTGAGTCACTAGAGAAAAGCGCTATATAAATATAATTCACTTCACTTGAGTACAATAGTACTGTTGTACTTTAGAAACTATACATTTGTGTCAAATATTTGGAAATGTATACAGCCCTTTATGTAGTACTGAAGTACTTTTGAAATTTATACGGTATTCCATGTAGTGCAATATTAGTATAATAGTTTAGAAGTACTACTGTACTACATGTAGTACTTTATGTAGTAAAATATTACTTAAGTACGTTTGAAACCCATAGGGTATTCCATGTGGCACAATACTACAGAAGTACCTATGAAACAAAGTACTTCATGAAGTAAAATAGTACTTAAGTACTTTTGAAACTAATACAGTACTTCATGTAGTACAAAATTACTGTTGTGTTTTAAAGTGTATACACTACTTCATGTAGTACAGCAATATTGACGTACTACATTTAGTCCTAGGGTAATGCAATACTTTTGAAACTTATAGAGTATTCCATATAGTACAAAAGTACTTTTGAACCCTATAGGGTACTTCTTGTAGTAAAATAGTACGTAAGTACGTTTGAAACTCATAGAATATTCCATGTAGCACAATACTACAGAACTACTTATGAAACATATAAAGTACTTCATGAAGTAAAATAGTACTTAAGTACTTTTGCAACTAATACAGTACTTCATGTAGTACAAAATTACTGTTGTGTTTTAAAGTGTATACACTACTTCATGTAGTACAGTAATATTGAAGTACTACATTTAGTCCTAGGCTAATGCAGTACTTTTGAACCTTATAGAGTATTCTATATAGTACAATAGTACAAAAGTACTTTTGAACCTTATAGAGTACTTCATGTAGTAAAATAGTACTTAAGTACGTTTGAAACTCATAGAATATTCCATGTAGCACAATACTACAGAACTACTTATGAAACATATAAAGTACTTCATGAAGTAAAATAGTACTTAAGTACTTTTGAAACTAATACAGTACTTCATGTAGTACAAAATTACTGTTGTGTTTTAAAGTGTATACACTACTTCATGTAGTACAGTAATATTGAAGTACTACATTTAGTCATAGGGTAATGCAGTACTTTTGAACCTTATAGGGTATTCCATATAGTACAATAGTACAAAAGTACTTTTGAAACTAATACAATACTTCATGTAGTACAAAATTACTGTTGTGTTTTAAAGTGTATACACTAATTCATGTAGTACAGCAATATTGAAGTACTACATTTAGTCCTAGTGTAATGCAGTACTCTTGAAACTTATAGTGTATTCCATATAGTACAATAGTACAAAAGTACTTTGGAACCCTACAGAGTACTTCATGTAGTAAAATAATACATAAGAGTGTTTGAAACTCATAGAGTATTCCATGTAGCACAATAGTACAGAAGTACTTATGAAACATATAAAGTACTTCATGAAGTAAAATAGTACTTAAGTACTTTTGAAACTAATACAGTACTTCGTGTAGTACAAAATTACTGTTGTGTTTTAAAGTGTATACACTACTTAATGTAGTACAGCAATATTGACGTACTACATTTAGTCCTAGGGTAATGCAATACTTTTGAAACTTATAGAGTATTCCATATAGTACAAAAGTACTTTTGAACCCTATAGAGTACTTCATGTAGTAAAATAGTACTTAAGTACGTTTGAAACTCATAGAGTATTCCATGTAGCACAATAGTACAGAAGTACTTGTGAAACATATAAAGTACTTCATGAAGTAAAATAGTACTTAAGTACTTTTGAAACTAATACAGTACTTCATGTGGTAGAAAATTACTGTTGTGTTTTAAAGTGTATACACTACTTCATGTAGTACAGCAATATTGACGTACTACATTTAGTCCGAGGGTAATGCAATACTTTTGAAACTTATAGAATATTCCATATAGTGCAAAAGTACTTTTGAACCCTATAGAGTACTTCATGTAGTAAAATAGTACTTAAGTACGTTTGAAACTCATAGAATATTCCATGTAGCACAATACTACAGAACTACTTATGAAACATATAAAGTACTTCATGAAGTAAAACAGTACTTAAGTACTTTTGAAACTAATACAGTACTTCATGTAGTACAAAATTACTGTTGTGTTTTAAAGTGTATACACTACTTCATGTAGTACAGTAATATTGAAGTACTACATTTAGTCATAGGGTAATGCAGTACTTTTGAACCTTAGAGTATTCCATATAGTACAATAGTACAAAAGTACTTTTGAACCTTATAGAGTACTTCATGTAGTAAAATAGTACTTAAGTACGTTTGAAACTCATAGAGTATTCCATGTAGCACAATAGTACAGAAGTACTTGTGAAACATATAAAGTACTTCATGAAGTAAAATAGTACTTAAGTACTTTTGAAACTAATACAGTACTTCATGTGGTAGAAAATTACTGTTGTGTTTTAAAGTGTATACACTACTTCATGTAGTACAGCAATATTGAAGTACTACATTTAGTCCGAGGGTAATGCAGTACTTTTGAAACTTATAGTGTATTCCATATAGTACAAAAGTACAAAAGTACTTTTGAACCCTATAGAGTTCTTCATGTAGTAAAATAGTACTTCTGTACGTTTGAAACTCATAGAGTATTCCATGTAGCACAATAGTACAGAAGTACTTGTGAAATATATAAAGTACTTGATGAAGTAAAATAGTACTTAAGTACTTTTGAAACTAACACAGTACTTCATGTAGTACACAATTACTGTTGTGTTTTAAAGTGTATACACTACTTCATGTAGTACAGTAATATTGAAGTACTACATTTAGTCCTAGGGTAATGCAGTACTTTTGAAACTTATAGAGTATTCCATATAGTACAATAGTACAAAAGTACTTTTGAACCCTATAGAGTACTTCAAGTAGTAAAATAGTACATAAGTACGTTTGAAACTCATAGAGTATTCCATGTAGCACAATAGTACAGGAGTACTTGTGAAACATATAAAGTACTTCATGAAGTAAAATAGTACTTAAGTACTTTTGAAACTAATACAGTACTTCATGTAGTACAAAATTACTGTTGTGTTTTAAAGTGTATACACTACTTCATGTAGTACAGCAATATTGAAGTACTACATTTAGTCCTAGTGTAATGCAGTACTTTTGAAACTTATAGTGTATCCCATATAGTACAATAGTACAAAAGTACTTTGGAACACTACAGAGTACTTCATGTAGTAAAATAGTACATAAGAGTGTTTGAAACTCATAGAGTATTCCATGTAGCACAATAGTACAGAAGTACTTATGAAACATATAAAGTACTTCATGAAGTAAAATAGTACTTAAGTACTTTTGAAACTAATACAGTACTTCGTGTAGTACAAAATTACTGTTGTGTTTTAAAGTGTATACACTACTTCATGTAGTACAGCAATATTGACGTACTACATTTAGTCCGAGGGTAATGCAGTACTTTTGAAACTTATAGAGTATTCCATTTAGTACAATAGTACAAAAGTACTTTTGGACCCTATAGAGTACTTCATGTAGTAAAATAGTACTTAAGTACGTTTGAAACTCATAGAGTATTCCATGTAGTACAATAGAAAAGAAGTACTTTTGAAAGCTATTAATTACTTAATGTAGGAAAATAGTACTTAAGTGCTTTTGAAATCTATAGTTTTCCATGTAGCGCAATAGTACAGAAGTACTTTTGAAACCTATAAAGTACTTTATGTAGTACAGTAGTACTAAAGTACTACATTTAAAACTTAATTTAGTAATATTACTGAAGAACCTTTGAAACTTATACAAAGCTTCATGTAGTTCACAAGGTCTGTAGTACTTCTCAAACTATACAGTACCCCATGTAGTACAATACTACTGTAGTATGTTTGGAATGTATACATTATTTCAGGTAGTAAAATAGTGCTTAAGTACTTTTGAAACTTATAGAGTTTTCCATGTAGTACAATAGTACAGAAGTACTTTTGAAATCTATAAAGTACTTCATTGCGTAAAATAGTACTGAAGTACTTTTGAAACCGATACAGTACTTCATGTAATACAAAATAAATTGTGTTTTTACATGTACACACTACATCATTTAGTACAGTAATACTGAAGTACTTTTGAAACTCAAACTACTTCATGTAATACAAGAGTAGTGCAGTATTTTTGATGTTTATGCAGTACTTCATGTAGACACGTGTGCTGTAGTACTTTATAAATGTATACATACAATATATGTAAAAAGTGCAGAAATGTGTGGAATATACTTTATTGTACTTTTGAAATGGATACTGTACTTTATGTAGTACAATAGTACTGAAGTACGTTTAAAACTTTTAGGGTATTCTATGTAGTACAGTAGTACAGAAGTACTTATGAAACATATAAAGTACTTCATGAAGTAAATAGTACTTAAGTACTTTTGAAAATAATACAGTACTTCATGTAGTACAAAATTACTGTCGTTTTGTAAGTGTATACACTACTTCATGTAGTACAGTAATATTGAAGTACTTTTGAAACTCATAAAGTACTACATGTTGTCCCAGGGAAATGCAGTACTTTTGAAACATATAGAGTATTCCATATAGTACAATAGTGCAGAAGTACTTTTGAAACCTATAGAGTACTTCATGTAGTATGTAGTAAAATAGTACTTAAGTACATTTGAAACTTATAAAAAACTTAATTTAGTACAATAGTACTGAAGTACCTTTGAAACTTATAAAAAGCATCATGTAGTTCACAAGGTCTGTAGTACTTCTCAAACGATACAGTACCCCATCTAGTACAATACTACTGTAGTACTTTTTGAACTTATACAGTATTTAATGTAGTACAAGATTACTATAGTATGTTTGGAATGGAAATAGTACTTTTAGGTAGTAGAAGAGTACTGAAGTATTTTTGAAACTAAAACAGTACTTCATGTAGTACAAAATTACTGTAGTGTTTTGGAATGTATACACTAGTTCATGTAGTACAGTAATACTGAAGTACTTTTGAAACTCAAAAGACTTCATTTAGTACAAAAGTACTGCAGTACTTTTGAAACTTATGCAGTACTTCATGTTGACAAGTGTGCAGTAGTACTTTAGAAATGTATACATACAATATATGTAAAAGGTCCATGTGTAGAATATAGTTTATAAATAAATAAATGGGTTGTACTTGTATAGCGCTTTTCTACCTTCAAGGTACTCAAAGCGCTTATAATACTTTTGAAATACATACAATACTTTATGTAGTACCATAGTACTGAAGTACGTTTGAAACTTTTAAAGTACATCATATCGAATAGTACTAAAGTACATTTGAAACTTAAAAAAAAACTTTGTATAGTTTTGAAGTAAGTTTGAAACTTATAAAAAGCTTCATGTAGTTCACAAAGTGTGTAGTACTTCTCAAACTATACACTACCCCATGTAGTACAATAGGATTGTAAAACTTTTTGAACTTATACAATATTTAATGTAGTACAATGTACTACTGTAGTATAATTGGAGTGTATACAGTACTTTATGTAGTACAATAGTACTGAAGTACGTTTGAAACTCATTAAAAGCTTCATGTAGTTCACAAAAACTGTAGTACTTTTTAAACTATACACTACCCCAAGTAGTACAATAGTACTGCAGCACTTTTTAAACATATCCAGTATTTCATGTAGTACAAAATTACTGTAGTATGGTTGTAATGTATACAGTACTTTATGTAGTACAATAGTACTGAAGTACGTTTGAAACTTATAAAAAGCTTCATGTAGCTCACAAAGTGTGTAGTACTTCTCAAACTATACAGTACCCCATGTAGTACAATAGTACTGTAGCACTTTTTAAATGTATCCATTATTTCATGTAGTATGTTTGGAATGTATACCGTACTTTAAGTTGTACAATAGTATTGAAATATGTTTGCAACTTTAAAAGTACTTCATATAGTAGAATAGTACTAAAGTACATTTGAAACCTATGCAAAAATTAACTTAGTACAATAGTATTGAAGTACCTTTGAAACTTACAACAAGCTTCATGTAGCTCACAAGGTCTGTAGTACTTCTCCATCTATACTGTACTGTAGTACTTTTTGAACTTATACAGTATTTCATGTGGTACACTATTACTGTAGTATGTTTGGAATGTATACAGTACTTCAGGTAGTACAATGGTACTACAGTCCTTTTGAAACTTTTAACAGGCTTCATTGTAGGTCACAATGTCTGTAGTACTTCTCAAACTATACTGTACTGTAGTACTTTTTGAACTTATACAGTACTTCATGTAGTACACGATTACTGTAGTATGTTTGGAATGTATACAGTACTTCAGGTAGTACAATGGTACTGAAGTACCTTTTGAAACTTATAACAAGCTTCATGTAGCTCACAAGGTCTGTAGTAATTCTCAAACTATACTGTACTCTAGTACTTTTTGAACTTATACAGTATTTCATGTAGTACACACACAATTACTGTAGTATGTTTGGAATGCATACCTTGCTTCAGGTAGTACTATAGTACTGGAGTACTTTTGAAACTTGTAAAGTACTTCATGGTGTACAAGTGTACACAATGTGTGCAGACCACGATAAAATGATGTCGTGGGCCACAATAAAAATAATGGCAATTTGGCAGCCTCCTGTTAGGATTATTCGGGGGTCACATGGGGTCCCAAGTCATGTAGCGCAGGGGCCGAGCAGTAGGACAGGGACATGATGAGCTCGCCTGGTTAAAGGGGAACATTAAATGATAAATGATAAATGGGTTGTACTTGTATAGCGCTTTTCTACCTTCAAGGTACTCAAAGCGCTTAGACACTACTTCCACATTTACCCATTCACACACACATTCACACACTGATGGAGGGAGCTGCCATGCAAGGCGCCAACCAGCACCCATCAGGAGCAAGGGTGAAGTGTCTTGCTCAGGACACAACGGACGTGACGAGGTTGGTACCAGGTGGGATTTGAACCAGGGACCCTCGGGTTGCGCACGGCCACTCTCCCCACTGCGCCACGCCGGCCCCAAACCTATGTAAGCGTCAATATATACCTTGATGTTGCAGAAAAAACACCATATATTTTCTTAACCGATTTCCGAACTCTAAATGGGTGAATTTTGGTGAATTAAACGCCTTTCTGTTTATCGCTCTGTGGCGATGACGTCAGAACGTGACGTCACCGAGTTACTACAGCCGCCATTTTCATTTTCAACACATTGCAAACACCGGGTCTCAGCTCAGTTATTTTCCGTTTTTTCGACTATTTTTGGAACCTTGGAAACATCATGCCTCGTCGGTGTGTTGTCGGAGGGTGTAACAACACTAACAAGGAGGGATTCAAGTTGCACCACTGGCCCGAAGATGCGAAAGTGGCAAGAAATCTGCCGCCAGACCCCCATTGAATGTGCCGGAGTGTCTCCGCATTTTACCGGCGATGACAGACATGGCACAGAGATGTATGGATAACCTGCAGATGCATTTGCAACGATAAAGTCAACGAAATCACAAAGGTGAATTTTGTTGATGTTGACTTATGTGCTAATCAGACATATTTGGTTGTGGCGTGACTGCCAGCTAATCGATGCTAACATGCTATTTACCGGCGGTGCTAAAGCAGACATGGCACAGAGATGTATGGATAACCTGCAGATGCATTTGCAACGATAAAGTCAACGAAATCACAAAGGTGAGTTTTGTTGATGTTGACTGCCAGCTAATCGATGCTAACATGCTATGCTAATCGATGCTAACATGCTATGCTAATCGATGCTAACATGCTATTTACCGGCGGTGCTAAAGCAGACATGGCATAGAGATGTATGGATAACCTGCAGATGCATTTGCAACGATAAAGTCAACGAAATCACAAAGGTGAGTTTTGTTGATGTTGACTGCCAGCTAATCGATGCTAACATGCTATGCTAATCGATGCTAACATGCTATTTACCGGCGGTGCTAAAGCAGACATGGCATAGAGATGTATGGATAACCTGCAGATGCATTTGCAACTATATTACGTTTCCTTCTACCCACATTTTTAATGCGAAAAAAACACTTACCAATCGGAGGATTTAAGTTGCTCCAGTGTCACAAGATGCGGAAGTCCTGATCGTTTGGTCCGCACATTTTACCGGCGATGCTAACGCAGCTATTCGGCCATGCTATGGCTATGAATAGCGTCAATAGCTATTCGCTCAATAGCTTCAGTTTCTTCTTCAATACTTTCATACTCCAACCATTCGTTTCAATACATGCGTAATCTGTTGTACCGCTTAAGCCGCTGAAATCCGAGTCTGAATCCGAGCTAATGTCGCTATATCTTGCTGTGCTACTCGCCATTGTTTGTTTACATTGGCAGTACTGTGTGACGTCACAAGAAAATGAACAGTGTCTTCGCAGAGAGCGAAAAAAAGGCACTTTAAAGCTTTTTTTAGGGATATTCCAGGACCAATAACATTTTGAAAAAAACTTCAAAAAATACAACAAATCACTAGAGAGTCAAATCAGCTCTGTTATTTTCCGTTTTTTCGACTGTTTTCCGTACCTTGGAGACATCATGCCTCGTCGGTGTGTTGTCGGAGGGTGTAACGACACGATCGGGGACGGATCCAAGTTGACTTACGTGGAGTGTATGCTATTTAGGCTAGCTGTATATACATATTGCATCATTATGCCTCATCTATAGCTATATTTGCATCCAGCCTTTTCCTCCACCCACATTTAATGCCAAACAAACACTTACCAATCGACAGATTCAAATTGCACCAGTGTCAAAAGATCAGAAAGTCCCTCATCTGCCCATTTTACCGGTGATGCTACGACAGACATGGCACAGAGCTGTATGGATATCCTGCGACACTCAAAGCAGATGCATTTCCAACGATAAAGTCAACGAAATCACAAAAGTGAGTTTTGTTGATGTTATTGACTTATGTGCTAATCAGACATATTTGGTCGCGGCATGACTGCCAGCTAATCGATGCTAACATGCTATTTAGGCTAGATGTACAGTATGTACATTTGTAGCTATATTTCCATCCAGCGTTTCCCTCCACCCACATTTAATGCCAAACAAACACATACCAATCGACGGATTTAAGTTGCTCCAGTGTCACAAGATGCGAAAGTCCTGATCGTTTGGTCTGCACATTTTACCGGCGATGCTAAGGAAGACATGGCCGAATAGCGTCAATAGCTATTCACTCAATAGCTTCAGTTTCTTCTTATATTTCGTTTCCGCTGTCGGCCTCCATACTCCAACCATCCGTTTCAATACATGCGTAATCTGTTGAATCGCTTAAGCCGCTGAAATCCGAGTCTGAATCCGAGCTAATGTCGCTATATCTTGCTGTGCTATCCACTATTTGTTTGTATTGGCATTACTGGATGACGTCACTGGGAAATGGACGGTGGCTTCATAGATAGCGAAAATCAGGCACTTTAAAGCCTTTTTCCGGGATATTCCGGGATGGGTAAAATTTTGAAAAAAAAATTGAAAAATAAAATAAGCCACTGGGAACCTATTTTTTATTGTTTTTAACCCTTTTGAAATTGTGATAATGTTCCCCTTTAAGAGACAAGCAAGGTTAGAGGCAAAAAAGGACACTCTGGTGATGAATGCCTGTTTGCATTCCCGCCTGACACTAGAATGGGCCTGTAGCTACGGAAGGTGTTAATGCTGATGAGCGACTGGGGGGGTGAGACGAATAGGTGGGGGGGAGGGGGGGCGGTCTAAGGATGAACCATGCAGGATTTGATGTCTCTCACGTATGATTGTTTTCACTGCAGCGCAGCAAAACACACGCAAACGCAAGCCATCTCTGTGCATCATCAGCGGCTTTCGCAGACGCCGTCCGTCAACTTGATGTGTTTATTTGCGCGCGTCCCCGTGAGTGATGTGGGAACGTGGAGGCTCGAGCCAAGGGTGCCCAAACTTTTTCCGCCCGGGGCCAAAGACTGAAAAAACAAAGTATGCGGTTACTATGAATTGATTTAGGGACGGCGTGGCGCAGTGGAAGAGTGGCCGTGCGCAACTCGAGGGTCTCTGGTTCAATCCCCACCTAGTACGAACCTCGTCACGTCCATTGTGTCCTGAGCAAGACACTTCACCCTTGCTCCTGATGTGTTGGCTAGCGCCTTGCATGGCAGCTCCCTCCATCAGAGTGTGAATGTGTGTGTGAATGTGTAAATGTGGAAGTAGTGTCAAAGCGCTTTGAGTACCTTGAAGGTAGAAAAGTCGTCTGTTTTCATCACGCAATTACACAGATCTTTTGCAATTTGTTAAATTAATAATGGAGAAGTCAAAGTAGAAAGATGGAGGTGGGAAGCTTTTAGCCTTTAGCCACACAAACACGCAATGTTTCCTTGTTTAAAATTCCCGGAGATGAAGCTTTACTGTGGATCAGAGTGGTTAAGCGATTACGGATCCCGACTCCATGTCAACCTGCAGTTTTCGGTGAGAAAATTGTGGTAATAAGTCGCCTCTTAGCGGAGATCAGCGGAGCTTCTGTCCCGGTGCAGCTTTGTGACTTCCCTCAGAGACTCTGGCGTCAACACACCCGTGGGCACACCCCTCCGACTATCAAGTACTATTTAACTCACTAAAACACTAGCAACACAATAGGCATATAAGGGATTTCCCAGAATTATCCTAGTAAATGTGTCAAAAAACATCTGAATCGCTCCCACTGCAGTCGCCTTTTTTTTTTCTTTTAACATTTTTTTTTTTCCTAGTCCTTCATTCCAAATTTCCTCATCTACGAATGTTTCATCCTCGCTCAAATTAATGGGGAAATTGTCGCTTTCTCGGTCCGAATAGCTCTTGCTGCTGGAGGCTCACGTTATAAACAATGTGAGGATGTGAGGAGCCCTACAACCCGTGACGTCACGCCATACTTGCCAACTTTGAGACCTCCGATTTTGGGAGGTGGGGGGCGTGGTCGGGGGTAGGGCGGGGGGCGTGGTTGGGGTAACACCGCAATAAGTTTTTCAAGTTGTTTAAGTCGTTGTCCACGTTAATCAATTCATGGTACAAATATATACTATCAGCATAATACAGTCATCACACAAGTTAATCATCATGGTATATACATTGAATTATTTACAATCCAGGGGGGTGGGATGAAGAGCTTTGGTTGGAATCAGTACTTCAGTCATCAACAATTGCATCATCAGAGAAATGGACTTTGAAACAGTGTAGGTCTTACTTAGTAGGATACGTACAGCGAGCAGAGAACATAGTGAGTTCAGATAGCATAAGAACAAGTATATACAATAGAAAAACATTCGTTTATTTACATTAGGTTATTTACAATCCGGGGAGATGGGATGTGAATGGAGGAGGATTAGTAAAGGGTTGAAGTTGCCTGGAGGTGTTGTGGTGCATGTACAGTAGATGAAAGTATTTTCCTCTTTAAGCGTGTCACATGCTGTTTATGGCAGACGAACTGCCTTAAGGTAGACGTAAATGTGACTGCTGTTGTTGTGTGTTGTTACAGCGCTGGGAGGATGTTAATGAGACTGCCTAACAATAAACCCACATACGAAACCAAGAACTCGCCCTCGATCATTCTACAGTTATAACATCATTGGGCAGACACACTGTTTATAATGTGGGAAAGCGGACATGAAAACAGGCTGTCCTCACTCAGGTCCGCATGGAGCTGGAGGGGGCGTGGCCTCCAGCTCGGCCTGAATGTCGGGAGATTTGCGGGAGAAAATTTGTCCTTTTCGGGAGAGGCCCTGAATTTCGGGAGTCTCCCGGGAGGGTTGGCAAGTATGCGTCACGAGCACATCGTCTGCTACTTCCGATAAAGGCAAGGCTTTTTTATTAGCGACCAAAAGTTGCGAACTTTATCGTGGATGTTCTCTACTAAATCATTTCAGCAAAAATATGGCAATATCGCGAAATGATCAAGTATGACACATAAAATGAACCTGCTATCCCCGTTTAAATAAGAAAATCTCATTTCAGTAGGCCTTTAAAGAACGCCGCAAATGGCATACTTTGGACACATCAGGCTTCTTAAGCTGTCGGCAGGCGGGTTGACATTCCCGCTCGGTGTGCCCGTGCGTGGCGACTCGCACACGTGTGTGCGTGCGTGAAACAAGCGGGCTTGTTTGCACAGGGATTGTGCCGCTGTTATCTTTACCTGCAGCTACAGCAGAGGTGCGGAAACACAACCCGGCTCTCGTTGACCCTTATTTGCTTCGGCGAGCGATTCATGGGCGGTATTACTCACACCTGCATGGGGGCGTGTTGCGCCTGTCCGCCCCCCCCAAAAAAAAATCACTCTGCTCGCCGGCCCATCTTTCACTCTCCTCCGACTTGCTCCGTGGATCACTTCACACCTCGCCTCTGTTTGCTTTGCTCGTCCTGTCATCCCCTCGCCTCCCCTTGAATTAAGCCAAATAACTCAAGTGTCAAAGCGGGGAACACCCACCCCACCCGCGCCTATTGCCGCGACCCCCCACCTCCATCCCCGCGGACCTCCAACTCATCTCCGCTGACAGGAGGGAAGACGGGGCGAGACAAGGCTGAGGAATGTGGAGACGCCACACTTCCTCCCCCATTTCCTGTCATTAATCTACAACTTCTATACAGCGCTGCTTAGGGGTGCAGCCACTTTTTTCTATTTGCTGCATGAAAAGACACCAAGCGGAGGAGCGCCGTACCCTTGCAGGCCTTCCTGTGCGTGATGGCCTTGGACAGGTCTCGGTAGTAGCCCTCTTTGCAGTAGTGACAATGGCGGCCGGCCGTGTTGTGGCGGCAGTTGAGGCAGACGCCGCCGCTCTTCCTCCCCGACAGCTTGTACAGCTCCATGTTGAAGCGGCAGCGGCGGGCGTGCAGGTTGCAGTTGCAGGCTGCAGGGCGAAAAGGTGCAGGGAAATAATTCAGATTAGTGACAGCGTGTACAAACTCGCACCACAAATGATTCAAATGGATTACCCCAAAACACACCAGCAATTTTCCTGTAACCAGAAACTTTAAATGCATGTTGTTTGATCAGGGATGCAAAATAAATGACTTAAAAGAGCAGTTTTACTTCCTCTGCCATCCCGGAGAATCACCCTCGATGCCTTTTTAAGTGCTCGTGCATTGCAGTGTGCAGCTGTAAAAAGTAATGTTGTGTTTGCACAGTTTATTTAGCGCCTCAAAAGGCTCGTTTTCTAGAGGTGTTCTGATCAGGGTTTAAGGCTGCTAATTCTGATAAAGTTGAATCGATCAATCTACCGATTATTTTTGCAATTCCATTTTTTTATTGTCTGTTTTTAGTGTAGTACAGGGGTGTCAAACTCAAATACAGAGTGGGCCAAAATGTTAAACGGAACAAAGCCTTTTAGAAGGGACACAAACAAGTTTTGCATTAAATACTGAACAAGCAAGGCTTTTATAAATTTAGTGACATGCAAAATCCAGTTTCAAATAATAATAATTTAAAAAATATCAATGGCATATCAAATAAAATTTTAATAAAAATGTTATGCCTTTTTTTCTATTTGCAATCTTCTGAGGTAAATATCAAATTTTTTCCACAGGCTAATGATACATTTGAAAATAAAATAACAATAATGAATGAACCAAACATTCAAGCCTTGAAGTAGCAAGAGAAAATTCATGGATAAAATGTTAATTATTGGTCAGTTTGCTGGAAGTTTCCCGGAAGAGTTAGTGCTGCAACGGGTTCTGGGTATTTGTTCTGTTGTGTTACGGTGCGGATGTTCACCCTAAGTGTGTTTGTCATTCTTGTTTGGTGTGGGTTCACAGTGTGGCGCATATTTGTAACAGTGTTAAAGTTGTTTATACGGCCACCCTCAGTGTGACCTGTATGGCTGTTGGCCAAGTATGCCTTGCATTCACTTGTGTGTGTGTGTATAAAAGCCACAAATATTATGTGACACGCTGTTAGTATGGAGGAAAAGCGGACGTGACGACAGGTTGTAGAGAACGCTAAAGGCAGTGCCTTAAATGCACGCCCACAATATAGTTGTCCAGGTGGAAATCGGTAGAAATTCGGGAGAATGGTTGCCCCGGGAGATTTTCGGGAGGGGCCCTGAACTTCGGGAGTCTACCGGGAAAATTAGGAGGGTTGGCAAGTATGAGTATTAGCGGTGAATGTGGTGTTACAGCTGCACCGACGCTGTATAACACCGGCGGGCCAGCTCTAATGCTAAATTGATATTGCCTCAAGGGCCAAATTAAATTACACGGCGGGCCAGATTTGGCCCACGGGCCAGAGTTTGACACCCATGGTGTAGTAGTACAACCAATTGTTCAAATGAATTCCCTCAAAACTGTCAGGCTTGCCACTGACAGTTTGTTTGTCTTTTAGTTTTTCCTGTCCTTAGTTCCTGTCAGCACTCTTATTTTGGTTCAGCTTCCTGTTTGTCTCCCTGTGTGCTGTTTTCCCTCAGCTGCGGCTGATTGGCACCTGGCCACACCTG
Organism: Nerophis ophidion; assembly: GCF_033978795.1. Classification (NCBI taxonomy): domain Eukaryota; kingdom Metazoa; phylum Chordata; class Actinopteri; order Syngnathiformes; family Syngnathidae; genus Nerophis; species Nerophis ophidion. Next base: position 74,416,012 of record NC_084611.1, read on the forward strand.
GTGTCAATCAGCCTGTTCCTCTTTTACCTGCTTTGTTCCTCCAGTCAGTGCTGGATTATTGTCGTTGCTACCTGTCGTATCATATCTTGTCTATGCAGCGTTGCGGTAAGCTATATTCGATAATGGTTTGTAGCTTTTTGTCTTTTGTTCCCTGCTTCCAAGTTTGTTTTCTAATTACTAGTACGACTTCTGTTTTCCTGCTAGATACCTGTTAGCTTCCACGCTAGGCTTTCTTGTTTTTTATCCGCCACGTGCGCGCTTTTTGTATGTACCCTTTGTTGGTTTTTGTCTTAGTTTTTTAAATAAATCATGTTTTCTCACTCCATGCCTGCCTCTATCTTTGCATCTTGGGGTTCGTCACCAACTAACTGACAAAAACACAACAGCAATTTTCTGGTATGTTGAACCTTTAAATGCACGTTGTTTGGTCAGGGATACCAGAAATAATTACTTAAAAGAGCAGTTTTACTTCTTCTGCCATTCTGGAGAATCGATTAATCTACCATTCAATTCCATTCTTTTTGTGTGTCTGTTTTTAAAAGTAGTGGTACAAGAAAATATTCAAATTAATTCACCCGAAATACACCAGCAATTGTCTTGCATGTAGAACATTTAAATGCATGTTGTTTGGTCAGGGATGCAAAATAAATGACTTAAAAGAGCAGTTTTACTTCCTCTGCCATCCTGGAGAATCACCCTTGATGCCTTTTTTTAAGAGCTTGTGTATTGCAGTGTGTAGCTGTAAAAAGTAGTTTGCACAGTTTATTTAGCACCTCAAAAGGCTCGTTTTCTCGGGGTGATCTGATCAGGGTTTAATTCTGATAATCTTGAGTTGATCAATCTACCGATTATTTGTTCGAGACCATTTTTTTTTCTGTTTTTAGTGTAGTAGTACAACCATATATTCAAATGAATTCCCCCGAAATACACCAGCAATTTTCTTGCATGTAGAACATTTAAATGCATGTTGTTTGGTCAGGGATGCAAAATAAATGACTTAAAAGAGCAGTTTTACTTCCTCTGCCATCCTGGAGAATCACCCTTGATGCCTTTTTTTAAGTGCTCGTGCATTGCAGTGTGGAGCTGTGAAAAGTAATTTTGTGTTTGCACTAGTGTTGTCCCGATACCATTATTTTGGTACCGATACCAAAATGTATTTCGATACTTTTATAAATAAAGGGGACCACAAAAAATGGCATTATTGGCTTTATTTAAACAATATGGGTCTTACTAATAATGTATTAAAATCGTACTAAAAAGGTTGTACCTTTTTTTTTATTCTCTCATTGTTAAAATATTTAATTTATAAATACCACTTTTTGCTGATTGATGTTGATGTTGTTCGGATATCTTAGCGTATGTAAAACTACACTGGATTGGTTTTAACATCTTTAATGCACAAAATGCATCGCAGCGCACGCCTGGTCTTTAATAAAGGCTGAGCAGCCTGGACAGCTGTTTATGCACACAGAAACACTGACATCAGACCAACAAACCTTCATTGAGTCATAGATTTTTTTTTTTTCCCCAACTAGAACAACTCAACCTTAATCCGCAAAAACTACACCGTCTTAATGTTTGGACGTCCTTGAGATAATCCGTGACAGAGTGTTGAAAAGACCACAGCATCTTAAAAGTTGCTTTCCTCTCCCTGAGCCACAGCTGCAGGCGATGCCCGTGTAAGAAAAGAAAAGAAAAGAAAACAAAACAAAAACAATTCAACCGGCAGACACTTTTTTGTTAGAACACTGATTGTTGGACGCCGAAACGTCCTCAGTTCTTGTCAAGTACTGCAGGGGGTTAATGCTGGACAAGTAATTTAGTTGGAATTAAAGTTTTGCATACATATAATGGTATACCCCGATTAATATTGTTATATCATGGCAGTATGATGCAGTTTGGGTGTATATAAAAATCAAATTGTGCGACAATAAAAAATGTGCGTCGACACATTTTTGATGTCGATTACGTCGACTAATCATTGCAAACCTAAAAGAAAGTGAGCGTAAAGAACAGTGCGGATTAGAAGAAATACATGATATGAATTGAATTAAAGAAATAAATCATTACCTGTCTTGGGTACACTTATTAATGATGAAAAATCATACCTATCTGCGATTAATCGTGATTAAGTTTGAGTTAACAATCAACAATTTAATTAATGGCAATTCAATATTTTAATCGTTAGACAACCCAAATACATATAGTGTATTTGTGTGTGTGTGTGTATATATATATATATAAATTAAGAAAAAAACTAATTTGCAAAGCGTTGCAATGAGGCCACAGACAGAGAAGTTGAAGTGTGATGATAAGCTCTCGTCGTCGCTCCCTTTTTCTAAACAAAATATTGCTTTTGTCTCGTCTTCAGACCCACTTTTATTCCTTGGCTTTTAACACTATGTGAGTTGTGTAGTCCACTGTATTTTCTTTTTTTTTTTTTACATTTTGATTTTGTATTTATTGTTTTAATTGTTTTTTTAGACATATTTAGCCCAGTTGGTAGAGTGGCCGTGCCAGCAACTTGAGGGTTGCAGGTTCGATTCCCGCTTCCGCCATCCTAGTCACTGCCGTTGTGTCCTTGGGCAAGACACTTCACCCACCTGCTTGCAGTGCCACCCACAGTGGTTTGAATGTAACTTAGATATTGGGTTTCACTATGTAAAGCGCTTTGAGTCACTAGAGAAAAAGCGCTATATAAATATAATTCACTTCACTTCTCTATTGTTTTTCTATTGGTTTTTTCATTTTTTTCTTTGGTGGAGCTAAGGATAATATTTGAATATTGTTTTTAATATTGTTGTGCAGCACCTTGGAAACATTTATGTTGTTTAAATGTGCTTTACAAATAAAGTGGATTGGATTGATTGGAATAATGTATGTTTAACACTCTCCGAGGAGTAAAACATAAACAGAGCAGACAGCGGACAATAAGGACATTTTTAGTGGTGTTTTTTTTCTGGAATTATTAGTTGTGCGAATGCGCCAAAGCCACACCCAAAATTAATCTGTTCAGTATTATTCCTCTTTGTTATTTTGGCGCGCTTTACCTTACACATTTTTACTCCGAATCAAACCTTTCCAACTTCAAACTGTTCAGCCTATTTGGGAATCGCGGGCTTTCTCTCGATAAATTCCCAAAATTTCCAGATTTCCCAATTTTTTCATTTAAAAGGAATTGGGCATTTTTCAAAATACCACCATTTCCACATTTTCACTTTATTCATACCATGCCACCTTCAACACATTCCACCATTCTGGATATTCAAACAATCTTTTTTCCAAGGTCAAACAATTTCCAGGTTTTTTCCAGAATTCCTGGTTTTACAAAGCACTATTGCCACCCTTTTTTCTGGCTACTCCTTCCACATTTTTCAACCCACTTAATTAGGAAAATTCCCAGTTTTCCCGAAATTCCAGGAATTCCGTAATACCCTTTCTCAATTCAACATGTTACAGTTCAATTCAACATTTCTCGACCGATTTGAAAAATTTAATCACCAACCATTCCAACTCATTTAGACCATTCAAGTTTTTTAGCATTTTCAAAAAAAAAAAAAAAAAAATCCTGCTTTTCCCAAAATTCCCCAAGTTTTTGGAAATTCCCAATACAATCAATGGAACATTCTTCAAAATTCCACAATTCTCACGTTTTTCATCTGATTCAAACCGTTCCAACTTCAAAAATATTCAGCCTGTTTAGGAATTGTGTACTCTACTTCAACAATTATAAAATAACTTCCTGGATTTCCCATAATTCCATTTTTTTTTCCATTTTTCCCATTCAAAATGAATTGTCCATTTTTTAAAATTCCACAATTACCACATTATTAAACCAATTGAAACCATTCCACCTACAACACATTCATCACATCTTAGACATTCAAACTAATACTTTCACATTTCCACTTTTACTGGAAAGTCTAACTCTTCAACATTCAAACCATTCCAACATTCAAACTATTCATACTACATTCTGTCAGCATTTCAGTTCAACTTCAGCGTTGGACTATTCACACACAATTCCTTCAGGAATTGCTTCATCTAGTAATAATTATTATTTTTATTAGTTAAACTGCCATTTACATTTACTTCCATCTTGTTTCTACTTTTATATCTGTGTGATGTAACGAGTAAAACGTCAATACATTATTTGTTTTTCACATTTTTGTTGAAATCCTGTGCTTTTTGAAGTAAAGGTTACAAAGAACCCATCAAATATGTCATGCCTGTAAATCAGTTTTATGTTTGATCATGTTTATGTTTTGTTTTTGGACTCTTGTTTCCCGTTTTGCACTTCCTGGTTTTGTTTGTTTCCATAATTACTCATTAGTTTCCACCTGGTCTCCAAGTCACGCCCCTGTCCTCAGCCGCACACCTGTTAGTAATCATTATCATCACAGTCATTATTTATACCATTCTGTTTCTGTCCTCGTGCTGGGAACTTTGCTGTACTAGTGTCCTACCTGCTTGTGTACTTGCTTTACCTACCGGACTTTGTATCGAACCCTGATGACCACGCACCTACCTTGCCTTGCCACGCTGATTGTTGATTTGACCACGCCATGTAAGATCTTGTTTATATTTATGCCTCTGTGCAAGTTTTTGGTTTGTTTTATACCAATGATAGTATATATATATTTTTTTTTTATATAGTCATGCCATTGTGCTGTTTTGTTTGGAGTTTAGTATAGATTATTATCCGCCACTGAGCGCGCCCTTTGTTTTGCCTTTTTGTATTTAGTTTGTAAATAAATTAATCATGTACTCCCATTCACGCCTGGCTCATTCCAGATATTCTCTGCGCCGAAGAAGCAAAACAAATCCAAGTCAAAGTCCTGTTAAAATCACAAGTCGACTCAATGTTTTTAAAAAACAAAAAGCCTAAAAAAATGTGCAACTTTTGTCGCAACTTTCTTAAAAAAGCTGCCGCAAATTCAGGTATTTCAGCCCGCGAGAATCACAAAAAAAAAGCCTGATTAACAGCGTCACCATACGGTGTAAGAATAATAATGGCACAGGCAGCACAATAACAGATTTCTTTATTTTTTTTTTTTTAATTGTTATTTTAGACTTTATTTACCACAATGAAAGTCTTAAATAGTTAAGTGTTGCTCCTCCAGCATGTTTTAAATTATTACCATCCAGCCTTTAGAAGCCTTCTAAGGGAATTAGCTGGATAAAGGTTTCACAGCTCCCTGAACATGATCTGTAACTAATTCAAAAGACAGCAAAAGACACAACAACCAACAAAAAAAGAAAAAGAAAAACCGGGCCAATTCCACCTCCCTAGTGCTGAATTTTTACCGGAAACTGATATGTTTATCGGGTGTTTCATACACGTTTCCCGGCAAAGTTGGCTAATGAGCGTCGTTCCCAGCCTCTATCGAGTGACCTCAGCCTCGGTGCGGCGCACAGGCGGCCTTCCCCTCTGGTAATTAGAGGCAAATTCAAGCCGCGGAGCCAGAGGTTGAGGTTAAGCTCATCACAGTCACAATAAGACCGCTAATTTAGGGACGTTGGTCGCGGCCCCAAATTGCTTTAAAGAGACAAACTGACACTTTCACTCCACATCCACAGGTTGGCTTCTGGTCCACACCAAAAACATGGCAACCAACACAGAGTTGTTTACGTTTGCGTAATAAGAAAAAGACATAGCATCAGCAGGGAAAGAGTATATTCAGTGATCTAGGGCAGTGTTTTTCAACCTTTTTTGAGCCGAGGCACATTTTTTTCATTGAAAAAAATCCAGCAAAAAATGTTCAAAATGAAACTCAATAGGGTATATTAGGGGTAGGGCAGTGGTCCCAAATCTTTTTGTATCCGCGGACCGGTCAACGCTTAATAATTTGTCCCGCGGCCCGGGGGGTAGAATCCTTTTTTTTTTTTTTTTTTTTTTTCTTTGTCATGAAAAAGGGACGTTTTTGTCATGAAAAAGGGAAGTTTTTGTGGTGGGTGCACTAATTGTAAGTGTATATTGTGTTTTTTATGTTGATTTAATTAAAAAAAAAAATAATAATAAAAATTAAAATAAAAAAAATATATATATATATATGTATATATAAATATTTTTTTTTTCATAAAAATAAATTAAAAATTATTCTACGGCCGGTACCAATCGGGCCACGGCGGCCCGGTGGTTGGGGACCACTGGGGTAGGGAACCTATAGCTCTCAAGCCAGATGTGGCTCTTTTGATGACTGCATCTGGCCCTCAGATAAATCTTAGCTGACGTTGCTTAACACGATAAGTAATGAATAATTCCGCTGGTAATCACAGTGTTAAAAATAATGTTCAAAATATAAAACATTCTCATGCATCTCAAGAAGTCGCATTAATGGTCAAAAGTATTTTATTTATTATCGGTTAGCTTCAGAATAACAATGTTATTACAAAGAATAAGAGATGCACGCATTTGTTTGTTGTAATCAGGGAAAGTCCAAATAAAAGAGTTGAATTCTCTTGTCAGGGCTTAGGACGACACAAGGGTACAGGTTTACGCGTTTCTCCTCATTGAGCTAAATTGAATCCAGTCTCTGTTTAATTCCTTGCTTCTTGTCTGTTTAATAAATGTCATCAGTGTTTGAACCTGACAGGTGTATTCATCCATCCCATCCATCCATTTTCTACCACTTATTCCCTTTTGGGGTCGCGGGGGGCGCTGGCGCCTATCTCGGCTACAATCGGGCGGAAGGCGGAGTACACCCTGGACAAGTCGCCACCTCATCGCAGGGCCAACACGGATAGACAGACAACATTCACACTCACATTCACACACTAGGGACCATTTAGTGTTGCCAATCAACCTATCCCCAGGTGCATGTCTTTGGAAGTGGGAGGAAGCCAGAGTACCCAGAGGGAACCCACACATTCACGGGGAGAACATGCAAACTCCATACGGAAAGATCCCGAGCCTGGATTTGAACCCAGGACTGCAGGACCGTCGTATTGTGAGGCAGACGCACTAACCCCTCTGCCACCGTGAAGCCCAAGTGTATTCAGTGTTAAAAATATTATAAGGCAGGGGTCGGGAACCTTTTTGGCTGAGAGAGCCATACAAGAGAAATATTTAAAAAATTATTTCCGTGAGAGCCATGTAATATTTTTTTTAAGACTGAATACAACTAAATGCGTGCATTTTTAAGTAGGACCAATATTTTTAGAGTATAATAAGTCCCTTATTCTTTTTAATAACACTGTTATTCTGAAGCTAACCAACAATAAATTAAATACTTCGTACCATTAATGCGACTTCTTGAACAGGTGCCGCAGAAACCGGATGGATGGATTAAAATGCATGAGAATGTATTATATTTTGAATGTTATTTTTGACACTGTGATTACCAGCGGAATTATTCATTAGTTATCCTGTTAACCAATGTCAGCTAAGATTTATCTGAGAGCCAGATGCAGTCATCAAAAGAGCCGCATCTGGCTCTAGAGCCATTGGTTCCCTACCCCTGTTATAAGGCTCTCAGGGCAATACATTTTTAAAAATATTTGGCTTTCATGGCTCTCTCAGCCAAGAAGGTTCCCAACCCCTGGGCTATATTGACTGTATAAAGTCGTTCTCATCAAATACCTGACCCCATTGTTAGATATGACTTCAAACCATCACCATCCATGCATCAATAATTATCTTGTCTCAAAGTAGGCTCACAAAGCAATTATCTAACCGCTGCCACCTACTGATATGGAGGAGTATTACATGGTTACTCTGCTGATCTCTAAACAGCACCGACACTCAACAACAGCACATTATTTGCAGATTATAATTATTGGTTTGCAAAAAAATATATTTCTGAAAAATCAGGTGAAATTTAATCATTTCGCACGGCACACCAGACAATATCTCACAGTACACTAGTGAAAAACACTGCGTTTAACCAACATATTTTACTCAAAAATGAGGCTATTTTCAGGAAGAAGTACGTCATGCCTGCATATAATATCACAACAATCTTATGGGTATTATCAGTACTATCAGAAAACAAAGACTAAAACCAACTACAACCAACTCTAGCAAAGGTTGTGCTGGTGAAAATAAGTAGAGCACGCTTAGCAGCCTAATGTACGGCCAAAACTGAAGAGGAAGCATTTTAGCAAGGTGTTCCCAGAGGCTCCTATTTTTCAAACCCTTCAAACGTTTTATTAGTTTGCAAATAATATTTTTTGACCAGTTGGGTGGATTTGCATCATTTCCCACAGCACACCAAACAACATCTTACAGTACACTAGTGTGCCACGGCACAGTGGTTGAAAAACATTGATCTAGGGTTGCCATGGCAATAACAACGTACAAACCCCATTTCCATATGAGTTGGGAAATTGTGCTAGACGTAAATATAAACGGAATACAATGATTTACAAATCATATTTAACCCATATTCAGTTGAATATGCTACAAAGACAACATATTTGAAGTTCAAACTGATAACATTTTTTTTGTTGTTGCAAATAATCATTAATTTTAGAATTTGATGCCAGCAACACATGACAAAGAAGTTGGGAAAAGTGGCAATAAATACTGTTAAGGTTGAGGAATGCTCATCAAACACTTATTTGGAACATCCCACAGGTGTGCAGGCTGATTGGGAACAGGTGGGTGCCATGATTGGGTATAAACACAGCTTCCCAAAAATGCTCAATCTTTCACAAGAAAGGATGGGGCGAGGTACACCCTTTTGTCCTCAACTGCGTGAGCAAATAGTCAAACAGTTTAAGAACAACGTTTCTCAAAGTACAATTGCAAGAAATTTAGTGATTTCAACATTTACGGCCCATAATATCATCAAAAGGTTCAGAGAATCTGGAGAAAATATCATCAAAAGGTTCAGAGAATCTGGAGAAATCACTCCACGTAAACGGCATGGCCGAAAACCAACATTGAATGACCGTGACCTCCGATCCCTCAGACGGCACTGTATCAAAACCCGACATCAATCTCTAAAGGATATCACCACATGGGCTCAGGAACACTTCAGAAAACCACTGTCACTAAATGCATTTTGTCGCTACATCTGTAAGTGCAAGTTAAAGCTCTACTATGCAAAGCGAAAGCCATTTATCAACAACATCCAGAAACGCTGCTGGCTTCTCTGGGCCCGAGATCATCTAATATGGACTGATGTAAAGTGGAAAAGTGTTCTGTGGTCTGACGAGTCCAGATTTAAAATAGTTTTTGGAAATATTTGACATAGTGTCATCCGGACTGAAGGGGAAGCAAACCATCCAGACTGTTATCGACACAAAGTTCAAAAGCCAGCATCTGGGATGGTATGGGAGTGCATTAGTGCCCAAAGCATGGGTAACTTACACATCTGTGAAGGCACCGTTAATGTTGAAAGGTACATACAGGTTTTGGAACAACATATGCTGCCATCTAAGCGCCGTCTTTTTCATGGACGCCACTGCTTATTTCAGCAAGACAATGCCAAGCCACATTCAGCACGTGTTACAACAGCGTGGCTTTGTAAAAAAAGAGTGTGGGTACTTTCCTGGCCCGCCTGCAGTCCAGACCTGTCTCCCATCGAAAATGTGTGGCGCATTATGAAGTGTAAAATACGACAGCGGAGACCCCGGACTGTTGAACGACTGAAGCTCTACATAAAACAAGAATGGGAAAGAATTCCACTTTCAAAGCTTCAACAATTAGTTTCTGCAGTTCCCAAACGTTTAATGAGTGTTGTTAAAAGAAAAGGTGATGTAACACAGTGGTGAACATGCCCTTTCCCAACTACTTTGGCAAGTGTTGCAGCCATGAAATTCTAAGTTAATTATTATTTGCAAAAAAAAAAAAATTAAGTTTGAGTTTGAACATCAAATATATTGTCTATGTAGTGCATTCAACTGAATATGGGTTGAAAAGGATTTGCAAATCATTGTATTCTGTTTCTATTTACATCCAACACAATTTCCCAACTCAAACGGAAACTGGATTTGTACATTTCTACTTATCCCAATCCGGTGTACCACCAAGATGATTACAGTTCATGCACATTTGGTGCGTTATGGCAAATTCTGGTTTCGCAAATTAATACAATTAATCAATCTGTGTTTCTTTCCCCTTTTCAGTTTTTGTCAAACATAAATCTATCTTTGGGAGTTTTGGAAAGCTCACAACAATCGTGCAACAACAACAAGAACCAACAAACCTAGCGTAGGAACAGGTATGCCCAAAAAATATCTATTTAAATACTAAAAAATTAAACAATATAGCTGAGACAGCAGACATTAATACATATATGCTGTTTGATGGGATGTTTATAGAACTCTCAATAAAGATATTATTATTATTAATTTATTGTAATAATTTAATGATCCGTGGTTAAATTTGGGAATGTATTGTAATTAAGGTTACAAACATTCTAAGATATAAATGATCTAAATTCAGCGGACTATACAGCTTTTAATACCATCCTGATAATACATGTTGATGGCAAATTCTAGTTGTGTCTCGCAAATCGGACAGCGAGAAGCAAACGACCACGTCCTGCTGTTAACTAATCCTCGCCTCCATGGCGGCAACTAAACGAGGTTACTTCCAAGTACCTTTATCACTGGAGGATGAGGAATAGCTGAACAGACTTTAAAACCCACTGCAGGAGGATACCGTTAAGCTAGAGCTCTTCAATGTTAACAGAAGTTTGTGGATCGACGCAAATATCAACAGTAACGATACCAAGTATAGTATCAGTAACAGGTCAATAGAGTAGTTTGAACATATATTTATCATCAAAAAATATATATATTTTTTTGTTTTGTTTTGTAGGTGTTTACAAAATAAGTCCCGGGATACAGCAATGGTTGTAGTTTTTGCTTAACTTTAATTATTTCGCACTATTTACTTTATCACCGTATTTTTCAGACTGTAATGCACACTTAAAATCCTTTAATTTTCTCAAAACTCGACAGTCCACCTTATAACCCGGTGCGACTAATGTAAGGAATAATTTTGGTTGTGCTTACGGGCCTCGAAGCTATTTTATTTTGTACATGGTGAAATGATAAGTGTGCCCAGTCGATGGCAGTCACACATAAGAGATGTGTGTAGACAATATGACTCAAGTAAACAACACCAAAATGGATGAGGAGATGCTGTGTGAGACTTGTGCTGCATAGCGATGCCGGATTTGTTCCTCCAGGGATGGGTCGGGCAAGAACAAAGCTTGAGGGAAGAAATAAGTATTTATTAAAGTAATAAAACACGCTAGGAACAGAAATACTGGTGTTAAGCTGAAAGGCAAACAAATGGCGCTTGCATGGAAGCTAGGAATACAAACAAAAACTCTAATACATGGCACAACGGCACAAAAGGAAAAACAAAACAACTAGCATGAAAGCTAGGAATAAAATGAAGCGAAGCGTGAGAGCTAACAAGTGAGAGCATGAAAAACAAGTCATCAACTGTTGCACGAAGGCAAATTAGGATCCGAAGCAGAACAACGAAAAGGGGCGAGCTTAAATAAGAGAGGTGATTACAAAAAACAGGTGTGCGAGAACCGAGAGTAGCAGGTGGAAATAATATGTAACCATGGTGACAGACTAAAGAGAAAATAAGGAAGTCAAACTACCGAAATGTGATATGAAAATGGAACCAAAACAACAATCTGTGAAGATCCGAGCAGCGGGTCGCATCATGCTGCTCCGTTTAAGCAAAGTCTGAATATCATTAAAACAGTTAGCTCCATCTTTAGACACTTTTTTCACTCCGTCCTTGCACGCTACACCGCGACAACAAAGATGACGGGGAGAAGACGCTGCCGAAGGTGAGCCACATAAATAAGACCGCCCGTAAAACGGCACATTTGGAAGCGACTGTCAGAAAGCCGTTCGAAGATGATCTGTAAAACATTATCTATGCAACATGTTGACCAAAGAACCACCATTACATGTTATGTAGACCACAAGGAAGTTTTTTCCATTTAGAAAAATAACAAAATAATATGACCCTTTTAATGCGCCCTATAATCTGTTGCACCTTTTGTATGAAAATAGACCTGATTAGACCCGCTTATCGATAAGGCAGTGCACCTTATAATCCGTTGGGCCCTAAAGTCCATAAAATACAGTATTTGTTTTGTATATAATAGATGAAAATACTTTTTAACTACTATTGTTATACAGCCATCCTGTGTTTTTGCTTGTTATAAATGTGATCAAAAATGTCCCCGCGACCCCGAAAGGGAATAAGCGGTAGAAAATGGATGGATGGATGGTCTTGACAATTTTAAGTATGAATACTATCGGTATTGCCAATACTACCCCCTGTTACGACTTGGTATTGGATCGACACCGACATTTGTAGTATCACCCAAAACTTATGTCAAGTATCCAAACAACAGAAGTATAAGTGCTTATTACATTTGAACAGAAGTGTAGATATAAACATGTTACAACAGAAAGTAACATGATATTAATAATAGGGTTATGAATCTTTGGGTGCCACATGATTCGATTCGGTTCTTGGGGGTAACGATTCGATTCAGAATCGGTTCTCGATTCAAAATCCCCATTTTTTTTTTTTATAACACTGGGTGCCAGTTCTATGATTAACCACATTTCTTAAAATAGACAAACAGCTCCGATAAAGTTCAATAACGCTTAAAAGAAAACTGGTATTGTTTTAATAAAATTCTACCCAAACATTGAATGAAATCAAATACAATTAAGGCACTAAAATAAGTTTCCAACACTGAGTAAATCTGTTCCGCAGGTATTGGCATCTACATCAACATTGCGATTAAGTGGTTGGACAGGACAGACTTTAAAAAAATATATGTAATCGATTTTTTGGGGAATAAATACAAAATTGCTACAATTAAGAGTTGCGATTCATATGAAAAAACATTTTTGACACCCGTAATTAACAAGTGGATTAATAATAGTTTTGATCACAGGAAATGATGCGATATGTTACCGCATACCTCAATAAGGAGCCTTTGTAACATGTTTGAAATCATTGTATATGCAAAATAATATATCATGCACTTTATATTTCCATATGGATTTTAGAACCATACTAATTGCAATGATTGCAATAAGGTATGGCCCTAAAATCTATATGGAAATTATTATTATTATAATGAATACATATTTTTAAATAATAATTCATCACTTTTTTACTGACCTCCTAAATACAGTTTCATTAAAAGAATCCATTTCAGTAAACACTTTTTTTGAAATAACAGCAAAAAACAAATGATGACTAATTTATCATTTCTAGTTACTGTTTGAAGTTGCATTCAGGCCTTAAATGTGTTGGAATCTATCTTGGCTAAAAGGAGGGAGTCCTGGACGACGTATTGAGGCACGAGAGGAGAATAGCCCATTGCAGAGATTATATCCGGTTAATTTCATTCCTTTTATTGCCTCCAATTAGCTGTTGCACTCCAATGTCCTCCGTGTGAGCTCTTGTCCTTGTTCTCCAAGGAGCCCAATAAGTCTCTCAACAAAAGGACGCGGTTTAAAGACGGTGAAAATGAAAGAAAAAGTACAGCTTTGGACAGAAATCCGCGCTCACTTGAAGGAACCTGAAATGCCACAGTATAATACAAAATGAAATATAATCTGAAAATATTAATATATTTACACAAAATAAACAGTGTTTTGGTGCAGTATGTCTCAGTGGAAAAAATATAAACTTTTTAATTTGATATAATAAAACAATAAAAAAAAGATAAGAATTCAATAAAAAATAGGTCAACAAATTAAGTGCGAGTCAGCAAACATAAATCTAGTATTGAAATATCATCTGAAAAAAACCCAATATATATATATATATAAATATATATATATTTTTTAATAAATATTTACACATTGTTTTCTTTCATGCGCACATCGCACTGTATGGAATGGCTCAATCTCGTTACCCTGCGTAATGACAATAAAGCTGATTCTGATATATATATATATATATATATATATATATATATATATATATATATATATATATATATATATATATATATATATATATAATATTTATATATATATATATATATATATATAATATATATATATATATATATATATATAATATATATATATACATTTTTTCTACCGCTTATTCCCCTTTGGAGTCACGGGGGGGCGCTGGTGCCTATCTCAGCTACAATCGGGCGAAAGGCGGGGTACACCCTGGACAAAGTCGCCATCTCATCGCAGGGTGTATATATATATATATATATATATATATATATATATATATATATATATATAATATATGTGTGTATATATATATATATATATATATATATATATAATATATGTGTGTATATATATATATATATATATATATATATATATATATAAAATATGTATATATATATATGTATATATGTATATATATATATATATGTATCCATATATATGCATATATATGTATATATATATATATATATGTATGTATATATATATGGATATATATATATTATATATATATATATATATATATATATATATATATATATATATATATATATATATATATATGTGTAAATGATAAATGGGTTCTACTTGTATAGCGCTTTTCTACGTTCAAGGTACTTAAAGCGCTTTGACACTACTTCCACATTTACCCATTCACACACACATTCACACACTGATGGAGGGAGCTGCCACGCAAGGCGCCAACCAGCACCCATCAGGAGCAAGGGTGAAGTGTCTTGCTCAGGACACAACGGATGTGACGAGGTTGGTACTAGGTGGGGATTAAATATAATATATATATATAATATATATATATATATATATATATATATATATATATATATACTATATATATATATATATATATATATCCATCCATCCATTTTCTACCGCTTAGTCCCTTTCGGGGTCGCGGGGGGCGCTGGCGCCTATCTCAGCTACAATCGGGCGGATATATATATATATATATATATATACATATATATATATATATATATATATATAATATATATATATATATATATATATATATATATATATATATATATATATATTCACACACAATAAACAGTGTTTTAGTGCAGTATGTCCAAGTGGGAGAATATCAGCCTTTTATTTTGATAATAATAAAACAACAATAAAAATAAATATAGAATTAAATAAATAAATACAATTTATAAAGTACCAGAGTCATCAACATAAATCTATAATTCATAATTAAACACCCTTATTTTGTATTAGATTCAGGGAAAAAATAATAATAGAATAAGACAAAACAAAAACAAATCCAGCTCAGTCTGTCCATGGGTGATAAAACACAGTCTGGTGATTAGGTTCCTGCCAGATTGAAGATGAATGTTGAGTACCAGCTTTAGAGTAGAATAAAAGCTCATTATTTATCCGTCATAATGACAGTTCCTAATTAGTTTGCATTGTTACACTGGGATTTGTCAAAACGAAGAAATGCATAATTACAAAAATAATTACGTATGTATTGAAAAGATTGTTTACTCTTGTCAAAATGAACAATACAAATGTGAATTGTGGTGTTTTTAAAAATAAGTGTTTAAAATGTCCAGTATATGATGTTTAAACAAAGGTAATTGATACATTAGCAGTTTGAGAAAAATGTTTTAGAAAATGCTGACAAATGATAATAATATTTTTTTGTGTCGTACATTTTGTAGCCTTTTTCGAAAACCAGATTGTTTTTTGTTGTCATTAAGACGTGTTTGTTTATTCACATTAGTTTGAGTTGCTCAGTTGTAGGCCTTCAATGATTAATCAATTCAATTAAATAATTTCGGTTACAAAAAAATGTACATTTATAATATGTTGTTTCGATTAATCGTTTAATAAGTTCATTTAAAAAAAAATAAAAATAAAATTCGGACCGCATGGAGTTCCCGGAATTTTAAATACGAGGACCTAACTTCTGCACAGCCACTGTCATGATCTGTGGTCTGGATCATGTTTTGTTTGGTTATGTTGTGTGGTTTTTGGACTCCATTAGTTCCTGTTTTTGTGCACTCTTGTTTGTTTTGGTTGCCAGGACTACTTCTTAGTTTTACCTGCCTTATGCACACACCTGTTCTAATCAAGAGACTATTACCTAAGCCTGTTTTTTCAGTTGGTCGTCCTGGCGACGTTACTCTGGGCTTGCTCTGTCCATGCCATAGTTCTTGTTCATAGTTCATGTTGCTCTTTTCAAGCCACAGTAAGTGTTTGTTTTATGTTCATAGTTTATGCTAAATCTTAGCTTTTGTTCCTTGCGCCAAGTTCGTGCCGTCGCCTTGTGAGCGCCTTTAGTTTTGTACTTCGTTGAGTTACAGTCAAGATTAAATCATGTTTTTACTTTCAACCATGTCCGGGTCTAGTCCGTTTGCATCACGGGAGAACAAACCTCGCAGCAAGCTGCGTAAAAATCCACGTCACGACAGCCACATGTTAAAGTACTATTTTAATGTTCAATGATGTGCATGTATTTGACAAAAACGAAGGTTATGGCAGGGAGCAAAAAACTTAATATCAAATATTTTTTTATTGAAATGCACATTAAGGCTATAAAGTAGGTTTTATTCGATTACTCGGTCAACAGTTGCTTCATTTTTAACGCAACATTTAAGAGTCTAACTAATGGATTTTTAAAATCGGCAATTGCCAATCTACAGCAAGCAATTAGTGTGGTCTCACTATTTGGCAAACTACTTCCGACCTTATCTATATTACAAAATAAAGCTTTATTGTCAAGGTTGATTGGCAACACTAAATTGGCCCTAGTGTGTGAATGTGAGCGTGAATGTTGTCTGTCTATCTGTGTTGGCCCTGCGATGAGGTAGCGACTTGTCCAGGGTGTACCCCGCCATCCGCCCGATTGTAGCTGGGATAGGCACTAGCGCCCCCTTGACCCTATAAAGGGAATAAGCGGTAGAAAATGGATGGATGGATGGATGTCAAGTGTTATGCAAATCATTATTTATAGATGATAGTGTAAGTTTTCTCCTACTTTCAGCAGATTATCTCATTAAAAACCTGTTTGATAATACCTCATAAAGTAATTTTGTCCTGCAATTAAATTAAATGTGTTTTAAATTAACAGTTGGTGACACTTTACAGTAAGGTTAACACATTGCTTGTAAAAACATTAGTAATAATAAAGTCATAAACTATTTGTAAAAAAAAATAAAAATACAAAATAACAGGTCCATCCGTCATTTTCTACCGTGTGTCCCTTATGGGGTCGCAGGGGTGCTGGGACCTATCCCAGCTGCATATGTACCCTGCGCCCCCCGCAACCCCATAAGGCGGTGGTTCTCAACCTTTTTTCAGTGATGTACCCCTGTGAACATTTTTTTAATTCAAGTAGCCCCTAATCAGAGCAAAGCATTTTTGGTTGAAAAAAAGAGATAAAGAAGTAAAATACAGCACTATGTCATCAGTTTCTGATTTATTAAATTGTAAAACACCGCAAAATATTACTCATTTGTAGTTGTCTATTCAGTACGATTTAAGGTCCAAGCTTACATCACATTAAATGTTTTACTGCATGCCTTTGGTAAGTGCCGGACTGAGAAGAGGTTTTAAATAATTAGTGCATGTTTACTTTTACCGCATGCCTTTGGTAAGCGCAGGAGTGAGAAGAGATGTTAAATTAATTAGCGCACCGCGGCAATTCAAGGAAATACAGAATATATATATATATATATATATATAAATATATATATATATATATTTATATTTAATTTTTATATTTAAGTCCCTTATAAAAAATATTCAGTCAGGTTGTACAGAAATAAGTAAACATTGTTTGAGTCTGTTTAAAAATGTAATTGTAATAATGAAATAAACTACTTGTAAATCATTAATAAACGATTAAAGGGATACAAACATGTTCTGGTAATATTGCAGCCTCGCTCGCTCGTCGAGTGTTATGATATCCATCCATCCATCCATTTTCTACCGCTTATTCCCTTTTTGGGTTGCGGAGGGTGCTGGCGCCTATCTCAGCTTTAATCAGGCGACTTGTCCAGGGTGTACCCTGCCTTCTGCCTGATTGAAGCTGTTATGATATCATTAAAAATAAAGCTGATTTTCTATATCTAATTCATTTATTTTATGTATTATCATATTTGGCACATGTTTCTCTGTTCTTATAGGACTTTGTTAAGGCTTTA
>NC_084611.1:74436615-74571615 GCF_033978795.1 Nerophis ophidion
CTTAAAGCGCATTCATGGTTTTAAATTGTAAAATGGTCAGAAAACTGTCATTAACAACTGCAATTTGATACAGACGGACAAACTGGCGCTAGCTAGGTTAAGTGCTAACATGTAAACGACATACATTAACGTATTTCCACATTACAAAACGTCAGTCTCCAATCCAAACTTGTACAAACTAGGGTTGTCCGGATACCAATACCGCTTTTGTTAGCATGTTTACATGCTACTGTTAGCACGCAATCTTTTTTTAGCTTGATTACCTGGTCTACGGCCCTGCGAGTCATACTTTCTGTCGCTATTTGGCCAGCGTGCTAGCTGTTTGCGTTTCCGTTCAGCGTTGGCTTTTCAGCATTCACAAGCTTTTTCAGCTAATTTTGCAGGCTTATACCTCCGAGTCCTACATTTTGGTGCGTGGCACGCTATATACCAAAGCCGTATTGTCCAGATACTAATATTTTGGTACCGGTACCAAAATGTAATCCGATACTTTTGGTACTTTTCTAAATAAAGAGGAGCACAGAAAATGTATTTTAAGAAAAAATCTTAGGGTACATTAAACATGTCTCTTATTGCAAATTTGTCCTTAAATAAAATAGTGAACATACGAGATAACTTGTCTTTTATTAGTAAGTAAGCATACAAAGGTTCCTACTTTAGTCTGCTGACATATGCAGTAACATATTGTATAATTTATCATTCTATTATTTTGTCAACATTGTGAGGGACAAACCGGTACTTTTTAGAGGCGGTATAGTACCGAATATTATTCATTAGTATCCCGTTACAAATGAATACTAGTAGTGGTATACCGTACAACCCTGTTACAAACACATGACTGTTGAAACAAGTGAGCGACAGTATTCAGGTTGAACATGTGATGTGCTGCTTTCGCACAAAGTTATGGGTAAACTCGACAAGTTGAAACAGACAGACAGGAAGTGAACTCACGTGACGTCACATAAACCGGAAGTGAAACAACTGATCACCGTTTACAAATTAAAATGGAAGGAGATAAACATATTAAAACACACAGATACAAATAATATGGCTCTTATGAAGCCAGAGCAGTATAAAATATTTCCTCTGTCAAGAAAGTACAAAATACAACTTGGTTAAAATATTTTAGTGTAAGTACTTTTTGAGCACATTCGACAATACCATGATAATAATGATAACCATGTTCATTTTGGTGTCAATAACTTTATTTAACCATTTTATTTAGTCTTAGACTAACTTTATTGATCCACAAGGGAAATTGTTCCACACAGTAGCTCAGTTACAAAGGATGAAAAGTGTAAGGATAGAAAGGATAATACAGGTATAAAGTAGACAAAAAAATGTACCATAGTAGCAATATAAAATATAACATATATATCATATTTACATATTATATATACAGTATATAATATATACTGATTTATTATATTAGCATCCAACCATACATCCATCTTCTACCGCTTGTCCCGTTTGGGGTCACGGTGGGTGGGGGGGAGAGCCTAGTTCAGCTGCATTCGGGCGGAAGGCGGATTACACCCTGGACAAGTTGCCACTTCATCAAAGGGCCAACACAGATAGACAGACAACATTCACACTCACATTCACACACTAGCACCAATTTGAACTCAGGACTACTCAGGACTATTGTGAGACAGATGCACTAACCCAGGGGTCACCAACGCGGTGCCCGCGGGCACCAGGTCGCCCGTAAGGACCAGATGAGTCGCCCACTGGCCAGTTCTAAAAAATAGCTCAAATAGCAGCACTTACCAGTGAGCTGCCTCTATTTTTTTTTAAATTGTATTTATTTACTAGCAAGCTGGTCTCGCTTTGCTCGACATTTTTAATTCTAAGAGAGACAAAACTCAAATAGAATTTGAAAATCCCAGAAAATATTTTAAAGACTTGGTCTTCACTTGTTTAAATAATTCATTTATTTTTTTACTTTGTTCCTTATAACTTTCAGAAAGACAATTTTAGAGAAAAAATACATCCTTAAAACTGATTTTAGGATTTTTAAACACATATACCTTTTTACCTTTTAAATTCCTTCCTCTTCTTTCCTGACAATTTAAATCAATGTTCAAGTAAATTTATTTTTTTAATTGTAAAGAATCCATCCATCCAAGAATAATAAATACATTTCAATTTAATTCTTCATTTTAGCTTCTGTTTTTTCGACGAAGAATATTTCTTCAAACTTATTATGATTAAAATTCCCCAAAAATATTCTGGCAAATCTAAAAAATCTTTAGAATCAAATTTAAGTCTTATTTCAAAGTCTTTTGAATTTCTTTAAAAAAAAATGGTTCTGGAAAATCTAGAAGAAATAATGATTGGTCTTTGTTAGAAATATAATATTTGTTATATATTCCATCAAAATGCAGATTGGTATTTTAACCTATTCAAAACATGTCATCAAAATTCTAAAATTAATCTTAATCAGGAAAAATTACTAATGATGTTCCATAAATTCTGTTTTTAATTTTTTCAAAAAGATTCGAATTAGCTGGTATTTCTCTTCTTTTTTTGGTTGAATTTTGAATTTTAAAGAGTCAAAATTGAAAATAAACTATGTTTCTAAATTAAATTTACATTTTTGTCCTGTTTTCTCCTCTTTTAAACCGTTCAATTAAGTGGTTTTTTTTAATCATTTATTCCGACAAAAAACCTTCCGTAAAAGGAAAAAAAATCTAAGACGGAATGAGAGACAGAAATATATATATATATATATATAGATTTATTTATTAAAGGTAAATTGAGCAAATTGGCTATTTCTGGCAATTTATTTAAGTGTGTATCAAACTGGTAGCCCTTCGCATTAATCAGTACCCAAGAAGTAGCTCTTGGTTTCAAAAAGGTTTGTGACCCCTGCACTAACCCCTCTCCCACCTTGATGCCCTATTATGTTATTATATCATATATTTTTTAACATAATATATATACTAGTGTTTTTCAACCACTGTGCTGCGGCAAATTAGTGTGCCATGAGATACAGTCTGGTGTAATTGTAATAATATGGTTCATTTGATTCGGTTCTTGGGGGTAATTTGATTCAGAATCGTTTCTTGATTCAAAATCACCACTTTTTTTAATAACATTGGGTGCCATTATTGCAATAATATCGTTTTGTAGGTCAATATATCGTCGAGCAAGATTTGTTATCGGCCCAGGCCTACGGGGATAGTCAAGGTGTGGGTGGGTGACAGGTTAAAGGAGAGCAAAAGTCCCCCTGTTTTCCCGTCGGGGGGTAATTCCGAGATGGAATAGGTGGCTTGTATGGGAAAGCGGCAGCTGACATACGGCGCCCGAATAAAAGGGAGCTTTGGCGGGAGGGCGTTGTGCGTATGTCAGCTATGCCATAAAAATGCCATGGATGGAGGATGACATTGGCAGGTCCCATTCAGGACGGTGGCCCTGAAAGGCCCCTCGAGAGTGAATAAAGATTCCTCAGGCCTGTCAGGTCCCCGTAGCGCTCCTCAGCAACAATGCCCGCCGAGAGCAGCTGTCTTAATAGCGTGAGGACTGAGCGACGTTGACGCTCCGGGCACCCCCAGACAACGCTCCGCTGTGCGATAACATAATGCCGCCTAATCGGATTGGACAGGCGGCCAATGCGCGGTGGACATTTCCACGTGGACGAAGCGGAGCTGGCAGACCTTTGACACCGAGATGCTGATGTGAGAACGGATGTAGCCGCATCCCAGAGGAGCCTCGGTCCCGATTGGAACTAAGTGGATTTACAGTTCCCGTGGCAAAAGAAAGCGAAGACCTCTGCTCTTCTGCGAGGATGTTTGTTTGACGATAAGCATGGAGGATTAAACCAGAGTGCTGGCTCTAGGTCAACCGTCAACAACTGATCTGATAATCACAGTGGGAATCATCGCAGGCTTTGCAACACCTCCTCGTCTTCGCGTAATAGTGTAATCACTTCTGCCACTTCCTGCTCTCTTAGCGCCCTTTTGTTTGTCGTCCAGCCTATTGGCTCACTTCTGTGTTGCACCGACACAAAAAAACACAATAAACATCGATCCAGTTTCTTCTCATCACCTCCGGTCTGTTTACTCCGTGGGTTTAGTTTCTATGAGACCGGCAGATCCATAACAGGTTCAAATAACTCCTGGCAGGTCCTCTAATGCATCTCTGGCCCCCCAGGGGGCGGGGGTCTGACAAGGACGGGCCAATGCTGTCATTGGGAGACATTGGGATGGGCTCATTCAAAGACACCCGTAACGCTGATTCATGCTAATCCCATAGCCTTGGCAATAAAGTTAAAACCCCTGTTCCTGGAATTTTTTTAACAAATGGTTTCAAGGCTCTGTTCTCACTTGACAGGCGGACGGAATCTGTTATGACTGGTTTGTTTGGTCAAACGCTACGAAGCAGTTCAGTTTACAGAACCAAGACACTGACCGCTATTGAGTATGTCATAGTCAGCTCCACATCATGCATGTAGTACATACCGTATTTTTCGGAGTATGAGTCGCAGTTTTTTTCATAGTTTGCGACTCATACTCAGGAGCGACTTATGTGTGAAATTATTAACACATTACCGTAAAATATCAAATAATATTATTTAGCTCATGGGTGTCAAACTCTGGCCCGCCGTGTAATTTCATTTGGCCCTTGAGGTAATATCAAATTAAGATTAGAGCTGGCCCGCCGGTGTTATACTGGGTCGATGCCTCTGTAACACTGCATTCACCACTGATACTCGTACTTGCCAACACTCCCGATTTTCCCGGGAGACTCCGAATTTCTCCCGATTTCCACCGGGACAACAATATTGGGGGCGTGCCTTGAAGGCACTGCCTTTGGCAGCCTCTACAGCCTGTCGTCACGTCCGCTTTTACGCCATACAAACAACGTGCCGGCCCAGTCACAGAATATATGTGGTTTTAACACACACAAGTAAATGCAAGGCATTAGGGGTGTTGGAAAAAATCGATTCGAATACGTTGTGCGATTCAGAATCGATTCTCATTTTAAAAAAATCGATTTAAAAAAAAAAAAATATGTATATATATATTTTTTTTTTTTAAATCAATCCAACAAAACAATATACAGCAATACCATAACAATGCAATCCAATTCCAAAACCAAACCTAACCCAGCAACACTCAGAACTGCAATAAAGACACAAACACGACACAGAACAAACCAAAAGTAGTGAAACAAAAATGAATATTATCAACAACAGTATCAATATTAATTATGATTTCAGCATAGCAGTGATTAAAAATCCCTTGTTGACATTATCATTACACATTTATAAAAAAACAAAAAAAAAACAATAGTGTCACAGTGGCTTACACTTGCATCGCATCTCATAAGTTTGACAACACACTGTGTCCAATGTTTTCACAAAGATAAAATAAGTCATATTTTTGGTTTGTTTAATAGTCAAAACAAATTTACATAATTGCAATCAAATGATAAAACATTGTCCTTTACAATTATAAAAGCTTTTTTTTTTAAATCTACTACTCTGCTAGCATGTCAGCAGACTGGGGTAGATCCTGCTGAAATCCTATGTATTGAATGAATACAGAATCGTTTTGAATCGGAAAAATATCGTTTTTGAATAGAGAATCAAATCGAAAAAATCGATATATTATCGAATCGTGACCCCAAGAATCGATATTGAATCTATCGCGGGACACCCAAAGATTCACAGCCCTACAAGGCATACTTGATCAACAGCCATAAGGGTCACACTGAGGGTGGCCGTATAAACAACTTTAACCCTTTTACAAATATGCGCCACACTGTGAAGCCACACCAAACAAGAATGACAAACACATTTCGGGAGAACATCCGGACCGTAGCACAACATAAACTCAACAGAAGAAATACCCAGAACCCCTTGCAGCACTAACTCTTCCGGGACGCTACAATATACACCCCTGCTACCACCAAACCCCGCCCTCCCCAATTTTTATTTAAATTTTATATGATATGCCATTGATATTTTTTTAATAATTATTATGATTTGAAACTTGATTTTGTATATGACTATAAAGTTATATAAGCCTTGCTTGTTTAATATTCAATGCAAAACTTGTTTGGGTCCCTATTAAAAGGTTAATTTGTTCAACCTTGCCCCGCGGCTTTGTTCAGTTTTATATTTTGGCCCACTCTGTATTTCAGTTTGACACCCCTGATTTAGCTCATTCACGTAAGAGACTAGACGTATAAGATTTCATCGGATTTAGCGATTAGTAGTGACAGATTGTTTGGTAAACGTATAGCATGTTCTATATGTTATAGTTATTTGAATGACTCTTACCATAATATGTTATGTTGAATAAATATTAAATGATAAAAGGGTTGTACTTGTATAGCGCTTTTCTACCTTCACAGTACTCAAAGCGCTTTGACACTACTTCCACATTTACCCATTCACACACACATTCACACACTGATGGAGGGAGCTGCCATGCAAGGCACTTACCAGCACCCATCAGGAGGAAGGATGAAGTGTCTTGCTCAAGATACAACGGACGTGACGAGGTTGGTACTAGGTGGGGATTGAACCAGGGATCCTCGGGTTGTGCACGGCCACTCTACCACTGCGCCACGCCGTCCCCGTTAACATACCAGGCACCTTTTCAGTTGGTTATTTATGCGTCATATAACGTACACTTATTCAGCCTGTTGTTCACTATTCTTTATTTATTTTAAATTGCCTTTCAAATGTCTATTCTTGGTGTTGGGTTTTATCAAACACATTTCCCCCAAAAATGCGACTTATACTCCAGTGCGACTTATTTATGTGTTTTTTCCTTCTTTATTATGCATTTTCGGCAGGTACGAATTATACTCCGGAGCGACTTGTACTCCGAAAAATACGGTAATATACATACATATCTCCATTGAATAGTCTTGGGTTCAATGGCAATATTATTATTCAACAAAAAAGAAAAGAAAATTGATTTAATAAAATAAAATTAAATTAAACATATCTCAAAAGGGTTAAGGGAAGAAGTATAAACTTTTTGAATCCCCCCCTTTTTTTACATAGTTACTTTAACTTAGTGGTTCTCAAATGGGGGTGCGCGTACCTCTGGGGGTTCTTGAAGGTACGCCAAGGGGTAAGTGAGATTTTTTTTTAAATATTCTAAAAATAGCAACAATTCAAAAATCCTTTATGAATATATTTATTGAATAATACTTCAACAAAATATGAATGTAAGTTTATAAACTGCAAAAAGAAATGCAACAATGCAATATTCAGTGTTGACAGCTAGATTTTTTTGTGGACATGTTCCATAAATATTGATGTTAAAGATTTCTTTTTTTGTGAAGAAATGTTTATAATTAAGTTCATGAATCCAAACGGATCTCTATTACAATCCCAAAGAGGGCACTTTAAGTTGATGATTACTTCTATGTGTAGAAATCTTTATTTATAATTGAATCACTTGTTTATTTTTCAACAAGTTTTTAGTTATTTTTATATAATTTTTTCTAAATAGTTCAATAAAGACCACTACAAATGAGCAATATTTTGCACTGTTATACAGTTTAATAAACCAGAAACTGATGACATGGTGCTGTATTTTACTTCTTTATCTCTTTTTTTCCAACCTAAAATGCTTTGCTCTGATTAGGGGGTACTTGAATTAAAAAAAATGTTCACAGGGGGTACATCACTGAAAAAAGGTTGAGAACCACTGCTTTAACTGATATCCAGTTTCCTCTGGACCACATTTTATCAAATTCATCTGGATCCACATAACTCAATTTGCCCAGAACAATGTGCTTATAATTCTCAGTATATCATCATAAGTAAGTCATATAAGTCATTCATACTCACATTCAAAATAAGCCACGACCTCGCTATAAATATTAAATTTGTACAATTTCTTAAAAGGCTCAACAGTGTTTGAGTTCATCACTCAGGCTGGTCCATATTTTCACCCCACAGACTGAGACACAACAACTTTTCCTTGTGCTAAGTGCTAAAGTGTGATATATTTTGCCGTTCCTCTGAGGTTATACCCCACATCCCTTTCTATGAAACTTTGAATATTTGTAGGCAATTGATAACGTCTTGCTTCAAACAAAATAAACCCTGTCAAATAATCTACTAAATTAGGAAATTTAAACAGTTTTGACCTTAAAAATAAGCTATTTGTGTGCTCCTTGAACCCCACATTATGGATAGTTCTAAGTGCCCGTTTTTGTAAGATTGTTAAGGGATGTATGTTGCTTTTATAATTATTTCCCCAAACTTCTGCACAGTAACTTAAGGATAAATGCATGAATAGCAGGGTTGCTTTAGGGATTTTCCATTTAGCTCTTGTCTTACTTTTGCCAGCACTCCAATGCTTCTTCATCATTTCAAATGAATATATTTATTTTGTGTTTTCCAATTTAATTTTTCATCATTTATTACACCGAGGAATTTACTTTGGTCAGTGATGTCCGGATTGATACTGACAATGTTGATACTGAAATATTGATACCACCGATACCAGATCTGTATGCTCTAATAAAGTTAAAGTTAAAGCACCATCGATCGAATGTATCAAAACTTTTGATACTTAAGTTCAAGGGTGTCCAAACTTTTTTTCACCAAGGGACGCACGCATACTGAAAAGTCAAAGTATGCATTATTCAAACAATGCTAAAAACAGATATTGTGTCAACTATGTGACAAATATAGATTTATTAATTCAATGTTATTATTTCAGGTTTTTCCTCATTACATACTGATTTTTTTGGCACTTTTTTTCTCACATTTTACTGTTTTTCCCATGTGAGAATAGAATAAAATACAAACAATACAATTGTGAAACTGCATAACCTGCTGTGTTTCAAAAATCATGCCTGTGTTAAAAATATAAATGTTAAACATTTAAGTGTTGTTTTTTTTTTCAAATGATTTCCTAAGTTAGTATTATTTTATGTTTTAGTTAATTAACTAAACTTTTTTTTGACATTTCAAGTATATATATATATATATATATATATATATATATATATATATATATATATATATATATATATATATATATATGTATATATATATAAATATATATATATATATATTTATTTTTTTTTTTTATTTTTTTTTAAAGCTTCTAATATTTTAGATCGGGTATCTAAACTTTTTCCACCTGACTTTTTAGTCAAGTATGAGGGGGGGCATTTGGAAATGTTCTTTATTTAAAAAAATAAATACTAGAAACATTTATTATATTTATTTAAAAAACAAAACTTTGTGTTATAGGTGACTAACAGTATAGTTTTATTATTATTAGTAGTAGTTTAACAATGTCAGCTTTGTCTTATTACATTCGAATAGTTTGCTCTTTTTTCTTACACTTTTACCATTGTTGTTTTTAAATAAATAGGGCATTATTTGGAAATACACAGCTTTTTAAATTTCAGCAGACACGTTAGGTATCTTTTCACAAAGTATCAAGATCGGATCGGTATTGGCAATACCAGCCAGACCACTAGGGATATTTATCGTTAGTATTTTATCGATACCTATATATATATATATATATATATATATATATATATATATATATATATATATATATACATAATGCAATTTAATTACCTTTTTCATTAGTGCAAAAGGTTGTACCACACCAACATCATGTAACATCTCACAACAAGAAAATATTTGATCAACACCTGCCTTTTAAGTTTTAAACAAGTCAACTCTGTTTTCACTACAAGGTGGAATGCATTCATCATCTTGTAGAGACTGCACAGATCCATCACTGTCACTTCGTTACAAATTACACTCAGCTGGAAACATGATTTATGTATGGCATTCATGTGCAGAGCACAGACCTTTTCCGTGATGTTTCATATAAAATGTATCATATAAATCAATACAAACAACTAACATGTTAAGTGGGTGTGCAGTTAAGCAAGTGGGTTTGATGTTACGCAAACGTGGCGCGATGGCCTGACCTCAGACGGCAACTAGAGACCTCTCAGCGGATGCTATTTTGCTTCAGTGCAACTTTATGGGTTATTATATTACTTCAATTATTTACTTTTTGGAGTGGAAAAATGTTGACCTGTGAATTACTTGATTGCTAGGATGATGATGAAGTGTGGTAGGGGTAATCGAAAGTTAAGTGGGTTCACTTCAAACTGACGTTAACTCTTATTAGCGTGTACAACTTTGAAGTACTTTAGTGGACGAAATATTGTTGTCTTACAAACTTTTGTGTGGTATTGCTTCCTTATTTGTGATTATTCTATGCTGATTATTGGATCCTACCCGTGTTTTTTTTTTTTTTTTATGCGTTGCACCAGCAACTGAAGTGAACCTAACACAGTGCAGTGTTTGCCACAGGTCAGGCATCTATTTGTGGTGGTGTGGTCGGGCGGCGGGGGGGATGACGGGGCGGGGGGGCGGCGACGGCGATGACCAAGAAGAACGCGGAGTTGGAATATAATTACAACACTTTATGTACATATTTATATAATATTTACATATTTATATAATATGTAACTACAAGCTCCATTCACAGACAGAGTCCCATTGCTTTTAAGAGCGGCCGTAATTCTTTCGTTGAGGGCCGCTACAAATAATTGAATGTGTGGGAAACCCTGCAGTGTCATGACTATCACATTTAGCTGGATAAGAAAATAATACAGACCGCCGTATCATTTTTTCCCAATCTTAAAAATCTTTCTGGACAGACCCAATTAGGATTCGGTACAAATAACAGCAGTACTTGAATTATATCTCTACTGACCACTATTTAAAAAACAGCAACACAACCACAAACAGCAACACAAATCACTCGGTGTGTAAACCTTACAACAATTCATAATTTGATTCTGATTCTTGGGGGGATGACATTATTCAGAATCAATTCTCAATCCCAATCAATTATCTCAATATATTTTATGGTATAAAAATGATCGTAAATGACGGTTTATAAAGACACACCAAACTATTTTTTTGGACACATTTTTATTTTGTACGTGGGTATTGGCCGCAGGTTTACACATTGAAAAATGAAATCTTTACACAAGTCCTTTTGTTCATTCACAATTTTAACCAAATACTGTAAGAGTATTAACAGCTGAAACTGCTAACGTCCTCTACTTCAGCACGCGGCCGTCTGTCCTGTCAGGGCCTATTAGTGATTGAGTTTTTTTTTCCCTTTTTCATTGGTCAGATCAATCTTCTTCGGCTTTGGGATCTGTCGTGTGCAATTCGCCAAGGTGCAGGCAGAAAAAAAACATATTTAACCAACCCGGAAGTGATGACGCGGTTTGGCCGGCGGGGAGAAGACAATATGACAGGTGAGTTTTGTCCACATTTAAGTTCTATTTAACGGTGGGAAATTAAGGGAAATTGCATTACTGGTTTTCCTAACATCAAGGCCTTGACGGAAGGGAAGACGTGCGAGGAAATGAAAGTCAAGTGTGGGTGTGTGATTGTGCTGCTGCGCTTCAGGAACGGAAGTGCTCTGTCACAGCGGAAAAATCCATAAATTAACAGCAACACTGTGTAAAGCGCATGGTTCAAAGTGTTTACAGATCGGAAATTACAATATTACAAAACTTTTTCAAAACTTGTTACGGGTTACTAATGATCCCCTTGGCTATACATGGAGCAAGTAAGTGCTAAAATGGTAAAAAAAAAAAAAATCAAAAACTGGTATATACATATATATATATATATATATATATATATTGTGATTCGAATGTGAATCAGTTTTTTTTTTTAGCACCCCTAGAAACAGAAATATCCATTTATTTTATATAGTGCTTGTCCTTCTTTGGGTAAACTGGAGTGTTAATTGGTGAAGTGTGTTTGTTGCGCCCTCTATGGGTTGTGTTTAAAATATTTCATGTTAGCATCCAGTACATAGGGATGAGATTTGAAAATATTTTTACTAAAGGTGGGTTCCTTAGGGCATTTAAGGAATGTGGATATTACAAAACAATTCACGATTTGATTCGATTCTCATTTTTGGGGTAGGGATTCAATTCAGAATCGGTCCTGGATTCAACATGATACTCGTAATATATTATTTGGTATATAAATTGTAATAAAATATTTTCAGAACAGGTTACATATTTTAAAAAAAAGCTCCACTTGGCTGTTGATGTACGACTTGCTAAATGCAGTATTGGCCTATTTTTTTTCCCAATTAATTTTTCAAATTTTATTTACAAAAATCACAGAATGTAATGACATAAAATATAGCAATTCCAACCCAATCCCAGTTTTACAATATTTAGGATAAGGATTTACAAAGCAACTTTTTAAATAAAAAAATTAAAAAAGGAAAACCAAAAATTAACAAAAGCAACGGTATCAATGATAATAATAATTGTATTGGAAAAATAATAATATCAATAATTGTTTTATACATTTTCTTAAAATAATTAACACACACAAAAAAATGTGTTTAGAATTTCAAATCGATTCTTGGAAATTAGGAATTAATGTACAATCGCAATAAATAAAATTACGATTCGGATGCAATCGATGTTTTTGAGCACCTCTAATTTTTACGATTCCAATTCTCTTTTATAACTCTGCTTAAAGATTTGGTTCTTTATCGATTCTTATTGAGGAAAAAAGAAAAACAAATAGATAACAAACAGGTTGGTTAGCAACACTCTTTGCTGAGTTTGAAACATGATGGTTCCAAGAGGCCTTCAACCTCCATAAGGTACCAGGGTGTTTTGAAACTATAATATTATAATAAAATAAATGATTTAAAACAATTGAAATTCAGTATTAATTATTCTGTGACAAATGACAATTACCCAAGAATGTTCAGTAATATGTTGAGGATTTTTTTATTTTTTTTATTCAAAATTATTGTGTTCAAAAATATGTAAAACTAAATCAGCTCGTGACAAATACACCACAGTCAAGTCTAATAGAACTGTGCATAGTGTGATTCTGCAACTATCAACTATGAACATTAACCTTCATTTTGCAGAATTGAGCATATCCATTTTTTCGGGAAGAACAGCGATTTTTCTGATAAATTACGCTGTCTTAGAGCAGAACGCGTGCAGTTTCTGAGCCAATTAGACGTTGTCTTGTCATGTAATGCACATAAAGCATTAATTTCATATTTAACCCTTGTATAATGTTCCTTTTGTTGTTACTCAGCCAAGGTTTGTGGGTCTGATGGACCCGTTGCATTTTGTGGCTTTTATGTTAAAGGCCTACTAAAAGGAGATTTTCTTATTCAAACGGGGATAGCAGGTCCATTCTATGTGTCATACTTGATCATTTCGCGATATTGCCATATTTTTCCTGAAAGGATTTAGTAGAGAACATCCACAATAAAGTTTGCAACTTTCGGTGCTAAAAGAAATGCCCTGCCTCTACCGGAAGTCACAGACGATGACGTCACATGTTTGATGGCTCCTCACATCCTCACATTGTTTATAATGGGAGCCTCCAACAAAAAGAGCTATTCGGACCGAGAAAACGACAATTTCCCCATTAATTTGAGCGAGGATGACAGATTTGTGTTTAAGGATATTGATAGCGAAGGACTAGAAAAAAAAAAGAAAAAAAATCAAGTTAAAAAACAAAAAAAAACGCGATTGCATTGGGACACATTCAGATGTTTTTATACACGTTTACTAGGATCATTCTGGGAAATCCCTTATCTTTCTATTGTGTTGCTAGTGTTTTAGTGAGTTTAATATTACCTGATAGTCAGAAGGGTATATCCACGGGTGTGTTGACGCCAGTTTCTGATGGAAGTCGACGGCAGCTGTACGGACGGCACAAGCTCAGCTGATCTCCGGTAAGTGGTGACTTTTTACCACAATTTTCTCACCGAAAACTGCTGGTTGACATTTGGTCGGGATCCATGTTCGCTTGACTGCACTGATCCATAGTAAAGTTTCACCGCTCTGATTTTTTTTTTTTGATTGATTGATACTTTTATTAGTAGATTGCACAGTTCAGTACATATTCTTTACAATTGACAACTAAATGGTAACAACCGCATAAGTATTTCAACTTGTTTAAGTCGGGGTCCACGTTAATCAATTCATGAGCCATAGTAAAGCTTCACCTCCGGGAATTTTAAACAAGGAATCACCGTGTGTTTGTGTGGCTAAAGGCTAAAGCTTCCCAACTCCATCTTTCTACTTTGACTTTTCCAATATTATTTGAACAAATTGCAAAAGATTCAGCAACACAGATGTCCAAAATACTGTGTAATTATGCGGTTAAAGCAAACGACTTTTAGCTGTGTGTGTGCGCAGCGCTAATATTTCCTAACCGTCCGTGACGTCACGCGTACACATCAGCATTCAGCGACGTTTTCAACAGGACACTTCGCGGGAAATTTAAAATGGCAATTTAGTAAACTAAACCGGCCGTATTGGCATGTGTTGCAATGTTAATATTTCATCATTGATATATAAACTATCAGACTGCGTGGTCGGTAGTAGTGGGTTTCAGTAGGCCTTTAAAATACAGAACAGATGTTTACCTTATCCCAATAAATATCTGTTCAGTATTTTAACATAAAAGTCTTTGACTGTGAGGCACAAGGGTTAAAGTTAATAATAAAAATTTTGACAATGAGGCATTAAAACAATAGTCAGTTAGTTAGTCACCTAGAGTATTAACAGCAGACAACGTGCTAGGTTTCTGCCACCGTGCTACTGAGATTCATTTTTAAAGTTATCACATTCTGTGTGTGTTAATGCTTAATATTATCAACAACAGTATCAATATTAGTTATAATTTCAGCATAGCAGTGATTAAGAATCCCTCATTGACATTATCATTAGACATTTAAAAAAAAAGAACAATAGTGTCACAGTGGCTTACACTTGTATCGCATCTCATAAGCTTGACAACACACTGTGTCCAATGTTTTCACAAAGATAAAATAAGTCGTATATTTGGTTTGTTTAATAGTTAAAACAAATTTACATTATTGCAATCAGTTGATAAAACATTGTCCTTTACAATTATAAAAGCTTTTTACAAAAATCTACTACTCTGCTAGCATGTCAGCAGACTGGGGTAGATCCTGCTGAAATCCTATGTATTGAATATATACAGAATCGTTTTGAATCGGAAAAATATTGTTTTTGAATCGAGAATCGCGTTGAATCGAAAAAAATCCATATATTATCGAATCACGACCCTAAGAATCGATATTGAATCGAATCGTGGGACACCCAAAGATTCACAGCCCCTAGTATATATTATATACTGTATATCTAATATACATTGTATTTTTTATTGCTACTATGGTACATTTTTAGTCTACTTAATACCTGCGTCATGCTTTCCATCCTTTGAAACAAAGCTACTGTGTGGAACAATTTCCCTTGTGGATCAATAAAGTTTGTCTAAGTCTAAGTCAACCAAGAAGTTGTAATAAACTTTGATGAGTGTTAAACTTCTGCCATGAGGTGCTGACTTGTCCAGGGTGTACCCCGCCTTCCGCCCGATTGTACCAGTTGCAGCTTTGTTGGAGCCACTATGGATTGAACTTTCACAGTATCATGTTGGACCCGCTCGACACCCATTTCTTTCGGTCCCCTAGAGGGGGGAGGATGGGGGTTGCCCACATTTGAGGTCCTCTCCAAGGTTTCTCATAGTCATCATTGTCACTGGCGTCCCATTGGGTGTGAGTTTTCCTTGCCCTTATGTGGGTTCTTCCGAGGATGTCGTAGTCGTAGTGGTTTGTACTGTCCTTTGAGACATTTGTGATTTAGGGCTATATAAATAAACATTGATTGATTGATTGATTGAAATAGGCACCAGCTCCCCTGCGACCCCAAAGGGAATAAGCTATAGAAAACGGATGGATGGATGGAGTGTTAAACTTTGTGAATTAGTTATTTGGGGTTGCCATGGTAATAAAAAAGATGTTACTCTCTTTAATACAAGCTAGAAACTCGTCAACATAATCAGCCACTTTTCATTTTATCGTCTAAATTGCTACAAATTGCTGGTTGTATACTGTTTTTCAAGATCTTTGGACTGGATTGAAAAACGTTTTTCAAGTGATGTTCCGAGGGGAAAAGACACATTTCACTGAGAGGAAGTGAAGTGAGAGAGTGTCCTGTGGGAAAGGCAGTGGCGGGGGCGCTCCGTACTTGATTTTGGGAAATGTTCCCATATTGGACTGACACATCCTTGAGGATAAGCAGATGAGTCTGGGATTAGGGATAAGATAGGAATGCTTACTTGGATGTCAGTCTGTTGGGTTTAAGGTTTCAACTTCCCAATAAAATCAACGTTGGACGTGTCAGACGTGATCTCGAGGGTGCGTTTCTGGTAAATGAATCCCAATTTCCCACCAAAAACAGGTTATTCTAATTGTTTATAAACTCAACAAAGGTCCGTGTGATGAGGCTTTTGATGAGGGGTGTCAGTAGTAAACAATGTGTCCTGCCCCCAGTCCTTGAACTCTACCCAGCAGTATTTTATTATAGGCTCATTAGCAACCACAACACCATGGCCACACAGGAGGCCGAGTCCTTTAGTCTTCAGTCACAATTCCCTCATTAAGGTCATATTTCTAAGCGACCATGTCTTTGTAATGAGCCATGACCTCTCTCCCGGGGGTACAGTTCAGTTCAGCTTGGGTCGTAACGGTAAATCTTGGCTTGATGGGCATGGTCTTTGGTTTATCCATATTATCATTTCCACTTTGGAGGGAACTGGGCCTTCTTCACTGTGGATGTCATTAGCAAGTGGTACTTTCGCAGCCAAGACAAGTTGCTCAGTAAATCTTTGAGGAGAGGAGCAGAGGGAAATGTTGAAATGAAAATAAATACATTTGACTGACAAGTGCAATTTAACCTTTTGAACTAACGATTATTTTGATCGTCAGCTCGTCAGCGATTATTTTTTGCTTTTGATATGCTGTACACGTTTCAATTAGACTGGATGTGTCAAAACGTGGACTTTGGGGTTTGTTTTTCCGGAATGCAAAGGAAAGTTGGAGCGGGTAAGGCGAGAAGGTAATGACATCTTTTATTTTAACACTATAACTACAAAAAAAGAAGCAAACAAAAGGCGCGCACAATGGCGGAGAACAAACCTGACTAATGAAACAAAACTTGCACGAAGGTAGAAACTATGAACAATAAACAAAAACTTACTTGGCACGGAACTATGAAACAGGCAGCGTGAATCGTAAACATGGAATGAAGCAGAGTGGAGGTAAAGTCGCCAGGCTGACTTCCTGGCAACTTTCGCTTTAAATAATAGACATGATTAGTGACAGGTGGAATGTGAGACAGGTGCGTGACATGAGGACAGGTGAAAACTAATGGGTAGTCATGGAAACAAAACAAACAAGGAAGTGCAAAAACAGGAAACAATGGAGTCTTAAGAAAAACAGAACATAACTAAACAAAACATGATCACAAGACATGACACGATGCTAAATAATTTTAAAAAATGATTAGAAATTTGATTGTAACAACAACAAAATATTGGCATTACTTTATTACACAAAGTATGTAACAGCTAGAGGTGTGAATCTTTGGGCACCTCACGATTAAATCCATTTCCAAATCTTGGGGTGACGATACGATTCAGAATCGATTCTCAATTCAACCCGATTTTCGATTCAAACCAATTCTTGCAATGTATTATTTGGTACAATAATTATAATAAAACCTTTTCAAAACAAGTTACAGGTTATAAAACCTACTTTTTGAATGAATATGGCCTAAAAAAATATTTCTAAAAATTGATACTTAAAACAGAAAAAAGTTATATATGTATTTTTTTTAATCAATTTAGAAATGGAATAAATAAGAAGCATGTTTCGGACAGGAATCCATTTTTTGAATGTGGCGAGTAAGCATGAATATCGCCTAAAAAAATGTTTTCTAAAAATTGATACTTAAAACAGAAAATGATACAATTTTTTGAATGTGTCGCGTAAGCATGAATATGGCCTAAAAAAAAAAATTCTAAAAATTGATACTTAAAACAGAACGCTATTTATTTATTTATTAATGTATTTATTTATCTTTATTGAAAATGATGAATCAATTTAAAATTGGAATATTTTGGATGTTTCGGACAGGAATCCGTTTTTTTGAGCACCCCTAAAAACCACACGAAAAATTAAATCAACACTCTTCAAGTATAATATGTCCTGTAAACATGATATTCAGTGCAAAAACTATTTTTTATCCAGTACTGTTACAATTATTTAGCAGCTTTTATTTACCCGAAGGCAGGAAAGGGTAAACATGAATGTTACTAGTGGTCAACAATAACAAATCATTGTCCATACATTTCTATGATCGATGTTGTTAATTATGTCAACTAAATGTTGCGGCTCTAACCGATTGTTCATTTTAATCAGTTCGACGGAAAGTTTGCATGCATAAAAAACTGTTGAAAAGATCTTGTTTTATTGACATAATGCATATTAGTTTAAACAGTTCTACTGCAAAAAAAACAAGTGCCTAAAAACTATAGTGCTTAATATTCTGCACCTAAATTCTTTATACGTGTTATTATTCTACTGCATTTTGAGGCTTATATGTTGCACAATGCAAAATGTGTACCTTTTCTGTAATCCCACATTTGTCCATCGATTCAGAATCAACCACATTCCAAATCCTAATCCTTCTAAGAATTGATAATTCTCCCCCCAGACAAAATGTTTCGTTCATTTAGGACATTCAGTTGATCCCTTTTTTTCAACTTCCAAAATTGTTTCGATTTTTTTACTTGATTCCACATTTGGTGGAAAAATGTGCAAAAAAAATTCCCACTGAAATGAAGAATTGTTAGAACTACGGTACCTTATTTCTCAACTGATACAGTTCATTTCAAACTTAAAATGTCAGAGGCGGTAATTTCACATTTTATTGAACAAATATGCCCATTTAAATGTATAATATAATGTATCGTTAAAAGGTGCATTAACTAAAAGCTTCACTTAAGAGAGAAGTTTTCAAATGTTTCTTAAAATTGTTAACAGTCAAGATAACGAAGGGAGTGGTGCAAATTGTTCCGTAGTCTGGGAGTTATAGGCTGGAATGCCATGTCTCCACGGGTTTTAAAACACGTTTTTGGGATCGTTACAAGATCCTGGCCTGAAGACCGGAGGCTGATCCCTGAAAAGTAGGGGCATAGTAAGTGTGTGATGTACTGAGGGGTCCCACCCTCGGGACTAAAATCTTAAACTCAATGCGGAATTTAACTGGAAGCCAATGTAGAGTGGATAAAATGGGGGTGATATGGGCTGTTCTGGGTGGCAGCCGCATTTTGTACTGTCCGAAGTGTTGCGATCCGTTACTCGGATCTTCACATATTGTTTATTGTTCCATTGTCTCATTCTCCGTCTGACCAGCTTACTTCCTTTTTAGTCAGTCACCTTGGTTACACATTGATTTCACCTGCTCCTCGTTTTCTACACACACCTGGTTCTCCTTCATTACTCCCTATATAAGCCTTCCTATTTTCTTTGTTCAGTCTGGGTTCATAGTTTGCTCTCACGCAACTGTACGTCTGGATTTTTGATAGTTTGCTCTCACGCAACTGTACGTCTGGTTTTGATCGTTTACTTTCACGCGATTCGTATGTATATTCTCGCTAGCTTTTACGCTAGCCATTTGTTTATTCCAGCTCACATGCTAAGGAATTGTTTTTCTGTTTTTTGTGTGCTTTCGTGCCAGCTTAGTTGTTTACTTTTACTTCCTAGTTCTCATACTAGCATTTTTGGTTTGCCTTTTCTTAAGCTCCAGTGTTTCTGTTCAGAGCTCCTTTTTGTTATTTAGAATAAATGTATTATATCTTACCTCTTGCTGTATTCATTTCTACGCATCCACGAAGGGACATTCCCGGCAGCACTGTGCCGACCAGTCTTCACAGTATGAACCCAGAAAGAATTTAACAAAGAGGCTGGCTTAAATAGGAGGGTGATTAGACAAACAGGTGTGTGTGGACCGGGAGTAGCAGGTGGACTGATGAGTACCATGGTGACAGACTAAACAGGAAGTAAGTGGTTCCGAAAGAGAATGAAACAAAGATGGAAAAATGAACAACATGTGAAGATCCGAGTCACAGATCGCAACACGAAGTCTCTTAAGCGTTGACTTATTGAAGAGAGTGAAAAGAGAATCGCAATAGTCAATGCGATCATTTCGAGATCCGATTGTGACAACAAATTTCTCACTTTAGAAATATTTTCGAGATAAAAACAGTTTTTGGTCAGTTGACAAAGTTGGCTTGTCAAGTATCGCAATTCGCAGGACTAACTTTGTCCGAAGCCAAGACAAATCTGAACCTGAAATCACTAATCACCTCCAACAAGCTCATTTCACGGACTGTCAGGGCCAAGTACAAATATCAGGGTGTGTCCGTTGGAGTGTTGTACATTTTTGAATCTTTGCCACCAAGTCAAGCATAGTCTCCGATCGAGAGAGATAGGTAGGAGGAAGCCGCTGAGGACCATAAATCCGAAACCTCATAGCTCACTTCAATCTGTGACACATTTATCGCTCTTCTTTTCCATTACCCCTTGTCCCCTTCACATTGTTCTCTTCCTTAATCCATTTGTACGACTCCCAAGTACGAATACGAGGCGACTCTAAATTGTGCTGATGAGTCCATTGCCTTAAACAACAGATCTGACAGGAGCTCCCCAGCATACTAGCATCAGCTACAGCCGAGAGTACGCATTGTGCACATGGTTTTGTCCGTACAGATTGTTTCTGACGCTGATGAAGTCGAGATATCTTGGCTCCTGAACAATATTTGGTATGTTTCTCTGAGCAGTCCCTATTGCCTGGTACCACGTAAACACTTGCAAGCAAGACTGTAATTGTATACACTTGAAACCACTGCTCCGCGCACAATATTGGAACAGTAGCCCTTTGGGGTAGTTAAAAACGGCCCGTCTTCCGTAACCCATTGTGACACTTGGCGACTCGGGCAGGAAGCATACAGTTGGAGAAAGAAAATTGAAACCCCCTTTGATTCAGAAACTCAAAACCTCATTGTGATTTAGTCATCGGCGAAATGCAATTAGTGGAAGGACGCCTGGTCTTTGCCAGAGTAAACAAACGTCCTAAAAACAGAAGAGTAAACTCTGCGGTTTTCATGAAAACACAGTTTTTGTTTGTTTGTTGTGCCAATACTGGGAAATTTGTCACATCTTTACCATCTTTTCATAAATCATAACAACTAGTTAAAATAATGTATTTAAACATTTTTGTTACATAATCTACAGCAGGGGTATTCAACTAAGTTGTTTCGCGGATATTTCCAGAAAGGTAAAGACCGGGGGGCCGGACTTCTCCTTACACTACAGTATTTGTCTTATCGTGTACATTCTAGAGAACCGGCGTCCTCTACAATAGACATTTGGCTATTTATTTTGTGTTGAATTGACTTTGAGTTTATTTCGAACATGCAAGGATATAACCCGATACATCACAATTTCCAGTTTCTCTTTTCAACATGTTCGAAAAGGAAATTTAAATTTATAAAAAAAAATGTTAAATTTAAATAAAATGTAATCCTACCCCTTTTCTTTTACATAACAGTTGCTAAAGCTTTTGTTCACTTCCTGTTCTCAATTATTCACATTATACTCCATAAGTGCAGTATTTTTTGTAGTATAAGCCGCTCCGGAGTATAAGTCGCACCAGCCGAAAATGCATAATAAAGAAAGAAAAAACATATATAAGTCGCAGTGGAGTATAAGTCGCATTTTTGGGGAAAATTTATTTGATAAAACCTAACACCAAGAATAGACATTTAAAAGGCAATTTAAAAATAAAAAAAGAATAGTGAACAACAGGCTGAATAAGTGTACCGTATTTTTCGGACTATAAGTCGCAGTTTTTTTCATTGTTTGGCCATGGGTGCGACATATACTCCGGAGCGACTTATGTGTGAAATTATTAACACATTACCGTAAAATATCAAATAATATTATTAATCTTATTCGCGTGAGCGACGAAGAAAATGTCCGCAATCGTCACACACGTAAGCAATCGTCACTCACACGCCAACCAATAAGAATTCGGCGGGGATGGGTCATGAAAGAAGTGTATTGTGGGTCATGAATTGATTAACGTGGACCCCGACTTAAACAAGTTGAAAAACTTATTCGGGTGTTACCATTTAGTGGTCAATTGTACGGAATATGTACTGTACTGTGCAATCTACTAATAAAAGTATCAATCAATCAATCAATGATATGCTAACTGCTATATGCTATACGCTACTGCTGGAGCTATTAAAATTGATCACATCAACATTGGCGGTAACTTATAAAAACTGACAAGGACTGAACTGACATGGCACCGAAAAGGAAATCATATAGAATAGAATACTGCAGATTACAAGCTGGGAGTAGTGAAATATGCTGCAGAGAACAGCAATTGAGCAGCAGAAAGAAAGGATGCTAGCGGGGCGCATACCAGAGGCTACACCGAGGAAGAAGATTTCATCGGATTTATCGTTTAGGAGTGACAGATTGTTTGGTAAACGTATAGCATGTTCTATATGTTATAGTTATTTGAATGACTCTTACCATAATATGTTACGTTAACATACCAGGCACTTTCTCAGTTGGTTATTTATGCGTCATATAACGTACACTTATTCAGCCTGTTGTTCACTATTCTTTATTTATTTTAAATTGCCTTTTAAATGTCTATTCTTGGTGTTGGATTTTATCAAATAAATTTCCCCAAAAAATGCGACTTATACTCCAGTGCGACGTATATATGTTTTTTTCCTTCTTTATTGTGCATTTTCGGCCGGTGCGACTTATACTCCGGAGCGACTTATAGTCCGAAAAATACGGTACGTGACGCATAAATAAAAAAGGTGCCTGGTACACTGTAAAAAAAATTTCTGCAAAAAACGGTAATCTATTGGCCGCTACGGCTGCTAAACAAAACACATAAAATTAAAGTAAAACACTGTAAACCAAATAATGATCAAAAACATTACATTTCCAGAAATTTTCATTAAACGTTTTGGAGAAAAATATCGTAATTTTTTACAGATTTTTACTAAATTGTTAAGATCAACCACCTTTAATAAAGTGACGATGCAAACAGTTCTGCAGAAAAATACCTTTTTTCTACAGAGTTTTTCCAATTTATTACGATCAACCAACTTTAATGAAGTGATAATGCTGGCAGTTCCACAGAAAAATACCATTAATTTACAGATTTTTTCTAAATTATTAAGATCATTGGTCTCAAACTCAATTTACCGGGGGGCCACTGTATGTAGAAACTACGTGAAAAGTGGATTCACCTTCTTCTTGTCAAGCTTCACGAGAGATTTACTGTGACCATCGCGAAGGGTTGACCTGATATCGATCGGACAAGTATTTTTAGGGAGTGCCGTGACGGCACTGCCCTTGTCGTTCTCGACAACCTTTCGTCGCTTTAGCTCATTTACCAGACAAGCAGCGAGTCAACTGTAACGCATACTGTGCAAGGCTTCGTTTGATATACTATACTTGCTGAAAGACATACTTGATCAACAGCAATACAGATCACACTGACGGTGGCAGTACAAACACATTTAAGACTGTTACAAATATGCGCCATATTGTGAACCCACATCAAAAAAGAATGACAAACACGATTCGGGTGAACATCTTCACCGTAACACAAAATAAACACAAAATAACAAATATCCAGAATGCCAAGCAGCTCTACTCTTCCGTACAGTGTTATAACCTATTTTAAAACATTTTTAAAAATTACAGTAGAAATTTAGAGTAAATTAACCATAAAAATTTGATTTTTTTTTTTTACAGTGTATGTTAACGTAACATATTATGGTAAGAGTCATTCAAATAACTATAACATATAGAACATGCTATACGTTTACCAAACAATCTGTCACTCCTAAATCCGATGAAATCTTATACGTCTAGTCTCTTACGTGAATGAGCTAAATAATATTATTTGATATTTTACGGTAATGTCTTAATAATTTCACACATAAGTCCTGAGTATAAGTCGCACCCCCGGCCAAACTATGAAAAAGACTGCAACTTATAGTCTGAAAAATTCGGTAATCACAATTGAAGTCAATAATCAATCCATCCATCCATCCATTTTCTACCGCTTATTCCCCTTGGGGTCAAAAATGAATAAATAAATACATAAATAAATAAATAATACTCTGTGAAGTAAGTTACATTTCATATGGTGAGATAATTGTGTGATAATTTCATCAGACTTACAAGAGTGCTCTGCTGTTTATAAGGACCTCTTGCAAAAATGACTAGTTTTCTAACCTGGCAGTTGAAAAGTCCAAATGATGAAACCGAAAATGGAACCTTGAGGAACACCACTAGTACAACTGAAGAAGATGAACAAATGACGACTGACCACACGTGAAGTAAACAAGCTACAGAAACACGTTAGTTACATAAATCACATTATGGAAAAAAATTGTAACTGACAAAAAGAAAAGGGCTTAAAGCGGCGCCTTGAGGAACGCCTCGGGTATGTAAATCACAAGTTTGACCCACAGAGTTCTATGTTTGGTAGCAAGGTTCAAATGTCAATGATGATCTGCCAATATGTTATCAGTGGTCCTAGTTCCTCTGTACTACAGGAGCACTCGAGTGTTTTTAGGAATTTGTTGCAAAAAATGTTTGAACTAACCAAGTTTCGAACTAACCTCGGGGGCCGCCAGATAAATCGCCCTGATTGTCCTTGTGGCTTGTGCAGCTTTTTGAGACACTTGTGATGAAAGACTATATGAATAAACTTTGATTGATTGAACAATTGATTAATCTACAGTATAAGCAAGATGCATAGCCATTAATCAGAAGTGCCTCAAAGGGATTCACAAACCACAACAACATCCCCTGATCTGGTTTATTGATTAATATCGGTATCGGCCAATACTCAATACTCCAATATCTGTACTGTATTGGAAGTGAAAAAGTTAATTGTGACACCCATGTATGAAAATATTCCATCCATCCATACATCAATTTTATACTGCTTGTCCCTTTTAGTCTATCAAAGCTGCACTTGGGCGATTCATCCATTCATCCATCCATTTCCTACCGCGGGGGATGTTGGAGCCTATCTCAGCTACATTTGGGCGGTAGAGGGGGTACACCCTGGACAAGTCGCCACCTCATCGTGATTCAGTTTATATTTATCAATTTTGCCGTGCCAGCAACCTGAGGGTTCCTGGTTCGATTCCTCTTTGAGTACCTTGAAGGTAGAAAAGCGCTATACAAGTATAATCCATTTAACACTTACC
The DNA here is from genome assembly GCF_033978795.1 of Nerophis ophidion. NCBI lineage: Eukaryota > Metazoa > Chordata > Actinopteri > Syngnathiformes > Syngnathidae > Nerophis > Nerophis ophidion. The sequence goes on from NC_084611.1 coordinate 74,461,856, forward strand.
ATTTTAAGTAGGGAGCTCACATATTAGCAATTAGCCAGTAACAAACGTGTTCGCATCATTCACCTTATTGCATCATCAGCTGAATGAATTATTGTGACAACTAAGTGTTGCTAAAAATAAATCACTTCACTTCAACTTAAAGACATAAGTGTTTTCCAGAAAACAACTGTTATCAAACTGATTGACTGTTCATTGTGTTCCATGTTCTGAGGGCACTGATTTGATTAGGTTCTGAGTTCTGGTTATTTATTTCGCAAAACAAACTTTTCTTGCCTGTTTGTACCTGTTTTTTTGTATTTGTGATCCCTGTAAGTCCCAAAAATTTTAAGTCTAACAATGTAGACATGGCAAAGATATTTATAAAAACAAAAATCTTGCCTTTTTCCAAACATGCTCCAAACGAGCCATTTGGAGTTTGAGACTTAAGTGACAAGTTTCGCCTCAGTTAGGTCAGAAGACACCTCCATATATGGAGAAGGTACTTTTGCATGTTTTTCTCGATCCTCTTGTTGTGGGGCAGACTGGCTCGTATGTGCACATGCGTGCTAAAATCCTGCAATGTTGCCATTTCGAATAAAATTATCAAATAGTTCTAGCTTATATCTGTCAGTCGACTTAATGTTGGAGCACTAAAATCTACAACAAGGCTAACAGGGTGGAGATGCAGTCGAAGGAGGTTTGGCCTGGAAGAGGACTTAGGCTCATAAATTAAAGCACCCACAAAACGGCGCATTCTGAAGAGACGGTCAGAAAGCGGCTTGAAGACGGTCTGTAAAACATCATCTATGCCAGTGGTTCTAAAATGGGGGTACGCGTACCCCTGGGGGTACTTGAAGGTATGCAAAGGGGTACGTGAGATTTTTCAAAAATATTCTAAAAATATTCAACAATCCTTTATAAATATATTTATTGAATAATACTTCAACAATACAAACATGTAAGTTCATAAACTGCGAAAAGAATAGCAACAATGCAATATTCAATGTTCACAGCTAGACTTTTTTTCTGGACGTGTTCCATAAATATGGATGTTAAAGATTTCTTTTTTTGTGAAGAAACGTTTAGAGTGAAGTTGATGAATCCAGATGGATCTCTATTACAATCCCCAAAGAGGGCACTTTAAGTTGATGATTACTTCTATGTGTAGAAATCTTTATTTATAATTGAATCACTTGTTTATTTTTCAAAAAGTTTTAAGTTGATTTTATATCTTTTTTTCCAAATAGTTCAAGAAAGACCACTACAAATGAGCAATATTTTGCACTGTTATACAATTTAATAAATCAGAAACTGATGACATAGTGCTGTATTTGACTTCTTTATCTCTTTTTTTCCAACAAAAAATGCTTTGCTCTGATTAGGGGGTACTTGAATTAAAAAAAATATTCACAGGGGGTACATCACCGAAAAAAGTTTGAGAACCACTGATCCATGCAACGTTTTGACCAAAGAACCACCATTACATGTTATGTAGACCACAAGGAAGTGTTTTAAATGTAGGGAATAAAACATTAAAGGTCTGAACATTACAGATGTGATGGGTTCAATGCCCTGAGGAAGCTTGTGACCTGGGTGAATGCCTGTTGTCCATGCAGATAATCAAATATGTCGTATAAATGATCCATTATAGTATAGTATAGTTTTATCCATCCATCCATTTTCTACCGCTTGTCCCTTTTGAGGTCGTGGGTGGTACTGGAGCCTATCTCAGCTGCATTTGGGCGGAAGGCAGTATACACCCTGGACAAGTCGCCACCTCATCGCAGGGCCAACACAATAGACAAACAACATTCACACACTAGGGCAGTGGTTCTTAACCTGGGTTCGGTGAGTCGGCCTCAGGGGTTCGGAGCCTCTGCCTCAGAGGTCAAGACACACCCGACTCATCGTGTAAAAAAAAACTTCTCCCTATCGGCGTATAATAGATACGGCAACAGCAGAAGTCACACTGATTTGCAGGTGTGTAATTTGTTGCGAGTTCATGCACTGTGTTGGTTTTGTTCTTTGAACAAGGTTCATGCACGGTTCACTGTGTGCACCAGTAAAAAAAAACATAACTTTGTCTTGAATTTGAAAAAAACTAAACATTTTATTTTTCACTAAAGAAGGGTTCGGTGAATGCGCGTATGCAACTGGTGGGGTTCGGCACCTCCAACAAGGTTAATAACCACTGCACTAGGGTCAATTTAGTGTTGCCAATCCACCTATCCCCAGGTGCATGTCTTTGGAGGTGGGCGGAAGCCGGAGTACCCAGAGGGAACCCACGCATTCACAGGGTGAACATGCAAACTCCACACAGAAAGATCCTGAGCCCGGGATTGAACCCAGGACTACACAGGACCTTCGTATTGTGAGGCACATTCATTAACCCCTGTTGCAGTGTGCTGCACACTAACATTTTATACTTATTTGAAAATAAAAACAAGTGAAAAATAAAACATTTTTAAAAGTTAATTACCGTATTTTTTGGACTATAAATCGCAGTTTTTTTCATAGTTTGGCTAGGGGTGCGTCTTATACTCAGGAGCGACTTATGTGTGAAATTATTAACACATTACCGTAAAATATCAATTTTATTTAGCTCATTCACGTAAGAGCCTAGACGTATAAGATTTAATGGGATTTAACAATTAGGAGTGACAGATTGTTTGGTAAACGTATAGCATGTTCTATATGTTATAGTTATTTGAATGACTCTTACCATAATATGTTACGTTAACATACCAGGCACCTTCTCAGTTGGTTATTTATGCGCCGTATAACGTACACTTATTCAGCCTGTTGTTTATTATTCTTTATTTATTTTAAATTGACTTTCAAATGTCTATTCTTGGTGTTGGATTTTATCAAATAAATTTCCCCCAAAAATGCGACTTATACTCCAGTGCGACATATATTTATGTTTTTTTTTTTCCTTCTTTATTATGCATTTTCGGCAGGTGCGACTTATACGCCGGAGCGACTTATAGTCCGAAAAATACACTAACTAATGCAAATTTTTCTGCTTGCTATAACCCCCATTTTTTTGTTGTCCTACAAATGGACATCATCAATATATAATTTGCCCCTTTTTATAAATTAAATAAAAATAGATAATAAAAACCTCTGCTTTTCACATGTGTATATAAAATGTTGATGGAGGGTTGAAAAGTTGTTTTAGAGAGCTTTGAAGACTACATTGGTGACATCCATTAGCCGCATCGTTAAAGGCCTACTGAAATGAGATTTTCTTATTTAAACGGAGAAAAAAAGTTCCTCCTTTCTGTCTAATACCACATGAAAGTCGTTGGTTTTTGGCATCTTATTTGTCCAGCTTCCATATTCGTTTTTATTCACTTTACAAGAAATGCATTGGCAGCAAACTCCGTAGTTTGGTAACTTGTTTGCGCTGGCTTTCAGAAACTCTTATTTTGTTAGCGCAGGCGCGATGGAGCGGCACTTTTATTGTGAAGACAGCAACTGTGCGATCAGTCTTTAGGCTTTTGACGAGAACTACGGTTGAAATAAAAAGTGTCTTTTTTCCTTTACACTTTTGATTGATTGATTGAAACTTTTATTAGTAAATTGCAAAGTTCAGTACATATTCCGTACAATTGACCACTAAATGGTAACACCCCAATAAGTTTTTCAACATGTCGGGTTCTACGTGTGACGGTCACGTGTCCGCCTGGTTTTGTTTGATTGGTCAAACGTCACCAGTGACTGCATTTGATTGGTTGAAACGCAGGCATGCGTAGTTCCTACTTTGAATGCGTGTCTGACAAAATCAAAACAAACAAAGCGTGCATTAACAGATCGATAAAAAAAAGTAGCGAGTAGCGAGCTGATTGTAGATAAATGGAACGGAGTAAAAGTAGCGTCTCTTCTCTATAAATATACTCAAGTAAAAGTAAAAGTATGTTGCATAAAAACTACTCTTAGAAGTACAATTTATCCCAAAAGTTACTCAAGTAGATGTAACGGAGTAAATGTAGCGCGTTACTACCCACCTCTGCGCACGAGTCAAAGTTTTTCCAGGGTGTAAAAAAAACATCACATCCGCCCCCACTTATTTTTTTTTTGGGAAATGAATCTTCGCCATCATCTCATAACACAAATATTACCCTTAATGATTCAATTTCCTTATAATTTCCTTATCGACCCCCTGTTATTAGGCCCTTTTGTTTGCTTTGTCATCCTGCAGTGTGGACCCTTTGTTATTAGAAGCAGCGAGGGGACTCATGTGGGAACCCCATGAGAAAGCGGGGGGGAGGGGGGGGGGGGTGTTATACACACATATATTAGCAACAAAACCCAGTAATAGCTCTCGCTGGTAGCACGCTGAGTCAAGAGCCCTTTTCTAACGTTTTTATCACCGCCTCCCTTCCTCTCAAGCCCTGAGCTCACCTCGCTCAATGCGTTCTATTTTCTCCCGGCTGGACACCGAACACCTAATTAATTGGCTCCTTTGTCCCGAGGTGGGGGTACACAGGCAGACCGGGGGAAAGGGTTAACAAGGAGGGAAAGCGTGGGGAAGAAGAAGCCACAACGCAGCTTTATTCCTCTCCCTATGACTTTATTTGTCTTCACTACCGAGCGAGCAAAGCAGAGAGAAGGCCGTGTAGAAAAAAGGCAGGATGAGGGTGGGGAGACCGTGCGTCCCCCTGCCCCCCACCATGTGTCTTATCTGTGAGAGCTAATGAGTGATGGATTAACCCGGGCTCACCCCTGGCAAATTGAGATGACCTTGCAAACTTTCCCCTCCCAAAAAAAAAAAAAAAAAAGAGGCTGCATTCCACTTTAACCACACTAATGCCAGCACACGTTTCACATTTGAATTGACACGGTACCGGTTGTGTTCAAAATGTGTTAAAGGGGACCAAATGTTTTTTTAACCGATTTCCGAACTCTAAATGGGTGAATTTTGGCAAATTAAACGCCTTTCTATTTATCGCTCTCGGGGCGATGACGTCACAGGTAGTCAATCGGCCATTTTCTTAAACACATTACAAAAATCGAGTCAAATCAGCTCTGTTATTTTCCGTTTTTTCGACTGTTTTCCGTACCTTGGAGACATCATGCCTCGTCGGAGGGTGTAACGGCACGATCGGGGACGGATTCAAGTTGACTTACGTGGAGTGTGCATCAATTAGCACGGCATGCTAATCGATGCTAACATGCTATTTAGGCTAGCTGTATATACATATTGCATCGTTATGCCTCATTTGTAGCTATATTTGCATCCAGCCTTTCCCTCCACCCACATTTAATGCCAAACAAACACTTACCAATCGACGGATTCAAGTTGCACCAGTGTCAAAAGATCCGAAAGTCCCTCGTCTGCACATTTTACCGGCGATGCTACGACAGACATGGCACAGAGATGTATGGATACCCTGCGACACTAAAAGCATTTCCAACGATAAAGTCAACGAAATCACAAAGGTGAGTTTTGTTGTTATTGACTTATGTGCTAATCAGACACATTTGGTCGCGGCATGACTGCCAGCTAATCGATGCTAACATGCTATTTAGGCTAGATGTATGTACATTTTTAGCTATATTTCCATCCAGCGTTTCCCTCCACCCACATTTAATGCCAAACAAACACCTACCAAACGACGGATTTAAGTTGATCCAGTGTCACAAGATACGAAAGTCCTGATCGTTTGGTCTGCACATTTTACCGGCGATGCTAAGGAAGACATGGCCGAATAGCGTCAATAGCTATTCACTCAATAGCTTCAGTTTCTTCTTATATTTCGTTTCCGCTAACTGCCTCCACACTCCAACCATCCGTTTCAATACATGCGTAATCTGTTGAATCTCTTAAACCGCTGAAATCCGAGTCTGAATCCGAGCTAATGTCACTATATCTTGCTGTGCCATCCGCCATTTGTTTGTATTGGCATCACTGGATGACGTCTCTGGAAAATGGACGGTGGCTTCACAGATAGCGAAAATCAGGATCTTTAAAGCCTTTTTCCGGGATATTCCGGGATGGGTAAAATTTTGAAAAAAACTTTGAAAAATAAAATAAGCCACTGGGAACTGATTTTTATTGGTTTTAACCCTTCTGGAATTGTGATAATGTTCCCCTCTAAAGATGCTAAAATAAATATCTGCTTGGCTACGAACAAAAACCTTTATATCTGAGCTTTGTGTTATTTGTCAGTGCATGGTCCCCAACCCCTGGTCGGCGGTCCCACAGGTTCATACCAGGTTACAATTTGTTTGAAATTACATACATTTTTTTTGTCTTTTCAGGTATCTTATTTTGAAAGAATTCCACTCCTGCCCATGTGTCACACTATTGCAAAGATAGGGGTTCCACTGTGGGATTCTGAATTAGGGTGAATTTATTTTGATGTGATAATACTGTTGTAAATTGTGATGGGTGTGAACTGTGAGTGTTTTCCTCTGTTACTCAAATTGCATTACAGGTTATTTATGATAAAGCAAATTTGAGTAATATTAAGAACCTCATGAGAACCAGCGTCCACTGCAGTAGACATTTGTGATTTGCATCACCGGGCTTTTTTTTTTTTTTTTTTTTTAGAAATGTAACAAAAGAAATAAACAAACAAAATCAGTGCAGAGGACGCTGGTTCTCAGGAAGATCTCTATTATAACTTTTAAAATTATTCAAAATATTAAGTAAAAAAAAATTAACACCCCTGCAGTACACTTTGTATTTATTATTTTGGGGGGGGGGGGGGGGGGGGGGTTATGATTAAAATTTGAATGAGCAGAGGGAATATCCAAAATACATCCTGAATAGTATGGTTGTTTTAAAAAAGCAGTAACTGGGTGAACAAGTTAAAATATTCTCTAGTCCACACAATGTCAAAATTATTCATTTGACAAACAAATTATCTTTAAAATCAGCTGCAATCAAACATGACTATACTGAGAAGTTCACAGGGCTTGGCAACCATTTTCTGTCAGTTTAAAATATAAGTCATAAAAACGTCAAACGGTCAAATAAAATAAAAACAAGAATAAAATGAAAGTGTTGTCGGTACTTTGGTTTTGCGGCAGCAGAATGAAAGAAAAAGCCTGCGTTTATCCACTTGACTTACTGAAATCATAGTGTTAACGTTTCACTTGAATATTTATTTGCATACAATGTATAATAATTATTTTTTTAAACAATTATTTTTTTCAAGACAGAACTTTTAAATTTGACATTAATCTCAATGTTGGAGATAATTAGTTATTTGCATACAATGTGCAATGTTACATTTTTATTAACAGAAGTATTTTATTCAGACTGAAGTATTGCTTCCCAGAGGAAGCTCTTCATTTAGTTCTCTGAAAATGATTCCATAAAAAGTACAAATTATATCTGGTCGAAAAATAACAACTTTATTCAAATTAGAAATTTGCTAAGAGTAAGATGCAGTCTATGCAGTGTTATTTCAAAGTGAAATAAAATAACATCTTGTTTTGAATTGCCTAAGTCATTTGTATTCATTGTTATTTTTTTTAAAGTAGGGAAAAAATATTGGAAAAAAAGCCTACAAAGTTCCCCTTTAAGCTTTCACACGCAGTACCTACATTTTGGAGCAAGGATGAGGTGAGAGAAGAAAGGAAAAAATATAATAAATCTATTTGTGGCGGCATCGGAGAAAGTTATGTACAAGTTTCACTTTTGCATCTCATGGCACGCAACTGTGGTGCGTTCAAAGACCCTCTATAACCTATGTGTCAATGTCAAGGCCCGCGGGACAGATCCGGCCCGCAAATGAATTATCTCAGGGCCCCGGGATGATATTTGATTAGTATTAGAACCGGGCCGCCTGCTGCTATTTTGCATGCACTAATACTCCATCAGGCGCTGATAATTCTCAAAATGGGGTCCCAGGGACCCCATCAAGCCATAAAAATGGGGTTCCACTGTAAATTTTTGGGGTTCCACTTTTTTGGAACCGTTTTGAAAACAAATGATAAATGTATGCATTATCCTGTTGTATCTCACATTTTATATTGTGTTTTGGAAAAAGGTTGTCATGAACTTTACTTAATTCGTAAAACAAATACATATATAAAAGAAAACAAATTTGTATGCATATGTAAATTTTTTCATTCACTTTCTGTTTTCCTTCGTAGATCTAAACATTTTTTTTTTCTATATTTTTATTGTAATATTTTCAGTATGTGTTGTTATATTTTAGGCCAAAGTAAGCTAAAGAAAACAATCTAAAGTTGTCTTTATTTTTTAGTTTATATGCTATTTTGCATGCACCAATACTCCATCAGGCGCTGATAATTCTCAAAATGGGGTCCCAGGGACCCCATCAAGCCATAAAAATGGGGTTCCACTGTAAATTTTTGGGGTTCCACTTTTTTGGAACCGTTTTGAAAACAAATGATAAATGTATGCATTATCCTGTTTTATCTCACATTTTATGTTGTGTTTTGGAAAAAGGTTGTCATGAACTTTACTTAATTCGTAAAAAAAATATATATATAAAAGAAAACAAATTTGTATGCATATGTAAATTTTTTCATTCACTTTCTGTTTTCTTTCATAGATCTAAACATGTTTTTTTTTTCTATATTTTTATTGTAATATTTTCAGAATGTGTTGTTTTATTTTTGGCCAAAGTAAGCTAAAGAAAACAATCTAAAGTTGTCTTTATTTTTTAGTTTATATGCCATGAGTTTGCACAGATTTTCCTCTATGCAGCCCCTGAGCTAAAATAAGTTTGACACCCCTGATCTATAAAATTCGAAACATAGGTGTCACTCGGTTTATAAAGACAGCGAGATGCACTAATTATAATATAATCACGATGTATCCTTTGTGTATCAGCTAATCTCTACTCTACACTCTGAAATAAAGGAAAACTTAACCAGATTTATGATCATATTTAAGTGAATAAAAATAGGCCACTTTATATTGAATTTGTAAAACATTTTGTATGGATTAATTCGCTTTTTTAAAACAAAACCTAGATAACATTTTAACGCGTTTTTTTTTTTAAATGGTTTCAACCAAATCCATACATAAATATATTTTTTACAGCATGTTCACATGCATTGTGCCTGAAAACACTTATTCAACACTTTTTTAGTCCATAAAAACTACTTGTCCATATTTAGACTTAGACAAACTTTATTGATCCACAAGGGAAATTGTTCCACACAGTAGCTCAGTTACAAAGGATGGAAAGGGTAACGATGGAAAAGATAATGCAGGTATAAAGTAGACAAAAAATGTACCATAGTAGCAATATAAAATGTAACATATATCTAATATTTATATATTATATATACAGTTTATAATATATATTGATATATTATTATATAGTATTTTATATAATATATACAACATAACAAATCCCAATTACCATGTACAATATTACAGTATATGTAACAGCTGTAGCTAAAATAAAAGGGCACAATAAAATAAAGAGTATATCCAGCAGAAAATATACATTTTAAACATGTATGACTAATGATCATATTTTGTTTATACTGTTGGATTCAGTTTGAATTATGACTCTTTTATGATGATCTTATCTTCTGATTTTAATTTGAATTCTGATTCTTTTCATGATCATTTTATTTTTGCCCTGTGTACAAATTGTGCTCTCTAAATAAACTTGCAAGGGGCGGAAACATTGGGTTTGGGGTGAGATGGGGCCCTTTAAGAGACGCCCCTGCTTGGCAACAATATATAAGACAATATAAACCATGGGTCACCAACGCGGTGCCCGCGGGCACCAGGTAGCCCGTAAGGACCAGATGAGTCGCCCGCTGGCCTGTTCTAAAAATGGCTCAAATAGCAGCACTTACCAGTGAGCTGCTTCTATCTTTTTTATTTTATTTATTTACCCGCAAGATGGTCTCGCTTTGCTCGACATTTTTAATTCTAAGAGAGACAAAACTCAAATAGAATTTGAAGATCCAAGAAAATATTTTAAAGACTTGGTCTTCACTTGTTTAAATAAATTCATTAATTTTTTTACTTTGCTTCTTATAACTTTCAGAAAGACAATTTTAGAGAAAAAATGCAACCTTAAAAATGATTTTAGGATTTTTAAACACATACCTTTTTTACCTTTTAAATTCCTTCCTCTTCTTTCCTGAAAATTTAAATCAATGTTCAAGTATTTTTTTTTTATTGTAAAGAATAATAAATAAATTTCTATTTAATTCTTCATTTTAGCTTCTGTTTTTTCGATGAAGAATATTTGTGAAATATTTCTTCAAACTTATTATGATTAAAATTAAAAAAAAAAAATTCTGGCAAATCAAAAAAATCTGTAGAACCAAATTTAAATCTTATTTCAAATTCTTTTGAATTTCTTTTAAGGTTTTTATTCTGGAAAATCTAGAAGAAATAATGATTTTTCTTTGTTAGAAATATAGCTAGTTCCAATTTGTTATACATTCTAACAAATTGCAAATTGGATTTTAACCTATATAAAACATGTCATCAAAATTCTAAAATTAATCTTAATCAGGAAAAATTACTTATGTTGTTCCATAAATTATTTTTTTAATTTTTTCAGAAAGATTCAAATTAGCTAGTTTTTGTCTTCATTTCTTTCGGTTGAATTTTTAATTTTAAAGAGTCGAAATTGAAGATAAACTATGTTTCAAAATTTAATTTTTTTTTTTTCGTGTTTTCTCCTCTTTTAAACCGTTAAATTAAGTGTTTTTTTCATCGTTCATTCTCTACAAAAAACCTTCCGTAAAAGGAAAAAAAATGTGCGACTGAATGAAAGACAGTACCCATTTTTTTATATATATATAGATTTATTTATTAAAGGTAAATTGAGCAAATTGGCTATTTCTGGCAATTTGTTTAAGTGTGTATCAAACTGGTAGCCCTTCGCATTAATCAGTACCCAAGAAGTAGCTCTTGGTTTCAAAAAGGTTGGTGACCCCTGATATAGACTGACACTACACAGTCATATACATACATGTATATATATAGAACCCTATATTTATCAATCCGACTTTGCAAAAATCCCTCTTGTGCACCGCATTCAAGGAGGTACATTTCCCCCCCAAACTGGACTTCATGAACCGCTACATAGTGTACAATCCAGCATCTGTCTACTGACCTCTGCTGACTGACATCTCTTTGTGCAACTGTGCATGACATTCACATTCAACTCCATAAAAACAAAAGCAGACACGTGGCACAAAGCACAGTCCATTCATTACACACACGCACACACACACACGCACACACACCAGCAAGACTGGAAGGCATCCATGACAACAGGGTGTTAAAAAGCCCTCATGACCTGATGACACACACCAACACACACACAATCCTGTGCACTGACTTATATGGCAAAGACAAAGCCATTGGTAATAAATTAGCCCGAGCTATTCACCATCACACACAAAGAATTCCACTGACTCCCCCCCCCCCCCCCCCCTTCCCAGTGAGCTTGTTTGACGCCACACAAAATTGTTTGACTGCGTTTGATCTGTCACAGGTGCATTCTCCGACAAGCCGTATTCGCAGGGGGACATTAGCTCCGTGAGCACATTCTAATTGAGGTTTAAAAGTTGTGCTCCCGAATACGCAAGGGAAGCGGCGTGTGGGTGGCTCATTTAGATGACAACAGCGGTGAGCTAAAGGAACAGCGGGGTGGCGCTCAGATCTGCTCCCCGACGCGGCCGCCTGTAACTTCATCCTGCCATTAATCATGTGTAGCTGTGTAAAGAACCACCACTGCGGGCCTGACGGGCTTTCCCTCGCGCTTGGTGGTCCTGTCCGCGAGTTGCACGACTGTTGCCAGGCAAATCTTTGCCAGAGCTTTGACCTTGCGTTAAATCCTTTTATTTCCCTCTCGTCGGCTCATCAGCGTGGATGTGTGTTTCTATTGTTGCCCAGGACCATTTAAAAACCTACTGAAATGTGATTTTCTTATTTAAACGGGGATAGCAGGTCCATTGTATGTGTCATACTTGATCATTTTCGTGATATTGCCATATTTTTGCTGAAAGGATTTAGTAGAGAACATCCACGATAAAGTTCGCAACTTTCGGTGCTAAGACAAAAGCCCTGCCTATACCGGAAGTCGCAGACGATGACGTCACATGTTTGATGGCTCTTCACATATTCACATTGTTTTTAATGGGAGCCTCCAACAAAAAGTGCTATTCGGGCCGAGAAAACGACAATTTCCCCATTAATTTGAGCGAGGATGAAAGATTTGTGTTTGAGGATATTGATAGCGTAGGACTAGAAAAAAAAAAAAAAAATCAAGTTTAAAAAAAAAAGGCGATTGCATTGGGACGGATTCAGATGTTTTTGGACACATTTACTAGGATAATTCTGGGAAATTCCTTATCTCTCTATTGTGTTGCTAGTGTTTTAGTTAGTTTAATAGTACCTGATAGTCGGAGGGGTATCTCCACGGGTGTGTTGGCGCGCGGTGTCTCAGGGGAGTCAACGGCAGCTTTATGGACGGCACAAGCTCAGCTTTTCTCCGGTAAGAACTGACTTTTTAAGCACAATTTTCTCACCGAAAGCTGCTGGTTGACATGTAGTCGGGATCCATGTTCTCTTGACCGCTCTGATCCACAGTAAAGTTTCACCACCAGGAATTTTAAACAAGGAATCACCGTGTGTTTGTGTGGCTAAAGGCTAAAGCTACTTTGACTTCCCCAATATTAATTAAACAAATTGCAAAAGATTCAGCAACACAGATGTCCAAAAAACTGTCTAATTATGCCGTTAAAGCAGACGACATTTAGCTGTGTGTGTGCGCAGCGCTCATACTTCCTAAAAACCCGTGACGTCTTGCGTACACGTCATCATTACACAACGTTTCGAAGACGAAACTTCCGGGAAATTTAAAATTGTAATTTAGTAAACTAAAAAGGCCGTATTGGATTGTGTTGCAATGTTAATATTTCATCATTGATATATAAACTATCCGACTACGTGGTGGGTAGTAGTGGGTTTCAGTAGCCCTTTAAGAAGGGAGGGTTGACAAGGCCTCATTTTTTTTCAGGAAGAAGACAGAATTAGTTTTTCTGCAACAAAAAACAGAAATGCGTGTAACGGATGTGAATGTGTGAAGCTCACTTCCCAACACCTTAAAGGCCTCCTGAAATTAGACTTTCTTATTTAAACGGGGATAGCAGGTCCATTCTATGTGTCATACTTGATCATTTCGCGATATTGCCATATTTTTGCTGAAAGGATTTAGTAGAGAACATCCACGATAAAGTTCACAACTTTTGGTCGCTAATAAAAAAGTCTTGCCTGTACCGGAAGTAGCAGACGGTGTGCGCGTGACGTCACGAGTTGTGGAGCTCCTCACATCCTCCCATTGTTTACAATCATGGCCACTAGCAGCGAGAGCGGTTCGGACCGAGAAAGCGACGATTTCCCCATTAATCTGAGCGAAGATGAAAGATTCGTGGACGAGGAAAGTTAAAGTGAATAATAAATAAAAAATAAATAAAAAGACAGGGCAGTGAGAGCGATTCAGATGTTATTAGACACATTTACTAGGATAATTTTGGAAAATCCCTTATCTGCTTATTGTGTTACTAGTGTTGTAGTGAGATTATACTGTCGTACCGGAAAGTCGAAGAGGTGTGGCTACAGGTGTGGTGACCGCCAGTGTCTCTGAGGGAAGCTACGCAGCTGCCTCTTTGACAGGTGCACGAGGAACGACGCCAGCTTTGCTCATGTCTACGGTAAGAGCTGACTTATAACCACAATTTTCTCACCGAAACCTGCCGGTTGACATGTGGTCGGGAACCATGTTCACTTGACCGCTCTGTTCCATAGTAAAGCTTCACCTTGGGGAATGTAAACAAGGAAACACCGGCTGTGTTTGTGTTGCTAAAGGCAGCTGCAACACACCGCTTCCCACCTACATCTTTCTTTTTAGACGTCTTCATTATTAATAGAACAAATTGCAAAAGATTCAGCAACACAGATGTCCAGAATACTGTGTAATTATGTGATTAAAACAGACTACTTATAGCTGGGATCGGGCTGGAAAATAATGTCCGCTACAACCCGAGAAGTCACGCGCACGCGACATCATACGCGTCATCCTACTGACGTTTTCAACAGGATACTTTGCGCACAATTTAAAATTGCAATTTAGAAAACTAAAAAGGCCATATCGTCATGTGTTGCAATGTTAATATTTTATCATTGACTATGTGGTCGGTAGTAGTGGGTTTCAGTAGGCCTTTAAGAGCTGTGCTGTACAATGAGTTGACTTTTAGCTCATTGGCTAACACTGCTCAAATAACTCTCAATTGGTGGCTAAGCGGTGCCCGATGACCAATGTTTCATAAGAAATAGACATAAGAGTTGTGCAATATACAGTAGTAGATCAGGGGTCCCAAAACTTTTTGAGCCGGGGGCCGCATTGGGTTACAAAAAATTTGGCCAGGGGCCAGGCTATATATATATTAGGGGTGTGGGAAAAATCTACTCGAATTTGAATCGCGTTTCTCACGTTCTGCGATTCAGAATCGATTCTCATTTTTAAAAAATCTATTTTTTTATTTTTTTATTTATCAATCCAACAAAACAATACACAGCAATATCATAACAATGCAATCCAATTCCAAAACCAAACCTGACCCAGCAACACTCAGAACTGCAATAAACAGAGCAATTGAGAGGAGACACAAACATGACACAAAACAAAAAAAGTAGTGAAACAAAAATGAATATTATCAACAACAGTATCAATACTCTACTGCCTAATTTCACTACTGCCTACTTTGTCTTGTTATAGTCTTATTTTACTGTTATATTGTTATTCCCATTGTTTTTATTCTTTTTGTAATATTTCTCTATTTTGTTTCCATTTAAACCCCCATTATTTACTTTTTACTTTTTTCTTTAAATTGATCTCAACTCTGTACACTGCTGCTGGAATTTTAATTTTCCTGAAGGAACTCTCCTGAAGGAATCAATAAAGTACTATCTATCTATCTAATATTAGTTATAATTTCAGCATAGCAGTGATTAAGAATCCCTCATTGACATTATCATTAGACATTTATAAAAATTAAAAAAAAGAACAATAGTGTCACAGTGGCTTACAGTATACTTGAATCGCATCTCATAAGCTTGACAACACACCGTGTCCAATATTTTCACAAAGATAAAATAAGTCATATTTTTGGTTTGTTTAATAGTTAAAACAAATTTACATTAACGTATCACAAAATATTGGTAATGGTTTGGGGAGGTTTCCACAAGGTGGAGTGGCTGGTTATAAATATAGAAACGTTAATAACCTGAAAACTAGGGGTGTAACGGTACACAAAAATTTCGGTTCGGTACGTACCTCGGTTTAGAGGTCACGGTTCGGTTCATTTTCGGTACAGTAAGAAAACAACAAAATGTACATTTTTTGGTTATTTATTTACCAAATTTGTAAACAATGGCTTGATCCTTTTAACATTGGGAACACTATAATAATTCTGCCCACGTTAATCCACATTGAACTGCCTCAACTTGTTGCTTTGATTAAACAAAATGACACAACTTTTCTTCTACATATAAAAAGTGCAACATTAAACATTTTTAAATCAACTCATCATGCTTAATTTATCACATTTGGGAAGCCTGTAGTTGACCTTTATTATGTAAATGTTATATTTTTATCAACATGGGATAGCAGGCCGTGCCATTCAAAACTAGACTGCTACATTACTAATGATTAATGTAACTATGGCTGAAAAAAATAGCACAATAGCAATAGGAGAGACTATTCATCCCTAAACACCATGGAGTTCTTGTAGGCTTTATGATTCACTTACATTACTATATACACTATCACAGACAGAAACTCTTCATTTAATATAATGTCCTGTTTTGCTGCTTCAACACACCTCAATCAACACTGTCCGTAACACACACACCCCAAAATGAGCTAACGTTACGCTAAAAGCTAAATAGCCTTCACCTGAAGCCAGAACTGCGAGCGAGCTGAGCTGCAGTTTGTTTCTAGAAGGTCAACGTGCTCATTGTGATGCTTAGGAAGTGTTTAGTATAATTTGGGAAGAGTCCGTTTCTCCCCTGCTAAACTCATATCTGCTCGATGCTAAAGCGCTGACTACATCGCTCTGAATACGCACTGCTTGATTGGCTTTGTATGTAACCAATCAGATGGTTGTGTGGGCGGGACAATGCTGGGTGCTGTGTACAGACAGACACAGAGGCAGAACGGAGCGGAGCAGCTTGTTAAGACTTTAGCATAGGCGGCTACTTCATATGTTCGTGTGAAACTCGTTCGGTACTCCTCCGCACCGAACCGGAATCCCCGTACCGAAACAGTTCAATACAAGGTACCGTTACAGCCCTACTGAAAACTATAAAAGTTAGACCAAAAATGTTCCCAGTACAAACAAATGCAAAGGGTTTGAGGACATATGGACAAGGTGGGCGGGGCTGGATGACATCAAACTCAGAAAATGCATAACTTAAAAATCGTAACGGCATCAACAAACATTTTTGAAGCACAAACCAGCGCAAACGTAGCACAAAGAATTGGGACAGGTTTGGGGAGATTTGGACAAGGTTTGGGGGGACAACTTCACACAGGTAAAGGGCAGACGTAAGCGGAAAATGTGGAGAACGTTCAGTTCCCACGCTCGTTGAGCGATAGAAATGTCGAAGTAGGACGGTTGCACACCTGCTGACAATGACTCGCTAACAATCGATCTTGTATCGCAACGTTTTGTGAGTGTTTGTCTTCGATGCTGCTTCGGTGGCTGTCTGAACAGAACACAAAAACTATATGTAGTTCCTCTTTTCGTAAAACCGTCACAATCTTGGCGAGTTGGGGGATGGGGATGGGAATCCTACAACAACTCATGAATATTGGGATGACAAATTGATTCTGAATCGATTCCCAATTGCAACCGATTCTCGCAATATATTGTTTGTTATGAATTTATAATAAAACCTTTTCAAAAAGTTACATAAGTTCTTCTTGGCTGCTGATATTTTTACCTAAAAATATTAGATTTTCACTCTTGGCACCATCTTAAAATAAATGGTAAAATAATAAAATAAAATAATGTAAAATAATGGTAAATAATAAGTTCTTCTTGGCTGCTGATATTTTTACCTAAAAATATTAGATTTTCACTCTTGGCACCATCTTGTAAGTATGCTGACTGTTCCCTTATTGGCATGCTATTGTTAGCATGTTATTATGCTGATCTAAACAGGTTATTTATTTGTATCACTATTTTTTGTTAGGTTTTACATTGACTTTATTAATAATAATAATAATATGAGATTAGATTTATATAGCGTTTCACAGAGAACGGAGAAGTCATCATTCATTCACTCCACATTCACATTTTTTGGTGGTAAGCTACATTTGTAGCCACAGCTGCCCTGTGTCAAACTGACCACCACCAAACATTAATTCACATTCCTACATGAGTGTGAGGGGCACTGACAGCAAGGTGGGTGTAGCGTCTTGCCCAAGGACACAACAGTCCATGAATCGATTAATGTGGACCCCGACTTAAACTAGTTGAAAAACTTTATTCGGGTGTTACCATTTAGTGGTCAATTGAACAAAATATGTACTGTACAATCTACTAATAAACGTTTCAATCAATCAAGTCGTGACTAAATGGCGGAAGTTGGAATCAAACTTGGAACCCTCGAGTTGCTGGCAGGGCCACTCTACCATCTGGGCAGCTGCAAACTGTGGGGTTCTACCTCGAGCCTGAGGTTCAGAGGGCTTAGCAGTCTCATCAAATTTACCGTGTTGATTTTGGATTGAAGCTAAAAAGCCAACATAGATCGATAGCATGCTAACAAGTATGTTAAAACTAACATACTTGCAAATTGGAGACAAGTCTTAAAATCCATGATTTTAGGTTTAAATCAGGGGTGTCAAAACTACTGCCCATCGGCATCTCCAATTTGGCCCGCGAGACGGCACAAGCTCAATAAACAATGGCGGGAAGCAATGTATTTATATCATGTGCAAATAGCCAGGGGTTGCTATATGGTAGCCAACTAAATTGCCTCAACTATCAATTACACTTGCAAGAAAAATATCACATAATTTACTTATAATACCCAGCTCAAAGAAACTTCCCTAATCATGGTGCACAAAAAAAAAAATCAACCAGCACAAAGTGTCAACAAACATTGTCACACATTACACAACCTGTTCATTGAACTTTGTGGATATTATTAAAAAAATGTCCAATCAACATAAAAACTATCAAAATTATACCCATTTCAATTAAACAGTTAAACCTTTACATACTCTTAATAACATTTATACAATTATTAATTAAATGTCATTATATTATTATAACAATATGTTTGTGTATGTATATATATACATAAAAAAATATATATAAAAATATATAAATATTCATATATGTATTTGTATGTGTGTGTGTATGTATATATACAGTATATGTATGTATGTGTATATACTGTACATATATATGTATACACATATATATATATATATATATATATATATATGTATGTGTATATACTGTACATATATATGTATACACATATATATATATATATATATATATATATATATATATATATATATATATATATATATATATATATATATATACACATACATATTTATAAGTGGGGAAACTCTGCTTCAGTATACAAACTTTGTTATTTTGCATGCAGTCAGTTTTCGGCCCCTGGCCCAAATGTTTAAGGCCAATGCGACCCACCAGTCAAAAACATTGGACACCTCTGGTTTTGTCATGGTTATTTGGTGACGAACCCCAAGATGCAGAGATGGAGGCAGGCATGGAATGTGAAAACATGATTTAATTAAATACGGAGACAAAAACAAAACCAAAAGGGTACAAACACAAAGCGCGCACGAGGCGGATAATCAAACAAAAAGATCTAGCCTGGGAGCTAGAAAATAACGAACAGGAGCTTAGCGTGGAAGCTAGCGGGTAGCGAACAGGCAAACAGAAGTCGTACTTGTATAATTAAAAATAAAACGGAAGCAGGGAACAAAAAACAGTAAGCTACAAACATCAACTGAATATAGCTTACCGCTACGCTGCAAAGACAAGGTACGACACGACAGGAGCGATAACACATCACAAGAGCGACTAGACGTGACATCGACAAGACAATACAATGATCCAGCAACTGACACAAGACAAAGGAGGTACAAATAGGAGCCGACTGATTGGCAACAGGTGTGGCCAGATGCCAATCAGCCGCAGCTGAAGGGGAACACAGCACTCAGGGAACAAGACAGGAAGCTGACAAAATTAGAGCACTAGACAGGAACTAAGGACAGGAAATACTAAACACACTGAGGAGGAACACAGCACTCAGGGAACAAGACAGGAAGCTGAGCACTTGACAGGAACTAAAAGAGCACTTGACAGGAACTAAAAGACAGGAAATACTAAACACAGGAAACAGACAAATGCAGAGGAAAAAACTAAAACATAGACAAACTGTCAGGGGCAAGCCTGACAGGTTTAAATTATCAAAATTAGCTAAAATAAAATATTAGCATCATGCTAATGTTAGCATGATAACACTAAAAAGGTTAGCATACATAAAAAGATGGCCTAAACATTTATTCTAAAAGAAACCTTTTGAAAATATATATTTTTTAAATTAAACTCATAATGTGAATACATTTTTGAACACCCCTTAGTGTCCAAAGCATGTTTTACTTCTGTACACCACGAGCTAATTGAGACTGAATTGACAGCGCCTCTGCTGCTTGCAGCTAAGTAGTGCACTCCTAACATTTCCAACCTCAATTGCTTCAAGATGCGATTAATCAACCATCCATTCCGCACAGCATCCTAAACAACTGTCCTGCCCATCCCTGATTACGATATCACCGTCATGTCACGTTCAGATGAAATGTTTTAGTGGCTTCTAGCAGCCACACTTCAAGAAACATCTCAAGTGTTCGCCAATCCTGACGATGATGTAATCGACTATGATGTAATTGCTGTGGTCATTGTTTGAAATTCCCTGCAGCAAGACAACATTTCCATATGTTTGGAGCCTTAAAGTACACTCCCTCTCATCTCTGTGCAGTTAGCGTATCCCACTTGTATACCAACAGTGTTCATGATGATTGCAACCAGCTGTAAATGTCACTTGTAACATGAAAAAACAACAACAATGAAACACTGTAGCACTATTAAAGGCCCCATGTTCCAATATTTTTCAATAAATCTCTATAGTCCCACTAGAGTGTTGGAAGAGGGTAGAGTAGCCATGTAATAGTACTATTACTAATTACTACATTACATTACTATTATTTTTAATGGCACTTGTACTACAACTGTAGCTGGCGTGTGTGTGCCTACTACAGCATGTACTAAAAATTATGCGCATTTTACAGTCGTATCTGACTTTAAAACGGGGCTAATGTTAGCATAACGCTAGCTAACGTTAGCTAAATGTAAAAAAACAACTGAGTAGGCTAATGTGTTTTCTGTAGTTAGAAGTGGACTTATTGTAGGCTGAAATGTAAACACTTCTACTGACACAGATGATAAAAATGTTTTTTTCATAGTTTGTAGGGGTGTGGGAAAAAATCAATTTGAATACGAATCGAATCGGATATGTTGTGCGATTCAGAATCGATTCTCATTTCTAAAAAATCGATTTTTTTATCAATCCAACAAACCACTACACAGCTATACCATAACAATGCAATCCAATTCCAAAACCAAACCTGACCCAGCAACACTCAGAACTGCAATAAACAGAGCAGTTGAGAGGAGACACAAACACGACACAGAACAAACCAAAAGTAGTGGAACAAAAATGAATATTATCAACAACAGTATCAATATTAGTTATAATTTCAGCATAGCAGTGATTAAAAATCCCTCACTGAAGCTGGAAATGACATCTCTGCGCTGCTGATCCGCCTCCGCTTGGGATGGTTTCCTGCTGGCTCCGCTGTGAACGGGACTCTCGCTGCTGTGTTGGATCCGCTTTGGACTGGACTCTCGCGACTGTGTTGGATCCATTGTGGATTGCACTTTCACAGTATCATGTTAGACCCGCTCGACATCCATTGCTTTCCTCCTCTCTAAGGTTCTCATAGTCATCATTGCCACCGACGTCCCACTGGGTCATTATTGTCACCGATGTCCCACTGGGTGTGAGTTTTCCTTTCCTTGCCCTTATGTGGGCCTACCGAGGATGTCGTGGTGGTCTGTGCAGCCCTTTGAGACACTAGTGATTTAGGGCTATATAATTAAACATTGATTGATTGATTGATTATCATTAGACATTTATAAAAATTTAAAAAAAGAACAATAGTGTCACAGTGGCTTACACTTGCATCGCATCTCATAAGCTTGACAACACAATGTGTCCAATGTTTTCACAAAGATAAAATAAGTCATATTTTTGGTTCGTTTAATAGTTAAAACAAAATTACATTATTGCAATCAGTTGATAAAACATTGTCCTTTACAATTATAAAAGCTTTTTTTTAAAAAAATCTACTACTCTGCTAGCATGTCAGCAGACTGGGGTAGATCCTGCTGAAATCCTATATTGAATGAATACAGAAGCGTTTTGAATCGGAAAAATATCGTTTTTGAATTGAGAATCGAATCGAATCGAAAAAATCGATATATTATCGAATCGTGACCCCAAGAATCGATATTGAATCGAATCGTGGGACACCTGTAACGCCGGTTCGGCATTGTGGTACCGGGTTCGATTCCCTCAAGGATGCGTCAAACGAAGAACACAACAAAGGTAGGATCTAACAAATGTATTAACAAAAAGTGAGCTCTGAACAAAAACACTGGAGCTAATAAAAAGGGAAACAAAAGACGCTAGCGTGAAAGCTATGAAATATAAAGAACTAAGACTTGGCACGATGGCACAAAAAATAAAAACAAAGATGATTAGCATGTGAGCTAAAGATGACAATAAGGTGGCTTAGCTAATGAGCTAGCGAGAAAAACATACCTGACGTTACCTGTTGCATGTTAGCAAATTAGAGTCCCAGGCAGAAGAATAAAAAGAGGAAGGCTTATAAAGGGAAGGTGATTAACAGAGAACAGGTGTGCAGGAACCGGGAGTAACAGCTGAAACTAATAAGTAACCATGTTGATGGACTAAACGGGAAATAAACGGATCAAACGGAGAATGAGAACAAAGATGGAAAAATAAACAATAATATGTGAAGATCCGAGTCACGGATCGCAACAACACCCAAAGATCCACAGCCCTAATAGTTTGTAAAGTAAACATTGAAGTGTTGGGCTGCTTTTTCAGTGTGTAGTTTGAGTCATGTGACTGCCAGGCTCCGTTTGATTGGTGAGAGGGAGTCAAACATCTCTCGTGCTTACGTTGGATTGGTGAAACAGAGTCATGTGACCGTGCCCTCTGGAAGAAGTCTCTAACAAGCTGTAATCAGTACATTACAGTATGTATAAATATAAATATGATGTACAAAACCCAAAACCAGTGAAGTTGGCACGTTGTGTAAATTGTAAATAAAAACTATTTGCAAATCTTTTTCAACTGATATTCAATTGAATAGACTGCAAAGACAAGATATTTAATGTTCAAACTGAGAAACATGTTTTTTTTTGTGCAAATAATCATTAACTTAGAATTTAATGGCAACAACACATTGCAAAAAAGTTGGCACAGGGGCATTTTTACCACTGTGTTACATGGCCTTTCCTTTTAACAACACTCAGTAAACGTTTGGGAACTGAGGAGACAATGTTTTTAAGCTTTTCAGGTGGAATTATTTCCCTTTCTTTTTTGATATACAGCTTAAGTTGTTCAACAGACCGGGGTCTTCGTATTGTGCCACACATTTTCCATGGGAGACAGGTCTGGGCTATAGGCAGGACAGTCTAGTACTACGAAGCCACACTGTTGTAACACGTGGCGTGGCATTGTTTTGCTGAAATAAGACATTGCTTGGATGGCAACATATGTTCGTCCAAAACGTGTATGTACCTTTCAGCATTAATGGTCCCTTCACAGATGTGTAAGTTACCCATGCCTTAAGCACTAATACACCCTCATACCATTACAGATGCTGGCTTTTGAACTTTGCGCCTATAACAATCCGGATGTTTGTTTTCCTAATTGGTCCGGAGGACACGACGTCCACAGTTTCCAAAAACGATTTGAAATGTGGACTCGTCAGTTCACAGAACGCTTTTACACTTAGCATCAGTCCATCGTAGATGAATGGGAAAGATTTCCACCTGAAAAACTTCAAAAATTGGTCCCCTCAGTGTCAAAAGTTTACTGAGTGGTGTTAAAAGGAAAGGCCATGTAACACAGTGGTAAAAATGCCCCTGTGCCAACTTTTTTGTAATGTGTCGCTGCCATTAAATTCTTAGTTAACGATTATTTGCAAAAATAAATTAAGTTCCTCAGTTCAAACATTAAGTATCTTGTCTTTGCAGTCTATTCAATTGAATACAAGTTAAAAGGTTTTGCAAATCATTGTAAAAAAAATAAATCATAAAATATTATGATTATTATTTACTGCTTTTTAAATCTCTAGATCAACTTCCAATCTATCTGTCCATATAAAGCTATTATTTTTATTTATCTTTATGTTTTATGCCCTTTTTGTTGAATAAAACCCTGCTTTTTAACGGCAAAAACACAAAGTATGCTATATTTTTCCTCAAAAAGATATTCAAGTAATTGAAGCCTTATAGGGGAACTGCACTTTTTTTTGGTATTTTGCCAATCGTTCACAATCATTATGAGAGACAATACAAAGGATGGATTTTTTTAATGCAATGTAAATAATAATTAAACGTAATTACAAGTCCACTTACAGCGCAGCCAATGGGAACTGCACTATTCCGCCCATAAATTTAGATAAATAAACATCCAAAAATCGGCAACAATGCTCCATTTACATTTCGTGATTTGAATATTAACCAAGTATTAGTGACATTGTTATTATAAACGCTAATGCAGACTAACTATAGCGGCGCCAGTATCACTTCCGTGTGTGCCAATGTTTACATCATGAAGTTGTTGTTTCCTTGCTCCCTCTTTTAGATCATAAATCGATGCATCTAAACATCGATTATTTCCCCCATCTCTAAAAAAGACAGTGTAGGAAGTATAAGTGATACGGAAATAACGAAAACAGAGGCTTGTGAAATAGAAAGTTAGTATAGCAGTGGAAGATATTTTAAGATTGCATTTGGAACATGTGGGGTACAAAGCAAAACATACATTTCTAAAAAAGACTACAAATAATTTAGACTAGGGAACTATCTCGATTCACACTCCAATTCAGAATGTGTAATGCACACCAAAAAGTTGCTTGCCAACCACCATTAAAATAAGAGGAAGAAGGAAGATTGTCTTCCACACACAACAGCGGCAACATTTAAAACCCACTCAACATTTTCCTGCTTGCTAAAAGAAGGTAACTACCTAATTTTGTTCAATGTTGAATCATTGTTTCTCCTTAAGTTTACATGTTAAAATGTACTGTTTTACGGCTGCTATAAGTCTATCATTGTCCTGTATGTGTTGTAAATCTGTTTAACATGTATTTGCTTTTTCTCTTGGCCCGTTCACACTTGAAAAAAAAGGGTTCTAATGTGGGTTTCAGTGTGTGTGTGTGTGTGTGTGTGTGTGTGTGAGGGCCAATTTAGACCGCCTAAAAGGAATCCACAGAATATTCAATACAGTATTCAATCAAACAGTGGCCACACTGCATAGAGAGTCGCTGGAGGTAAGGACATCAGTCTTAAGGTATAAATCGACGCTAAAACGGGCCAAATCAATGTAAAAAAATTAATTAAATAAAATGAAAAATAAAAAGCCCTAAAATTTTTCAAACACATCATGACACTAAAGCCTTACTCTTGTAATTTTCTGAAACTTGGCAGCCCAGTGAACATCTTTAGTAAACACCACAATATATTAATAGAAAATAAGACAGTTTATCACTTAATCTAACACTTAGACCAGGGGTGTCAAACTCAAATACAGAGTGGGCCAAAATTCTAAACTGAACAAAGCCGCGGGCCAAAGTTGAACAACTTCACCTTTTAATAGGGACCCAAACAAGTTTTGCATTGAATATTGAACAAGCAAGGCTTATATAACTTTATAGTGACATGCAAAATCGGTGTTTTTTGGTAGCGGGGGTGTATATTGTAGCGTCCCGGAAGAGTTAGTGCTGCAAGGGGTTCTGGGTATTTGTTCTGTTGTGTTCATGTTGTGTTACGGTGCGGATGTTCTTCCGAAATGTGTTTGTCATTATTGTTTGGTGTGGGTTCACAGTGTGGTGTAACAGTGTTAAAGTTGTTTATGTTAAAGTTGTTTATATGGCCACCCTCGGTGTGACCTGTATGGCTGTTGACAAAGTATGATTGCATTCACTTGTGTGTGTGTGGAGCCGCATATATTACGTGACTGGGCCAGCACGCTGTTTGTATGGAGGAAAAGCGGACGTGATGACAGGTTGTAAAGGATGCTAAAAGCAGTACCTTAAGGCACGCCTCTAATATTGTTGTCCGGGTGGAAATTCGAGAGAATGGTTGCCCTGGGAGATTTTCGGGGGGGGGGGGCACTGACATTCGTGATTCTCCTGGAAAGATCGGGAGGGTTGGCAAGTATGAGAATTAGCGTTGAATGCGGTGATACAGCGACACCGCCACTGTATAATACCGGCGGGCCAGCTCTAATGTTATTTTACTATTGCCTAAAGGGCCAAATGAAATTATACGGCGGGCCAAATTTGGCCCGCGGGCCAGAGTTTGACACCCATGACTTAGACACTTGGGGACGGTGTGGCGAAATTGGTATAGTGGCTGTGCCAGTAATCTGAGGGTTACTGGTTCAATCCCCACCTTCTATCATCCTAGTCATGTCTGTTGTGTCCTTGGGCAAGACACTTCACCCTTGCTCCTGATGGGTCCTGGTGAGCGCCTTGCATGGCAGCTTCCATCGTCAGTGTGTGAATGTGTGTGTGAATGGGCAAATGTGGAAATACTGCAAAGCGCTTTGGGGTCCTTAAAAAGGGGTAGAAAAGCAATATTCAAGTAAAACCCATTTACCATTAGATTAGGCCAAAAACCCATTTTTGATTTATTTTTTTCTTTGTAAATCTGCGTCGTAATGAAGTCGTGATATTTGAAGCGCGATGTAGCTAATAGAGACGTAACGATAAAACCTATAAATATAACGCGCGGTAAAACTCCTCACTGTTATTGTTACCGTTTTAAATTAAAACAATTGTAAAACTGTAATTGATAACACTTTGATAAACCCACAGTCCAGTGACGCTGCTTATTTATTGGAGAAGCAAGCTAGCGCTAGGTAGCTTAATTGTTAACATGAATACTAGTAACATTAACATTTTTCCCCATTAAAAAAATACATTCCCTCATCTAATTTCTATCTCAGCAACTGACATATTCAATTGTGTACATCAAACCTACACCGTTCTCTCTTAGACAGAGAGATCGACTGATATTGGAAGTAATCGAACAACAAGAAGTAAACTTGCGTGACGTCACATAAACCGGATGTGACAAACCCAACACCTGTTTTTTTTTTTTCTGTATCAATAAACAGATGCTAAAACTTCTACAAATTGAGATGGAAGAAGCTAAACATATTTTAACACTCAAATAAAAATAATATGGTTCTTAAGAAGCCAGTACAATATTATAATATAACATATTTCTTCTGCCAAGAAAGTATATTATGTGGCTATTTATTTACTGTATTTAATTTTAAAATAACACTTGGCTATAAGCAAAGTCTCAAAAATTACTTTAAAAAAACGCAATAATTACTTCCTGTAATAGTTATTTTTCTGGAAGTAATCATTGTATTACTTTAAATTAAAAATAAAATATCCGGCATATGCTTTTGAGAGATGTTTCATGAGACCAGAGTGTGTGTATGTGCCTTTAAAAGGCAGTGGCTGTTGGTAAGTGATGTCAATACACAGACAGAGAAGCATTAGCTCAGCTGTGTTTGTTCATTCAGACTCACAGTTTGTGGACAGTTAAAGTTAAAGTTAAAGTACCAATAATTGTCACACACACACTAGGTGTGGTGAGATTACCCTCTGCATTTGACCCATCACCCTCACCTCCTGGGTGGTGAGGGGAGCAGTGAGCAGCAGCAGTGACCACGCCCGGGTTACGGCAGCTCAGTTGAATCTTTTCACTGGATTGTTTTAGCGCTAGTTAATTCACCGAATGAATGTGCTTCCAAGACCGTAATCTGCTTGTCCACAAACTTGGTATTTTAAGATTGCAAAGGTTGTAACTTCAATCTTTGATTTGTTGTTCATTATTACCTCAAAATAGCACAGTAGAGTGCATGATTGTGTGTGCTTATGTGTGTTGTCTGCTTTCTAATGCTGCCTTTTCCTATTTGATAACAAGTTCATTTTAGTGTGGTGCTGGTTGTTGCTTTCATTAGGAAAAAATATTTTCCTGCATTGAACTTTCTGTGCTTCTGACGCAATAACGTGCATACAAGTATTTCGAATACTAATTACGAATAAAAGTTAGTGGTACTAATGCTGAATTTACCCAGGGATCAATAAAGTACTTTCTATTCTATTCTATTCTATTCTATTCTATTATTCAGAACAATAGCTATAGGTGTGTATTATTATATTTTCAGCAAATTCAACAAGACCGTGATAACAATGATAGCCATGATAGTTTTGATGAGAATAACCATGACATTAATTGTTCACATTGTCACATACCTAGTAGCGAGGAGCTACTGTATGAGAGAACAATTGTTTGTCAGGTAAGCCAAATACGGAGAACCACAATTCTCAGCATCTTCCAAAATTGAGATGACCATATTGTATAAATTTGACTCGGGCTTACAGGTTACAGATTTACAACAATTTGGGTTCGAACAATTTACTAGTCTGGCTGGCCTTTGTCAAAAGGTCCATGTTGAGTTCACTTTCCAATGGAGGATACAAGCCAAAGTGAGAACAAGCCAGAAAAGGACAAATAACATATTTTATTCAGTGGCAGCGTGGCTCTCGACCAAACTGCCTCCCAAACATAAGAAGAAGAAGCTTAAACTCACACGCCCACACACACCCTCACAAACTCACACACACGCATTCACACAAATACACACACACACTCACTCCCATGTGAACAAAGACATAATGCAGACTCACACTGTAGGATCTGCACTGCATTATATGTTGTAGCCAAAGCCATGAAGCACAGAAAACAATGTTTTATCCAAAGGAACTCTGAATTAAACAAGCAGGCATTCAAGTTGGAGAACTTCAAGAAGCATAATTGTCAAACAACATAAAACAAGTAGATACACGTTTTAGACAAGGGGTACCAAACTACGGCCCACCAGCATCCAAAATCTGGCCTGCGTGACGTCCCAAGTGAAAAAATTAAATAAATAAATAAAATATACATATATATACACTGTATGTATGAGTGTGTGTGTGTATATATATATATATATATATATATATATATATATATATACATATATATATGTATATATATATACACACATACATATAAAGACTGTATATATGTGTGTATATAAATATATGTATATGTATATATATATATATATATATATATATATATATATATATATATATATATATATATATATATATATATATACATGTGTATATATATATATGTATATATATATATACATGCGTATATATATATAAGTATATATATATATGTATATGTATATATATATATATATATATATATATATATATATATATACACCACTATATATATATATATATATATATATATATACATATATATATATATATATATTAGTGGTGTGCCGTCAAGCCAGCAAGGCCTTTCCTGCTGGCCTAACATAACCAGAAATCATGATCTTAATTAAAGATAAAAGTAATTTTTAATTTACCTACCCTTAATATCTAGAAGTATTCATATTATCTTTTTGTATTATATTATGCTCCTTCCAACACTGTTGTTTTTAGTTTATAGAGTTTTTATCCCATCAGAATTCAGCTTGCTTATTTTGCCATGCTGTACCAAATCGGCCAGAAGCCTTCAGATTCAGCAATGCTGGCGTCCGTGCACTGTAAGTGAACAGGGACATATAGTGACAGACAGTTGCGATGCCAATCAGATCACGAGTTGTTGTCACAAAGGCCGTCTCGAGGGCCTAAGGCAGATATATAGTGATGTTATGAGCCAGGTAACATAAGAACTCCATTACCCAGAATTGCATGTGCAAAAGCCCCGGTTAGGTTGTTTATTGTAGACATGCCGGCAGCTGGATGTTTTTGATGAGCACACTGTGGTTGTCTGTCTATTTGTGTTGGCCTTGCGATGAGGTAGCGACTTGTCCAGGGTGTACCTCGCCTACCCCCCCATTGTAGCTGAGATAGGCTCCAGCGCCCCCGTGACCCTGAAGGGAATAAGCGGTAGGAAATGGATGGATGGATGGACGCTGTGGACTAATTTTTAGGAACTCAACTAACATGCCTCGTCTTCATCTTGTACGATTAGACAAGACGACACATATATTGGCGAGGCCATTTTCAAGAAGGATATTTAAAGAGAAACTACATCTTGTGAGAACATCTCGGCCAACCCCGAAGCTAGCTCAGCTGTCGATGAAATGTGAGTTCAGATATTTTATTTCTTTATGTTTAAAATGTTTTTTTGCAATTTTAATTTTTAAAGTACCACATAATATAAGTTTTAATCATCGCTGATGGGGGTTTATTGATATTTAAATGCGCCAGAAAATAACCTGTTTTGTACAATGCTCAATAGTGCGTAAATGTTTATGTATATATATATATATATATATATATATATATATATATCCATCCATCCATCCATCCATTTTCTGCCACTTATTCCCGTTAGGGGTCGCGGGGGGCGCTGGCACCTATCTCAGCTACAATCGGGCGGAAGGCGGGGTACACCCTGGACAAGTCGCCACCTCATCGCAGGGCCAACACAGATAGGCAGACAACATTCACACTCACATTCACACACTAGGGCCAATTTAGTATTGCCAATCAACCTATCCCCAGGTGCATGTCTTTGGAAGTGGGAGGAAGCCGGAGTACCCGGAGGGAACCCACGCATTCACGGGGAGAACATGCAAACTCCACACAGAAAGATCCCGAGCCTGGATTTGAACCCAGGACTGCAAGACCTTCGTATTGTGAGGCAGACGCACTAACCCCTCTGCCACCGTGAAGCCCTATATATATATATACATATATATATATATATGTATACATATATATATATATATATATATATATATATGTGTGTATGTATGTATGTATGTATGTATGTATGTATACACACACAGTATATAAATACATACAAATTGATAATCCCGGCCCCCAAATTCTTTCAACCCAAGTTGGCCCACGGGTCTAAATGTTGCGTGAACCCTGTTTTAGACTTTTTTAAATTTCTATTGTCTCACTGCAAGTCTTATTTGATTTGCTAGCTATTATAACGCTTTTCAATATCAACATTCCATATCTTCAAAGTCCTGTTCGAATTAATTCTCAGTCCAAAACTACCAGATAATCAAAAGCGAACTGCTTCTGGAACGAGCCTTGTGAAAAAAATTCCTGCTGAAATTGGCTCCTGCCAAAAACACTGACATTAATTGTTTCAAGATCCTCCAGATGCTCATCCCCACAGTCAACAATATCTGTTGTTTGTAACGATCCATCGCTGTCATTACAAACAAAATGACTGTGATTACACTTGAAGGCCCAAAGTAGCCGTCCTCCACCATCAGTGTTGTTTTGCTGAAGAGGTTTCTGAGCCAGATGTCATGGGGAACTTTAGTGCAGAAGGACAAATCAACATGAAATCTCTAAAGTCAAACGCAGTTCATTTCGTGACGTTGGTCCACTTTTAATTTGTTCGTATTTTAAAACTATTCTTTTCATTAAAAATGATTGGAAATCGAATGTCTCTGCTCCAATTTAAAATTTAAAAAAGTCTTAATTGTCACACTTTTCTTAACTGTACAGGTGTGCAGATTTGATTCGATTATTAAACGATTATTATGATCATGTCCACACCCATACAACCCATTAAAAAATGTCACATATTTGTGTTCATGAAACACATTTGTTACAATTTCTTTAGTAAAACTTTATTTAATTTGATGCATGTTTTGTACAGATTTAGTACAGCATGGCAACATAAGCTAGCTGAATTCTGATTGGCTACAAACTCTAACCTAAAAACAACAGCACTGGAAGGAGCATAATATGACATGAAGAGAATATGAATATTTTTCAATATTTGGGGGAATCAAATAAAAAAATACTTTTATCTTTAATTATGATCATGATTTCTGGTTATGTTAGGCCAGCAGAGAAAGCCTTGCTGGCCCTGGTGGCACACCACTGTTATATATATCACACCAAATAATACATTTGCGAGAATTGGTTGGACTCAAGAATCACGTTCTAGAATCAATTCTGAATTGAATCATCACCCAAGGAATCAGATTCGTACCAAATCAGTAGGTGCCCAAAGATTTACACACCTAACTAGCGCCAAGGCTGTACACCAAAGTGAAAACATATCGGGAAATGTTCTGTTATATTCTTATCAATGACGAAGCAGGAAGAGGCTAGGAATATATTTGCGGTAAAATTGCTTATAAAGCTCCCTGTCATTCACAAAGTGATTTTTGACAGGTCAATCCAAGCAACTTGAACGTGTCTATTATTTTCTATCACTTGAAGACACGGTGTGTAGAACAGTACAGTAGCGACAAAGTACCATTTTTACCTCAATACCACAAAAATATTTTAAAAAAAACACATCGAACAAGCCTGATGGGGTCGTTGTCCAAAGAAAGCGTCTATGACAAGCAGTCCTGCAGACATATTTGTAGACATGACCCAAGTATACACTGCCAAAACTAAGAATGCTTTATCTTTTTTAATAATCTTGTCTATAAAAAAACAAGTGTTCTATAAAGAAAAGATAAGTGAAACTGGTATTCATTTATTGTGTATATCACATGTAGATGTAGCAATATGACAATTTCATATCACGGTTATCGTGACCAAAATGATCACGGTGTTGTTGAATGTGCTCAAAAAGTACTTATACACATATTGAAATATTTTTACCCAGTTGTTTTTTGAAATAACTAAAATAAATAGACGCACTGTTAGAAAAGCCACTATTTTGCATGTTTTGTGTTTCTTATGCTTCCCTGATAGTGTTTTAGTTGTAGTATTTTATCTATTTTAATGGCTAAGCTTTTGTTGAGTTAAATACTGGTGTGTACTTTAGCACTTGAACATGTATTTAAATAAAAAAGTGTGTTACATATAAGATTTTGTATTATTTATCATTTCTGGCAGACGCTGTGACGTCCTACTCTGATCAACAGTCCTTGAACGCACTGTTCACTGTGTAGGTTCAATGTGCCCAGTTTCGATTGGGTTTCTTGATGGGGAAACATGTTAAAGGGGAACATTATCACAATTTCTGAAGGGTTAAAACCAATAAGAATCAGTTTCCAGTGGCTTATTTTATTTTTCAAAGTTTTCCTGAAAATTTTACCCATCACGCAGTATCCCGAAAAACGGCTTCAAAGTGCAAGATTTTAACCGCCGTTATATCCACCCGTCTATTGTCCTGTGACATCACTGCGTGAAGCCACCAGAAACAAACATGGCAGATAGCACAGAAAGGTATAGCATAGTAACTCGGATTCAGACTTGGATTTCAGCGGCGCAAGCGCTTCAACAGATTACGCATGTATTTAAACGGATGGTTGGAGTGTGGAGGCAGATAGCGAAAATGAAATTGAAGAAGAAACTGAAGCTATTGAGGCAAATCACAACAGCGGCACGGGAGGAAGCACGGACGAATTCGGCGATCGCCTTCTAACCAACGATTGTTATGTGTTTGTTTGGCATTAAATGTGGTTGGAGGGAAAGGCTAGATACAAATATAGCTACAAATGAGGCATAATGATGCAATATGTACATACAGCTAGCATAAATAACATGTTAGCATCGATTAGCTTGCAGTCATGCCGTAACCAAATATGTCTGATTAGCACACTCCACATAAGTCAATAAAATCAACAAAACTCACCTTTGTGATTTCGTTGACTTTATCGTTGGAAATGCATCTGCTTTGAGTGTCGCAGGATATCCACACATTATTGCCATCTCTATGCCATCTCTGTCGTAGCATCGCTGTCGTCGGTAAAGTGTGCGGAACAAACGAGGGACTTCCGCATCTTTTGGCCACTGGTGCAACTTGAATCCGTCCCTGTTCGTGTTGTTACACCCTCCGACAACACACCGACGAGGCATAAAGTCTCCAAGGTACGGAAAACAGTCGAAAAAAATGGAAAATAACAGAGCTGATTTGACATGGTGTGTGTAATGTGTTTGAGAAAATGGCGGATTGCTTCACGTTGTGACGTCACGGGTGAAAGGTCATTGCTCCGACAGCGAACAATTGAAAGGCGTTTCAATCGCCAAATTCACCCTTTTAGAGTTCGGAAATCGGTTAAAAAAAACATATGGTCTTTTTTCTGCAACATCAAGGTATATATGGACGCTTACATAGGTCTGGTGATAATGTTCCCCTTTAATGTCTCTTGTTTTCATGTTAGCATTTAAGCTAGCAAGCTGGCGCCAGTCAGTCCATGAGTTTATCAAAGTGCAGTAATACCGTTTTTCCGATAATTCACATTTGAAATGGTAAAACTAAACGTCAGGAGTTTTACCACTTTTATCATTATTACGCTTCATCGTTACATCCCTAAGACCACAGTATACTTGTAAAAATTAAATACGATGTTTTGATTTAAAATATTTCGGAATATAAAATGACATACACTGGCATCATGATACATATTTTTGTCCATAGCACAAACCACAATGATAAATTGAAATTGTATTTTGTATTCTGTTGACAGTGACGGAGCAGGAAAGGGCTCCGAACACAAAAGCTGTAAAATTGTTCGTAGAGCACCCTGTTATTTATCATTTGAAGTTTCGCAAGTTATTTTCGGTGGTCAAGAGTGTCACATGTGTCCGCAGCGGCATGTCATTGGTCTGGACTTGAAGAGTTTCAGCATTAATGGTGCCTTCACAGATGTGTAAGTTACCCATGCCTTGGGCACTAATGCACCCCCATACCATCACAGATGCTGGCTTTTGAACTTTGCGCCTATAACAATCTGGATGGTTCTTTTCCTCTTTGTTCCGGAGGACACCACGTCCACAGTTTCCAAAAAAAATTTAAAATGTGGACTCGTCAGACCACAGAATACTTTTACACTTTGCATCAGTCCATGTTAGATAACTCAGGCCCAGTGAAACTGCCGGCGTTTCTGGGTGTTGTTGATAAATGTATTTCGCTTTGCTTAGTAGAGTTTTAACTTGAACTTACAGATGTAGCGACAAACTGTAGTTACTGAAAGTGGTTTTCTGGAGTGTTACGAGTCCATGTGGTGTTATCCTTTACACGCTGATGTCGGTTTTTGATGCAGTACCGCCTGAGGGATCGAATTATTCGGCCTTGCCGCTTACGTGCAGTGATTTCTCCAGATTTTCTGAAACTTTTGATGATATTACAGACCGTAGATGGTGAAATCCCTAAATTCCTTGCAATAGCTTGTTGAGAAATGTTGTTCCTATACTGTTCGACAATTTGATCACGCATTTTTTCACAAAGTGGTGACCCTCGCCCCGTCCTTGTTTGTGAACGACTGAGCATTTCATAGAAGCGGCTTTTATACCCAATCATGGCACCCACCAGTTCCCAATTAGCCTGTTCACCTGTGGGATGTTCGAAAAAAGTGTTTGATGAGCATTCTTCAACTTTCTCAGTTTTTTTTGCCAGCTTTTTTGAAACATGTTGCAGGCAACAAATTCCAAATGAGCTAATATTTGCAAAAATAACTAAGTTTTCCAATTCGAACGTTAAGTATATTGTCTTTGCAGTCTATTCAATTGAATATTGGTATAAAAGGATTTGCAAATCATTGTATCATGTTTTTTTTTACAATTTACACAATGTGCCAACTTCACTGGTTTTGGAGTTTGTAGATAAACTTTATCGGGATATATATTTGTGTCCATATCTTGTAGCACTAGTTTTCATTTGACATAATTTTCTTAGTTGATTGTGGGGAAAATTACAGGGGATCAAAATGTCCTTTTTTGTATGTATAGTTTGTATGCGAAATGCAATGTGAATGTTCTAAACTCCTGTTTCCATGTGAATAACATCTAAAGCAGTGGTTCTTAACCTGGGTTCGATCGAACCCTAGGGGTTCGGTGAGTCGGCCTCAGGGGTTCGGCGGATGTCAAAACACACCCGATTCATAGTGTAAATACAAACTTCTCCCTATCGCCGTATTACGGATAAGGCAACAGCTGACTGATTTGCAGGTGTGTAATTTGTTGTGTTGGTTTTGTTGTTTCAACAAGGTGATGTTCATGCATGGTTCATTTTGTGCACCAGTAAAAAAAACTTGGTAACACTTTAGTAAGGGGAACCTATTCACCATTAATCAGTCGCTTATTAACATGCAAATTAGTAACATACTAAATCTTAACTAGTCATTATTAAGGACTTATTAATGCCTTATTCGGCATGGCCTTATTATAACCCTAACCCTCTAACCTTGACCCTAACCCTAACCAAATAACTCTAAATTAAGACTTTATTACTTGGAATATGTTCCCCTAGTGTTCAAATAACTCTTAATTAAGTATTTGATACTTAGAAAATGTTCCCCATACTAAAGTGTTACCAGAAACATATAACTTTGTCTTGAATTTTAAAAATATTTTATTTTTCACTAAAGAAGGGTTCGGTGAATGCACATATGAAACTGGTGGGGTTGGGTACCTCCAACAAGGTTAAGAACCCCTGGTCTAAAGTATTGCCACAGCGGATATCTTCGTGGCTGTAGAGCAACTTCCCACAGCTGACACTATGTGGACTTCCTTTAAACGGCAAACTCGTTGAGGCTGAAACAACAATGCCTCTGCTGGTTGCAGCCAAGTGGTGCACTCTATTTCAACATTCGATCATTCTATGCTTAACTTGGAGCTGAAATTCTCAGAAGCATGCACTTTGTTCAGAGCAATGGCAAGCAAACCCTCTTGTCTCTTCCCGCTTGTGTACAGTTTATCTTTGTTACTGTCCGCTCGCTCGCCAATTACGTGCGCACATATCTGAGAGCATCCTCTGTCTCAACGTCAGCCTCATTTCTTTGGTTCCCCTGCGTGATATACAGTATATACTAAAGCAGCGGCTTTGCTTACAGAACATGCTGGCCCACGGCTCGTCTTTCTGTCTGTTGGGGAGATAAAACAGATGCGCGAAGGGTCCACTGATCGTTCGCAAGGCGAACGACTTTGTTTTTGTGGCGGTTTATAAAAGGAGTCGTAAACACTGATAAGAGCGTAGCGATATTTAATGAGAAGGGAGGATGGTCCCCTTTTGTTGGGGTTAGCGCCTTAAGACATGAGGACTACTGTGCTTGGAGGAGAAACATAAGCAGTGCAAAGTACAAAGGAAGTCATTTTGTTCCCAGCTTTGTTTGCAAAAAAAGCATGGTGACTGCACTTTTGAAGATGAAGGATGCCGCTTTATGAAGGTGAATAAGGCGCAAACATTAACCAGACCTTCAGCCATGTCCGACAGGAATTTGAAGAACATTGCCACCTGCAGACTTCTCCTGCAGCGAGCACAGGGAAATGTTCTGGAGAAAGTAAGGAAGTGCCAATCGAGTATTGGATGATTTTTTTTTTTTTTAAGTATGCGATCGCCAGTGGCAAATAATTACTTTTATTCCAATCCCTTCTAGCGATATGGCCTTTTTTTAATATCTCAATATTTTTAGGCCATATAGCGATTCACGATACATATCTCCATATTTTGCCTTAGCCTCGAATGAACACTTGATACATATAATCACACCATTATGATGATTCTATGTCTACATTAAAACATTCTTGTTCATACTGTATTCATATATGCTCATTTTAAACTTCCATGCAGAAAGGAAATCACAACTAAGTCAATTGACCAAAACTGTATTTATTAAACAGTTATTAAGCAGTGGCATTAACATACATGTCATTTCCAAAACAGAAAGTGCAAGATTGTCAGAGACATTTAAGTGTCAAATAAAAATGAGCTGCATAATAGGAAATCAAATAGTGTTCGTCTTTCGCTATGTGGTAGGTTACTAGGGACGTTATTAAATTCTGTTGTTGACTATTTTTTCATATGGTGTAGATCTGGAAATGTTTGCCTCTGCATTTTGATGGTGTGTACATGTGGCATCAAATGGAGACGTTGACATGCCGAGTAAGCCCTCTTCACTCTCTAGCGGGTGACTTTTCAAACGATGCTACTTTTTATAGCAACGCTTCAGCACCACACTCGACAAATTACGTTTTTCTGTTGGACGGGGGGGTTTGCTGCTAGCGGGGTGTATAAAATAGTCAGGAAGTGTCATGAATACAAAGGATTATGGGTATTTGTTGTGTTGCGTTTATGTTCATTCTCTTCTCGACAAATTACGGTTGTCTGTTGGACATATTCCCACTTGAAGCCAAACCACCGCCAGACGATGGACTCCCTGCTGTTTTGCTTCCTTCTTTCGCACCTTCTTTCTCTCGTGTTACCACTCGCATGGCTACACTAGCATTACAGCTAACGTTACCCATGCTGCTACCTCTCTGCTCCGCCAGGGCTTATACGTAAGTGACGTATGACGTGACAGCATGTAAGAAAGTGCGCTTGTCTGTGTGAAGGAGAGACAGAAAAGAGTGAAGAAGAGCCTGTAGTGTAATGCCCGCAGCCAAAAGCAACTGCGTGAGAACGTATACTCGAATATCACGATATAGTCATTTTCTAAATCGCACAGAGACAAACCCGCGATATATCGCCCAGCCCTAGCTAACACTATATTTATTTCTCATTCCCCGGCTGACAAGTGGCTATCAGCTAATTCTGTGTCCCCATACACAATGTGGAGCCCCTCCCTTACATCCTCCATGACAGCAAATAAACTGCATTTCTTAGTATCCTACAGTAAGTACATGTGTGTCAGCATTGTTACAGTCAGTAAACACTGGAGGAGGGCAAATTGATCCATGAATTAGTTATGTCGATACCAAGGGTAGTATCGGTATATGATCAATACTAGAGGGATTAGAATATTTTTGTTTTCTCAAATATTTGTTGTTCTTGTTTTGGGAAATAATTCCTTGGACACAGTAGGACTATTAGAGCGAAAACCAAAGGATTTAAATGAGTAGTATATAGTAGTTGAGGATTTCATTAAGGTATTGTGTACTATTGACTTTGTTTAGCTCAAACAATTGTATGTAATAAAGGAGAAAAATAACTTTTAAAATATTGTGCTGTTAGTGTTAAGTGTTAATAACACTGACCATAAATACATTAGAAACTTTACAGTTCAAATATGCCCGTTATCGCCCGATCTCACTCAAAACCCTGATCAGAACATTTCTAAGTACAAGAGATGGTCCTCGTACTGATACTGTTAAGTCAACGTATCAAATGTTATGATTTTATTGCAGTGTTTGGTTGATGTGGGATTCTCATTTGATGGGTCAGTACAGATCACTGTGTGGGTGCAATTTTAATTTCTTGAGCTAAACTCAGACAAAACCAAAAGTATTCTCTGTGGCTCACTGAAGCAAATAGAACATGTTATTAGTCACTATGAGACCCTCTCCCTGAAACCTAATAATCGGTTTAGAAATGTACGGGTAACAATTCAGATTCAGATTCGTTTTTCAGAAGTACTTTATTAATCCCCGAGGGGAACTTGAGATGTATTTAGACTTGAACTTTAACAGCCACATTAGGTCAATCACATCAGCAGCATTTTACCGCCTGAAAAAACATTGCCAAAACTTGAGGAATAATGTCTGATTCTGACTTAGAAAGACCAATCTGTGCCAACAGTTTAGACCACTGTGA
The DNA here is from genome assembly GCF_033978795.1 of Nerophis ophidion. Taxonomy (NCBI): domain Eukaryota; kingdom Metazoa; phylum Chordata; class Actinopteri; order Syngnathiformes; family Syngnathidae; genus Nerophis; species Nerophis ophidion. The sequence continues at coordinate 74,500,865 of NC_084611.1, forward strand.
TGGCCTTCTCACTAGGATCTCTAAATGAGCTGTAAAGCAGCTGCAGTACATCCAGAATACTGCTGCTCGAGTACTGACCGGAACCAGGTAATACAACAATATTATTCCGGTGCTTAGGTCACTGCACTGGCTTCCCGTTGCTCAGAGAATAGACTTAAAAACAACTCTCCTTGTGTACAAGTCTTTTCGTGGTCTTGTGCCAAAGAACCACATGAACCATCTTGGCCTCAAAAAACCTCAGGGAGTGGTCTGGTGCCTAGAGTCAGGACCAAACATTGTGAAACTGCCTTTTAGTTTTTTGCTCCTAAAATCTGGAATAGTTTTTCAGTCAATGCTGGCAATGTTCAAATCCAGGCTGAAAACACTTTTAATTGTGCATATGACAACTGAAAGTATTTTATCTCCACTGTTTGATTTGAATCTGAATTATAGTAATTCTTATGATGATTCCATACTTGCCAACCCTCCTGATTTTCCTGGGAGACTCCCGAAGTTCTGTGCCCCTGCCGAAAATCTACCGCTTATTCCCTTTTGGGGTCGCGGGGGCGCTGGCGCCTATCTCAGCTACAATTGGGCGGAAGGCGGTGTACACCCTGGACAAGTCGCCAACTCATCACAGGGCCAACACAGATAGACAGACAACATTCACACTCACATTCAGGGGTGAAAAAAATATCGATGCGGCAATATATCACAATACATTTGTTAGAATATAATAAAGAATATATTTTTCAAAGAAAAATAATGTTGTGGGCTAACTGTAACTCAAAGATGACTTCGACAAAAAGTAGAGGGCATTTTTATTTAGGTGTAAAGAAATGTGATCTACTTGCTGTACAATTACAATGAATGTTAATGGACACTTTGAATTACATGATGCTTTCTAACTCTGTTGTCCAATGAAATATTTCTGTCATCAACTGTACTTACATTTATAAAACTTGTATTTCAATCTGAAATTTAAATGTATCAGTGAACTAGAATATCGCAATAGTGTATCATATCATGATACGTATTGTATGGTGAAGCCATTGTCAATACTAGGGCTGCAACCAACCATTATTTGAATCGTCAACTTGTCAGCAATTATTATTTCGATTAGCTAACTTGCCAAACAATTATTGCTTATTATCTGCTGTACACAGTTTGATGTTAAGTGCGCACTTACATTTTTAACTCATTTTAAAACATATTATAGTAAATAAAGAAATTACTGTGAAATGAAACATTTTACTTTATTACACAATCACAGTCATCTCATTTAAACATGAAATTCAGTGCAAAAAGTACTTTTACCCAGTACTTTTTGGGTTATTAAGCTGCAATTATTTACCTAAAGCATGGGTGTCAAACTCTGGCCCGCGGGCCAGTGTTCACCGCTTATACTCATACTTGCCAACCCTCCTGATTTTCCTGGGAGACTCCTGAAGTTCAGTGCCCCTGCCGAAAATCTCCCGGGACAGCCATTCTCCCGAATTTCTCCCCGGACAACAATATTGGGGTCGTGCCTTAAAGGCACTGCCTTTAGCATTCTCCACAACCTGTCGTTACGTTCGCTTTTCCTCTATACATACAGCGCGCAGGCCAAGTCACATAATATATGCGGCTTGTACACACACACACACACGTGAATGCCATGCATATTTGGTCAACAGCCATACAGGTCACACTGAGGGTGGCCGTATAAAACAACCTTAACACTGTTACAAATATGTGCCACACTGTGAAGCCACACCAAACAAGAATGACAAACACAATTCGGGAGAACAACCGCACCGAAACACGACATGAACACAACAGAACAAATACCCACAACCCCTGCAGCACTAACTCTTCCGGGACGCTACAATACACACGTATATACCACCAAACCCCGCCACCCCTCAACCCCGAACACCTCATTTTATTTTCAAATTTATTAGCTAGTAGAAAAAGTGAATGTTGATATTTACATTAGAAGACTGCAAATAAAAAAGAGGCATTACATTGTTTATTTAAATTGTATTTCTGTGAGGTTTTTTCGTTTGTTTTTTGAAAGTTGATTTTGCACTATTAGGTTGTATAAGCGTTGTTTAAACTGAGCAATAATTAACGTTTTATTCATTCACTTTCTCTTGCTACTTCAAGGGTTGAATGTTTGATTCATTCCTTATTGTTATTTTACTTTCAAATTTATTATTGGCCTGTGGAAAAAGTTTATTTTGATATTTACCTCAGAAGGCTGCAAATAGGAAAGAGGCATTCAATTTGTATTTAAATTTTATTTGATATGCCATTGATATTTTTTAAATATTGTTATTATTATTTGAAACTCAATCAATCAATCAATGTTTACTTATATAGCCCTAAATCACTAGTGTCTCAAAGGGCTGCACAAACCACCACGACATCCTCGGTAGGCCCACATAAGGGCAAGGAAAACTCACACCCAGTGGGACGTCGGTGACAATAATGACTATGAGAACCTTAGAGAGGAGGAAAGCAATGGATGTCGAGCGGGTCTAACATGATACTGTGAAAGTTCAATCCACAATGGATCCAACACAGCCGCGAGAGTCCAGTCCAAAGCGGATCCAACACAGCAGCGAGAGTCCCGTTCACAGCGGAGCCAGCAGGAAACCATCACAAGCGGAGGCGGATCAGCATCGCAGAGATGTCCCCAGCCGATACACAGGCAAGCAGTACATGGCCACCGGATCGGACCGGACCCCCTCCACAAGGGAGAGTGGGACATAGAAGAAAAAGAAAAGAAACGGCAGATCAACTGGTCTAAAAAGGGAGTCTATTTAAAGGCTAGAGTATACAAATGAGTTTTAAGGTGAGACTTAAATGCTTCTACTGAGGTGGCATCTCGAACTGTTACCGGGAGGGCATTCCAGAGTACTGGAGCCCGAACGGAAAACGCTCTATAGCCCGCAGACTTTTTTTGGGCTTTGGGAATCACTAACAAGCCGGAGTCCTTTGAACGCAGATTTCTTGCCGGGACATATGGTGCAATACAATCGGCAAGATAGGATGGAGCTAGACCGTGTAGTATTTTATACGTAAGTAGTAAAACCTTAAAGTCACATCTTAAGTGCACAGGAAGCCAGTGCAGGTGAGCCAGTACAGGCGTAATGTGATCAAACTTTCTTGTTCTTGTCAAAAGTCTAGCAGCCGCATTTTGTACCAACTGTAATCTTTTAATGCTAGACATGGGGAGACCCGAAAATAATACGTTAGAGTAGTCGAGGCGAGACGTAACAAACGCATGGATAATGATCTCAGCGTCTTTAGTGGACAGAATGGAGCGAATTTTAGCGATATTACGGAGATGAAAGAAGGCCGTTTTAGTAACGCTTTTAATGTGTGCCTCAAAGGAGAGAGTTGGGTCGAAGATAATACCCAGATTCTTTACCGTGTCGCCTTGTTTAATTGTTTGGTTGTCAAATGTTAGAGTTGTATTATTAAATAGAGTTCAGTGTCAATTTTGCATGTCACTATAAAGTTATATAAGCCTTGCTTGTCCAATATTCAATGCAAAACTTGTTTGGGTCCCTATCAAAAGGTTAATTTGTTCAACCTTGGCCCGCGGCTTTGTTCAGTTTAAAATGTTGGCCCACTCTGTATTAGAGTTTGACACCCCTGACCTAAAGGAAAAAAAGAACACGACTATCAATGAAAATTTTACTTAGCAACGCAGTCTTTGTCGATTAATTTTCGGAATCGGTGTTGTCAATTATGTTGCAAATACCCAGCCCTCGTCGGTACACAAAAGTGAGTCAGGGTCCCAGCTCCTTGTCAGAAATTGACAAACATTTTTAGTCTATTTATTTATTTGTTTTATTTTGTCCTGTCCAGCTACTTAGGAAAATCATATTATTGACATAGATGCCCATGTTGGCTGTACACATGTATTTGTATTTCACTTTATTAAATGGATTCATATTATTATTTGGTGCAGCCAGGCCGGAGCAGGATTGATTGATTGATTGATTGATTGATTGATTGATTGATTGATTGATTGATTGATTGATTGATTGATTGATTGAAACTTTTATTAGTAGATTGCACAGTTCAGTACATTTTGCGTACAATTGACCTCTGAATGGTAACACCCGAATACGTTTTTTAACATGTTTAAGTCGGGGTCCACGTTAAGCAATTCATGGTAGGAGGGGATAGCATGAGAAAACAAAGGAAGACAGAGGGGGAAATTGCGGGGACCAGAAGGGGATAAGACATACAGACAACAACAACAGCAAACACAACAATAACAAATATAACAACAACAACAAAACAGCATCAGCAAATACTATATGTACAAATATGATGGTAAAAGTGATAGCAAAGAAGCAGATAGTGAAATAAATATTAATAATAAAGAAATGACAATGAACATAATTACACTACAAATGGCGCAATGCTAATACCAAAAGAAATAACATTATTGATAATGAATAATAACCATAATTACCTATATTATCAACAATACAATTGTTTCAAATGCAACAATACATATATGTAATGATAATAATAAAATACAAAAGAAAGCAGATAAATGGAGGGGACGAAAGAGAAGCCAACTATATTAATCTCAGATTGTTATAGTAACAATTGGTTAAGCTTCATCAGTGTGCCATGTGTTACCCAGTTTCCCCTAGGGCCGTGGTTCTCAACCTTTTTTCAGTGAACATTTTTTTAAGTCAAGTAACTCCTAATTAGAGCAAAGCATTTTTTGGTTGAAAAAAAAGAGATAAAGAAGTAAAATACAGCACTATGTCATTCGTTTCTGATTTATTAAGTTGTATAACAGTGCAAAATATTGCTCATTTGTACTGGTCTTTCTTTAACTATTTGGAAAAAAATATATAAAAATAACAAAAAACTTGTTGAAAACTAAACAAGTGATTCAATTTTAAAGATTTCTACACATAGAAGTAATCATCAACTTACAGTGCCCTCTCTGGGGATTGTAATAAGAGATCCATCTGGATTCATGAAATTAATTCTAAACATTTCTTTACACAAAAAGAAATCTTTAACATCAATATTTATGGAACATGTTCACAAAAAATCTATCCCTCAACACTGAATATTGCATTGTTGCATTTCGTTTCTGTCATGACCCGTGGTGAGGATCATGTTTTTGTGTTTTCTGTTAGTTTTGGACTCCTTTCGTTGTTGTTTGTGCACCTGTGAGTTTGTTTTGGTCACCATGGTTACTTATGATTTTCACCTGCCTCTGTTTTTTGGGACACACCTGCGTCTAATCAAGAGACAACTTTTTAAGTCTACCTTTGTTGATCACTCGTTCTGGTTTCATTGTTTGCGTCACAGTCTGTCCCAAGTCGGCGAGGTCGGGTCGGGGTTTTGTTCTCCCGGAATGCAAAGGGGACGGCTCCGGAATACAGCGTGAAGGTACGATTTGATTTATTAACTTGAATCTCCCAGCTACCAAAACATAGGTAAATAACAAAAAGACAATCGTGCCCAAACACACATGAAACAAAGACTTAAACAGAAGCTGTGGCATGGAACAAAAACACTTACTTGGTCAGAACGTGACGCAAACAATGAAACCATAACGAGTGATCAACAAAGGTAGACTTAAAGGGGAACATTATCACAATTTCAAAAGGGTTAAAAACAATAAAAATCTGTTCCCAGTGGGTTGTTTTATTTTTCGAAGTTTTTTTTCAAAATTTTACACCTCACGGAATATCCCTAAAAAAAGCTGTAAAGTTCTCGATTTTCGCTATTTGCGATGCGACTGTCCATTTCCCTGTGACGTCATACAGGGCTGCCAATACAAACAACATGGCGGTTACCACAGCAAGATAAAGCGACATTAGCTCGGATTTCAGTGGCTTAAGCGATTCAACAGATTACACATGTATTGAAACAGATGGTCGGAGCATGGAGGCAGATAACGAAAACGAAATTGAAGAAAAAATTTAAGCTTTTGAGCGAATAGCTATTGACGCTATTCGGCCATAAAATGGGTGTACCTAATGAAGTGGCCCATAGCATGGCTGCCTTATTAGCATCGCCGGTAAAATGTGCAGACCAAACGATCAGGACTTTTGCATCTTATGACACTGGAGCAACTTAAATCCGTCGATTGGTAAGTGTTTGTTTCGCATTAAATGTGGGTATCTAGTTTCAAATGTACATACACCTAGCGTAAATAGCATGTTAGCATTGATTAGCATAGCATGTTAGCATCGATTAGCTGGCAGTTATGCTGCCACCAAATATGTCTGATTAACACATAAGTCAACACCATCAACAACACTCACCTTTGTGATTTCGTTGACTTAATCGTTGCAAATGCATTTGCAGGTTACTCATACATCTCTGTGCCATGTCTGTCTTAGCATCGCTGGTAAAATGTGCAGACACTCTGGCAAATTCAATGGGGGTCTGGCGGCAGATTTCTTGCCAGTGGTGCAACTTGAATCCCTCCCTGTTAGTGTTGTTACACCCTCCGACAACACACCGACGAGGCATGATGTCTCCAAGGTTCCAAAAAATTGTCGAAAAAACGGAAAATAACAGAGCTGAGACCCGGTGTTTGTAATGTGTTGAAAATGAAAATGGCGGCTGTATTACCTCGGTGACGTCACGTTCTGACGTCATCGCTAAAAGACCGATAAACAGCAAGGCTTTTAATTTGCCAAAATTCACCCATTTAGAGTTCGGAAATCGGTTCAAAAAATACATGGTCTTTTTTCTGCAACATCAAGGTATATATTGACGCTTGCATAGGTTTGGTGATGATGTTCCCCTTTAAATAGTCGTCTCTTGATTAGACGCAGGTGTGTCCCAAACAACGGAGGCAGTTGGAAATCATAAGTAATCATGGTGACCAAAACAAACTCACAGGTGCACAAACAATAATCCAAAACTAACAGAAAACACAAAAACATGATCCTCACCACGGATCATGACAGTTTCACAGTTTATAAACTTACATTCATATTTTGTTGTAGTATTATTCAATAAATATATTATAAAGAATTGTTGCTATTTTTAGAATATCTAAAAAAAAATCTCACGTACCCCTTGGCATACCTTCAAGTACCCCCAGGGTTACGCGTACCCCATTTGAGAACCACTGCCCTAGGGCCACAACGTTAATATGTTTGATGAAACGTTATTAAATGCATGAGTGGATGTACTTGTATATGTACAGTACAGTATTGACAAACATTTTTAATGAATATACAGCCGATGTCTACTGATAGTTGCTAAGATATGAGTGAAATATAAACCAACAAAACGTCCACTTTCAGATTTTCCCTCTCAGGGGCATTGCCATAGCAAGTCAGTTACATGAATACTGAGTACTGTAGAGTCACCAAAGTGCCCCAAACACTAACCGGCAGAAACGGGCATGACAGTATACTAAGTAGATTCATAGCGGCATGAAAAATTGTAAATTTTTGTGGTTGCGACTGAATTATTTCTAACAGAAATGAAATCAACCACGAAGCTATGCTATGCACAACACCAGCCAATAATTTAGTCAAATGAGTGCTTTGTACTTTTGAGAGTGAGACCCTCTTTCTGAAGGAGCAAATGTTCCTCTGCAAACAATATGCAACAAGTTTACCACAAACTCAGTGACATACATTAGACGTCGCCACAACTTTGTGCAACTATTCATTTATTCTTCAAGCAGGCTACATACCAAACAGTGCACTTCCATCAGAATCGAAACGGCGCTGTGCGGGGCCCCATTAGAGCTGTCCTTGTCCCGTGCAAGTTCAGTAACACAAATGGAGCAGGAGGGAGCACACAAAGGTCCTTAAAATGTATTACATTAAGTCAGGGGTGTCAAACTCATTTTATATCAGGGCCCACATGGAGAAAAATCTACTCCCAAGTGGGTAAAATCACGGCAAGATAACTTAAAAATAAAAACAACTTCAGATTGTTTTCTTTGTTAAGAAATATAACAAGCAAGTTTTGAAAATGTACAAATAATAATGTTGTTGGGGTTTTTTTACACTTACATGTTGCAGTTGATGGTATTATATCTTTATTTGTCGTTATATATACTTTCTGAATAAATTACGTGATAATGTTCATCAGTCAACTCCTTGGTGTTAATTTTCAATCTATCAAGATAAATAAACAATATGAAAATAAATTTACAGGATGTTATTTATATAGTTTGTTCCTTTTCCTCGGCTGGTGTACTAACATGTGGTTTATTTTTTTCAAAGTAGCATAATTTTTTGTAGCATAATCTACAAAGACACAAATAATTGCTATTGCGATATGTAGTAGACACATTTAGAACAGCAGTTTCTTTCATTCAAAAATTTTGGCTCATTTTTATACTTAGCAAACTCATCCTGCGGGCCCGGATAAAACCTATTCGTGGGTCGTACATTTGACACCCCTGCATCAAGTACTCTTTAGGGGTGCACCTTTTTTTTTTCTTAATAACCTCAATGTTTGTGTATTTATTAATACTGACGATCCATATCCACATACACACTATAATTACTACTTTATATTGTTTTAAATGTACACTACTGTGATGAATCCCTTGCCAGTATGGAGGGAGAATTTATAATCATGTCTCAGATGAGTCCTCACAGCTTCATCACAGTCCAAAATGACATTTTGACACAATATATGGGACTAACATTTAAAAAGTGTGCATGTTGATTATGAATATGTGTTTATGTTGTGTTACGGTGCGGATGAATATGAATAGCTGTGTGCTTAAGCAATAAACTAAGAAAGCTTTTAAACAGCTGCTATGTGTCACAGTGGCTGGCATGTGCCACAACTGTCAAACAATATTATTGTTTTATTTTTTTTTTGCAGCAGAGTGCAACCACACTCTGTGAAGGAAATACAAAGTAAAAGCTCACCCTAATGTAAAACAAAATGTGCAGAGTAGCATAATGGAATAGCCTGCACAACTACATTTAATGCAAGTATATATTTATGTTTGTTTGCACTAGAAGCTGAAGGTTCAATCCAAAATGGACGATGGCCATTTTAGATTAAAATGATGGAAAACCCGTGATCGATAACTGCACTCTGATAAACCCACGTACTGACTGGCGCCAGCTCGCTAGCCTTAAAGTTAAAATTAAAACAAAAAAACATTAATGTCTTTCTCCATTCGAAAAGGACATATCCCAATCTAAACTTATATAAACACATAAATGTCTGAGCATCGAAGATATTCAATTGTACACAGTGAACCTATCCAAGCAGTGTTCTCTTAAAGCATGGGTGTCAAACTCTGGCCCGCCGTTTAATTTCATTTGGCCCTTGAGGCAATATCAAATTAACATTAGAGCTGGCCCGCCGGTAACACCACATTCACCGCTAATACTCATACTTGCCAACCATTCTCCCGATTTCCACCCAGACAACAATATTGGGAGCATGCCTTAAAGGCACTGTCCTCTACAACATGCCGTCACGTCCTCTTTTCCTCCATATAAACAGCGTGCTGGCCAAGTCACATAATATATGCGGCTTTCACACAACATACTTGGTCAACAGCCATACAGGTCACACTGAGGGTGGCCGTATAAACAACTTTAACATTGTTACAAATATGCGCCACACTGTGAACCCACACCAAACAAGAATGACAAAACACATTTCGGGAGAACACCTGCACCGTAACACAACATAAACACAACAGAACAAATACCCAGAACCCATTGCAACACTAACTCTTCCGGAATGCTACAATATACACCCCCCGCTACCACCAAACCCCGCCCACCTAATTTTTATTTTATTTTCGAATTTATTAGCCTGCGGAAAAAGTTAATGTTGATATTTACCTCAGAAGGCTGCAAATAAAAAAGAGGCATTAATTTTTTAAATTACGTTTTATTTAACGTAACACTGATGTTTTTTCGTTTGTTTTTTGAAAGTTGATTTTGCACTCTTACGTTATATAAGCTCTGCCTGTTCCTTGGGATGAAGCCCGAGTACCCGGAGGGAACCCACGCAGTCACAGGGAGAACATGCAAACTCCTCACTAAAAGATCCCGAGCCCGGGATTGAACCCAGGATTACTCAGGACCTTCGAATTGTGAGGCAGATGCACTAACCCCTGTTCCACCGTGCTGCCCTATTTATAACTTGCTTGTTCAATATTCATTGCAAAACTTGTTTGGGTCCCTATTAAAAGGTTAATTTGTTCAGCCTTGGCCCGCGGCTTTGTTCAGTTTTAAATGTTGGCCCACTCTGTATTTGAGTTTGACACCCCTGTCTTACAGCAAAGTGATTGCTCTATAATAAGAAGAATACAAGACAGAGGTGTTTTTGCGGTGTGTTCAAAGACTGTTGAACAGAATAGGACGCCACAACGTTCGCCAGAAATAATAATTAATATCAATAATAATAGATTTTATGCACGTTTCATGTACAGTAAATAAATCTTAAGGTGCTACATAGAGTACAAGGATTCAAAACAATAAACGCTTGGTGCAAACACAGATACTTTTAATGAAGCATGAAACATGTAAAATACTGGGTTTTCTAATAGTGTGCCCATTTATTTTAGTTTGATAAAATTTTGGTCAAAACATTTCAGTGAGTGTATACTTTTTTACCACATTCACTATACCACATGATCATTTTGGTCACAATAACAGTGATTTAGAATGTTCAAATCGTTAAATCCCTTCTACAATAATATAATAACTAGCGCCATCAAAAATGACGACTTTACTCATGCGACTAATCACAAAAACGACTCCGACTGGTGTGCTCAGTGGTAAATTTCACTCCAAAGTACACCCCGAGTGGACTTTAGATAAAACGGTTCAAACGTTTTTTAGCAAATAAACGTGGTGGATTCAAGTAACACACATTAAAAATTTAATTTTTGTCAAATTACTGGGGTCTTTTTTCAAGTGAATTTTTATACAAGCAACAACCTGTAAATTAATCGTGATTAAAAAAATATAATAATCGTTTGACAGCACTAATGATATAAACACGTTACTTTTCGAGCAACTAATTTATTCAAATGTACACAGTGAACCTATTCAAGCAGTGTTCTCTTAACACAAAGTGATTACTCTTTAATAATAGGAATACAAGTAGATGTTTTTGCGGTGTGTTCAAGGACTGTTGAACAGAATAGGATGACACAAAGTCCACCAGAAATTATTAATATTAATATTAATAGATGTTATATGTTATTCATGTTTCATGTAAATAAATGTTAAGGTGCTACATACAGTACAAGGATTCAAAACAATACAAGTTTAAAGCTAAAACAGATACTTTTAGTGAAGCATGAAACATGCAAAATAGTGGTGTTCTAATGGTGTGCCTATTTTAGTAAAAAAAAAATTCAAATTGGTCAAAACATTTCAGTGAGTGTGTACTTACTGACCATATTCACTATACCGCACCGTGATCATTTTGTTCACGATAACGGTGATTTCGAATTTTGTAATCGGTAAACCCCCACTACAATAATATAATAACTTGGGCTGTCAAAAATGACGACTTTACTCGTGCGACAAATCACAAAAACAACTCCGACTGGTGTGCCCAGTGGTAAATTTCACTCCAAAGCACACCCCGAGTGGACTTTAGATGAAACGGTTTGCACGTTTTTTAGCAAATAAACGTGGTGGATTCAAGTAACACACATTAAAAATGTAATTTTTGTCAAATTACTGGGGTCTTTTTTCAAGTGAATTTTTATACAAGCAACAACCTGTAAATTCATCATCATCATCATCATCATCATCATCATCATCATCAGCCGTTGACAGTCCACTGCTGGACGAAAGCCTCAGCATGTTTCTGCTACTTGGCGTACTTTTCATGCTGGTTATTAGCCTACACCTTCCACGCTGGCTTGGTGCGGGTTGGAAGGGGTATTTTATATCAGAGATCCTTCTCCTAGACTAATTGCCTTACTGGGCTGTTGAACTTAGTCTGTCCTGTTTGTTGTCCGCGCCCCATTTACCCAGGGACCCGCTCAGCTTTATGGTGCTGACTGCCCGCCAGTCACAAGAGAAGGTGCAAACGGTTCTTTGTGTGCATTTTATAGACGTTAGTTGGGACTCACCCACACACAACCTCCCATCTCAAGCCTGCATGTAGTTTAACGTCATACCCAGGACACTGACACCTGTAAATGACTCTTGATTAAAAAAATATAATAATCGTTTGACAGCACTAATGATATAAACACATTACTTTTTAGATGAAACGGTTTGCACAATTTTACCAAATAAACATGGTGGATTCAAGTTACATAAAAAATGTAACTTGTGTCAAAAATAATCACGTCACGTCAGTATGTTGGTAATGACTGAATTAATTAAATACATGTTACAGAACTGTTGTATTACTCATTCACGGATGTCATTTTGTTATTTTGCTGTAAGTAGAGTCAGTATATGAATGTATGCATTTGTGGGCGCTCTGACGTGGGAAAGGGGTAGGATTAAATAAGCTTTGCTTCTTCCTACTCCTTTTCGGACATGATGCGATGTAAGGTGATATGAAACTGTGTGATGTATTGTGTTGTAAATGTGCTCATGTTCGAAATAAACTATGAAAAGAAAGAAATAAACATTGGGGTCTTTTTTAAGTGAATTTAAATTATGCAAGTAATTTATCATGATTAAAAACAGGACTAATTACAACATAAGTGCAATGAACAGTGCGATACATTTTCCTAACATGGTCACTACTGCATAGTTTCTCGTTATATTCTTATTTTTACTGTTATATTTGTATTCCTATCGTTGCTTTTTTATTTTTATTCTTGTTTTTATATTTTATATTTTATTTCCATTGATACCCCCATTATTGACTTTTTACTTTTTAAATGTGATCTCAATTCTGTACACTGCTGCTGGAATTTCAATTTTCCCAAAGGAATCAATAAAGTAATATCTATAAAAATAAGGTGAAAACTAACCTGTTTCTTTAAAAAGTACTATTAAACGTTGCATTGAAAAATATCAAAGTTGTTGCTGGTATATTTCTTCAGTTAAAAAATAGTTTGGACATCCCAGATTGGGGCGGTATATCTCGGTTGGTAGAGCGGCCGTGCCAGCAACTTGAGGGTTGTATGTTTGATCCCCGCTTGCACCATCCTAGTCACTACCGTTGTGTCCTTGGGCAATACACTTTACCCACCTGCTCCCAGTAGCACCCACACTGGTTTAAATGTAAAAATTAGATATTGTGTTTCACTATGTAAAGCAATTTGAGAAAAGCGCTATATAAATATACTTCACTTTTTAAATTTGATCTCAATTCTGTACACTGCTGCTGGAATTTCAATTTTCCTGATGGAACTCTCCTGAAAGAATCAATAAAGTACTCTCTACTGCAGGGGCGCCGAAAAGGGGGGGGGGGGGGGGGGGGTAAAGGAGACGGATTCTAGGGGCCCATGATGGAGGGGGGCCCAGAAAGGCCCCTAATGATGATGAAATTATATGAAATTATGTGTTGGGGGCCCTGTAAAGACTCTTTTCACGGGGCCCAAAATCCCTAGCGGCGCCCCTGATCTAGTGTTTCCCACAGGTCAGGCATCTATTTGTGGTGGTGTGGTCGGGCGGCGGCGGCGATGACCAAAAAGAACCCGGAGTTGGAATATAATTACAACACTTTATGTACGTATTTAAATACATATATATATAATATTTACATATTTATATAATATGTAACTACAAGCTCCATTCAAAGAGTCCCATTGCTTTTATGAGCGATCAAGTGAGTCAAAAGCCGGAAAAAATAAATAAATAAATATATATATATATATATATATATATATATATATATATATATATATATATATATATATATATATATATATACAGTATATTAGGGCTGTGAATCTGGGTGTCCCACGATTCAATTCAATATCGATTCTTGGGGTCATGATTCGATAATATATCGATTTTTTCGATTCGATTCAAAAACGATATTTTTCCGATTCAAAACGATTCTGTATTCATTCAACACATATGATTTCAGCAGGATCTACCCCAGTCTGCTGACAAGCTAGCAGAGTAGTAGATTTAAAAAAAAAAAAAGCTTTTATAATTGTAAAGGACAACGTTTTATCAACTGATTGTAATGATGTAAAATTGTTTTAACTATTAAACGAACCAAAAATATGACTTATTTTATCTTTGTGAAAACATTGGACACAGTGTGTTGTCAAGCTTATGAGATGCGATGCAAGAGTAAGCCACTGTGACACTATTGTTCTTTTTTTTTAATTTTTATAAATGTCTAGTGATAATGTCAATGAGGGATTTTTAATCACTGCTATGCTGAAATTATAATTAATATTGATACTGTTGTTGATAATATTCATTTTTGTTTCACTACTTTTGGTTTGTTCTGTGTCGTGTTTGTGTCTCCTCTCAATTGCTCTGTTTATTGCAGTTCTGAGTGTTGCTGGGTCAGGTTTGGTTTTGGAATTGGATTGCATTGTTATGGTATTGCTGTGTAGTGGTTTGTTGGATTGATAAAAATATATATATATTTTTTTTTTTTTTAATTAAAAAGAAAAAAAAATGATTTTTTAAAAATTCGAATCGATTTTCTCCCACACACCCTTAATATATATATATATTTATTTTTTTATTTTTATTTTTTTATTTTTTTATTTGTGGCGGGCCGCCACTAATAAATGAATGTGCGGGAAACCCTGCTATCTATAAAAATAAGGGGAAAAGTAACCTGTTTCTTTCAAAAGTAATATTAAACGTTGCATTGAAAAATGTCAAAGTTGTTGCTGGTATATTTTTCAGTAAAAAAAAAAAAAAAAGTTTGGACAGCCCAGGTTGAGTACTTCCAGGGGGGGTCCAAGCCCAGGCACTCACCCACACACTCGTTGGCCTCCCGGGCAGTGGCTCTCTGCCACGGCCGGTCATAGTGGAAGGGCTTGCACCTGTCACACTCCGGCCCGGCCGTGTTGTGCTTGCACTCGCACACCAGCTCCCCGTCGCGGTCCTTGACGCAGCGCGACGCGTGTCCGTTGCACTTGCAGCGGCCGCCCACCTGCAGGTCGGACACGGCGTAAAAGTAGGAGTCCCGGGCCAGCTCCGAGTCGTCCTCGTTCTCGTCGCCGAACGTGTGCAGCCGCCCGAACGTCACCCGGATATCGGTGGCCGTCACCCAGTCCTGCAGCACCGGGGAGTTGTCGAAGTCGTGCGCGGAGGGTCGCGCGTCCAGCGTGCTGAAGGCGATCAGGCCGCCGCTCAGCGGGAACATGTCGGTGTGCGAGTCCGTGCAGATGGCCTCCTGCTCGTTCTGCTTGGTGATGGCGGCCCGGTTGGGCTTGTTGTACATCTTCCGGCACTGGGTCGAGTAGAACTGGAAGGGCACCCACGTCTTGCCGTAGTCCATGGATTTGAAGATGACCATGGATTCCGGTCTGGGCGAGCAGAACTGGAGGCTGACGTAGGTCACCTCGAACTTCTTGCCCAGGGACAGAGTCAGGGTGACGTTCTGCGGGGACTGGATAAAGTTCTCCGAGCGCCAGCACGTTAGGTTGTGCGGGTTGTTGAGGTCGGTGAGGTACGCCGGAGGGTGCGACCTTTTGGGGTCGGCCGCGTCGCAGGTGTGACAGTTCCGCGTCCGCTCGTCCACTTTGTCCGCCGAGCTCAGCACGCAGTAGCGGCCGGGGGTCCGCCCGCAGGTGCTGGACACCCTCACCTCCTGGCCGAAGGCCGAGTTGACGAAGTCCGGGATGCATCGGCGCGGGTGGCCGTGCTCGTCGTAGCAGGGGTCCGGGGGTGAGGTCTGGGCGGCGAAAAGAGCCACACCGCCGCCGCCGCCACCACCACCGTAGCCTCCCGCCGTGCTCCGCCGCGACAGCGAGGCGGCCAGAAGCACCGTGAGCGCAGCGTTCAGAGCCCGGAACATGTTCGGTACGCGTCGGTCCAAAAAGTGTCCGCCGTAGTGGTGCTGCTGGTGGGAGAGGATGTGAGTGTAGAGAGAGAGAGAGAGAGAGAGAGAGGAGGAGAGAAAGTTAGTGATGGCAATTAAGTCACATGCACACATGCGCTGATCTGCGCAGGGCCGCCCCTGGATTTATTGTGGCCTTGAGCAGAGCCCACCCATTACAAATGTGTTGACACTTTTTTATTCATGTGAATAAACGTTTTTTTTTTGTTGTTTGTTTTTTTGTTTTTATAAAACTCGAATCCATCCATTTTTCTACCGTTTATCAGTTTGAAAATCAAATATGTTGTCTTTGTAGCATATTCAATTGAATATGGGTTGAAAATGATTTGCAAATCATTGTATTGCGTTTTTATTTTCATCTAACACCTCAGTAGAAGTATTTAAGTCTCACCTTAAAACTCATTCGTATACACTAGCCCAGGGGTAGGGAACCTATGGCTCGGGAGCCAGATGTGGCTCTTTTGATGACTGCATCCGACTCTCAGGTAAATTTGAGCTGACTCTGCTTAACACGATAAATAATGAATAATTCCACTTGTAATCAGTGTTAAAAATGATGTTCAAAATATAAAACATCCTCGTGCATTTTTAATCGATCCATCCGTTTTCTACCGCACCTGTTCAAGAAGCTGCGTTGATGGTAAGAAGTTATTTATTTATTATTGGTTAGTGTGGGGCTTGCCCTCCTGGGGGTTCTTCAAACCACCAAGAACCGACATGAGACCCTGTTTCAGGGTTACAGTATTGTTTAATTTTTCAGTAAGTCTCTCAATTGCTTTCCAGCAATTGTCTTTTTCTCTTTCGTTCTGGCTCCTGCACCAACCCCGTCTCTCCTCCTGGCTGCTGCTTATAACATAGCGACAGGTGACTAGGTAACAAGGCCCAGGTGGGTCGTCTACGCACCTTTCACTGATTTCGAGGCCGGTCCTGGCAACACCCCGCTTCGCTGCAGGCCCGCAGGCCACGCCCTCTCAACAGTTAGCTTCAGAATAACAATGTTACTACAAAGAATAAGAGACCTATTATACTCTAAAAATGCACGCGTTTAGTTGTGTTAAGGGTTAAACAAATATTTTACGACTCTTACGGAAATACATTTGAAAATATTTGGCTTCTTGGCTCTCTCAGCCAAAAAGATTCCCGACCACTGCTCTAGCCTTTAAATAGACTCCCTTTTTAGACCAGTTGATCTGCCGTTTCTTTTGTTTTTCTCCAATGTCCCACTCTCCCTTGTGGAGGGGGTCCGGTCCGATCCGGTGGCCATGTACTGCTTGCCTGTGTATCGGCTGGGGACATCTCTGTGCTGCTGATCCGCCTCCGCTTGGGTTGGTTTCCTGCTGGCTCAGCTGTGAACGGGACTCTCGCTGCTGTGTTGGATCCCCTTTGGACTGGACTCTCGCGGCTGTGTTGGATCCATTATGGATTGAACTTTCACAGTATCATGTTAGACCAGCTCGACATCCATTGCTTTCGTCCTCTCCAAGGTTCTCATAGTCATCATTGTCACCGACGTCCCACTGGGTGTGAGTTTTCCTTGCCCTTATGTGGGCCTACCGAGGATGTCGTGGTGGTTTGTGCAGCCCTTTGAGACACTAGTGATTTAGGGCTATATAAGTAAACATTGATTGATTGATTGATAACACAATTTCCCTACTAATGGAGACGGGGTTTGTATATATCCATCCAGCCATCCAGTTTCCTACCGCTTATTCCCTTTGGGGTCGAGTGGGGCTACAATCAGGCAGAAGGCGCTAAAACTTGAATCTTTCAACAAAAATATTAAATTTAACATTATTAAAACAGGGCATAACTTTTATGGACAGAACTTCTAGGCCAGTGGTTCTTAAGCTTGTTGGAGGTACCGAACCCCACCAGTTCCATATGTGCAATCACTGAACCGTTCTTTAGTGAAATTTTTTTTAATATTATTTTTTTTTAAAAAATCAAATTCAAGTCAAATTGTATGTTTTTGGTAAAACTTTAGTATGGAGAACATATTTTAAGTAACGAAGACTTAATTTAGAGTTATTTGGACACTAGGGGAACATATTTTAAGTAATAAAGACTTAATTTAGAGTTACTTGGTTAGGGTTCGAGGGTTAGGGTTATAATAAGGCCATGACGAATAAGGCATTAATAATTAATTAATAATGACGATGGCCACGGACGATGGCGTGGAACACCGCAGAGGCCACCACAGTGGATATGTTTCTTTTACTTTTTATTCATAGCTGTATGTAGAAGTGTCTGGTTGTATCTGCTGCTTTAATGTCTTTATTGTCCTCTGTGTTCTTTGATGTTTGACGTTTCCCTCTTACACACATGTAAGAGGGATGTGTACTATGGCTATGAGTTGTGGTTTTTTCCCCTTGGCCTCAGTCTGCACCCCCTCTCCAGGGCCCAGGTTAAGACCGATTTTTTTGTTTTTTATTTAAATATTCTATTTTTTTCTCCCATCCCCCCCCCCTGTTTACCTGTATCTCATCTTTTTTGTAAGGAGCGCTGGAAGCTGGCAGACCCGTCAGCGATCCTGTTCTGTCTCCCTGTAATGTTTGTCTGATCTTGAATGGGATTGTGCTGAAAATTTTAATTTTCCTGAAGGGACTCTCCTGATGGAATAAATAAAGTACTATCTAATCTAATCTAATCTAGTCTAAAACTCGAATCCATCCATCCATCCATTTTCTACCTACCGCTTATTCCCTTTGGGCTCGAGTGGGGCGGTGGTTTCTACCTCAGCTACAAATCGGGCAGAATGCGAAGTACACCCTGGACAAGTCGCTAAAACTTTAATCTTTCAACAAAAATATTAAATTTAACATGATTAAAACAGGGCATACTTTTATGGACAGAACTTCTAGGCCAGTGGTTCTTAAGCTTGTTGGAGGTACCGAACCCCACCAGTTCCATATGTGCAATCACCGAACCATTCTTTAGTGAAAAAGAAAATGTTTTTTTTTTTTTTATCAAACTCAAGTCAAATCATATGTTTTTAATAACACTATAGTATGGAGGACATATTTTAAGTAACGACGACTTAATTGAGAGTTATTTGGACACTAAGGGAACATATTCTAAGTAATAAAGACTTAATTTAGAGTTACTTGGTTAGGGTTAGGGTCAGGGTTAGAGGGTTAGGGTTATAATAAGGCCATACCGAATAAGGCATTAATAATTACTTAATAATGACTAATTAAGAGCCAATATGATACTCATTTGCATGTTAATAAGCAACTAATTAATAGTGAATATGTTCCCCATACTTGAGTATTACCCTGTTTTATTTTACTGGTGCACAAAATGAACCGTGCATGAACATCACCTTGTTCAAACAACAAAACCGACACAGTGCATAAACTCACAACAAATTACACACCTGCAAATCAGTCAGCTGTTGCCGTATCCGTAATACGCCGACAGGGAGAAGTTTGTATTTACACGATGAGTCGGGTGTGTCTTGACCTTCGCCGAACCCCTAAGGCCGACTCACCGAACCCCTAGGGTTCGATCGAACCCAGGTTAAGAACCACTGTTCTAGGCGCAGTCAAGGCGTTGAGGGGTTCCGGTATGGTGGCCCCGGGATTAGGTCTCTGCTTTTTGCAGATGATGTGGTCCTGTTGGCTTTATCTGGCCTGAAAAGGGTGGAGTGCCATCTCCGGGTTGGGGAGGAGACCCTGCCCCAAGTGGAGGAGTTCAAGTACCTAGGAGTCTTGTTCACGAGTGAGGGAAGAGTGGATCGTGAGATCGACAGGCGGATCCGTGCGGCGTCTTCAGTAATGCGGTCATTGTACCGATCCGTTGTGGTGAAGAAGGAGCTGAGCCGGACGGCAAAGCTCTTAATATACCGGTCGATCTACGTTCCCATCCTCACCTATGGTCATGAGCTTTGGGTCTTGACCGAAAGGATAAGATCACGGGTACAAGCGGCCGAAATGAGTTTCCTCTGCCGGGTGGCGGGACTCTGCCTTAGAGATAGGGTGAGGAGCTCTGCCATCCGGGAGGAATTCAAAGTAAAGCCGCTGCTCCTCCACATCGAGAGGAGCCAGATGAGGTGGTTCGGGCATCTGGTCAGGATGACACCCGAACACCTCCCTAGTGAGGTTTTTAGGGCTCGTTCGACCTATAGAAGGCCACGGGGAAGACCCAGGACACGTTGGGAAGACTATGTCTCCCGGCTGGCCTGGGAACGCCTCGGGATCCCCCGGGAAGAGCTAGACGAAATGGCTGGGGAGAGGGAAGTCTGGGCTTCCCTGCTTAGGCTGCTGCCCCCGCAACCCTACCTCGGATAAGCGGAAGAAGATGGATGGATGGATGGATGGATTATTAAAACAGGGCTTCACGGTGGGAGAGGGGTTAGTGCGTCTGCCTCATAATACGAAGGTCCTGAGTAGTCCCGGGTTCAATCCCAGGCTCGGGATCTTTCTGTGTGGAGTTTGCATGTTCTTCCTGTGACTGCGTGGGTTCCCTCCGGGTACTCCAGCTTCCTCCCACTTCCAAAAACATGCACCTGGGGATAGGTTGATTGGCAACACTAAATTGGCCCTAGTGTGTGAATGTGAGTGTGAATGTTGTCTGTCTATGTAAATACTCCCAGGGTATTTAAGTTATCCTGTTTGTTATGGAAAATAAATATAATCTACATACAAATCTCTGAGCCACAATCATAACATCCGAGGTAACAGCAGAAACATTTTTTTTTATCAGGGATCTTATGTTTAAAAAACCTATATTATAGGTAGTGGGCTGTTTTAGGGAATTTTTGATCAAATTATCCGTAGTAGCAATATTAATAATGTTGTGTTTATTCTGCGTAGTGCACTTAAAATAATTATGACCATATCTAGGAATTGATATGATGGGAATTTTACGATTGTTTGCTTGGTGCTTTGGTAAACTGAACGCATATACATGGTACTATATTGTGATGTTATGAGCCAGGGGAAAAAAGAACTACCCTACCCAGCATGCAACAGGAGTGACGAGCATGCACGGTAGCCCGGTATAGGTTGTGTTGCCATGACGGCATCTTGTATGTTGTGATATGCACGCTCTGAAAGTAAACGTTAAGAACTCAGCCAACACTCCTCGTCTGCATTATTGATAAATAGACAGACAACACATATACTCCGCTGCTTCACAGGCCGCTGGATGTAGCCGGCAAAGTATTCCCATGCTAGCTAGCCGGTCTAGCAAGCACGCGTCATTCAGTCCAAAACGGCCCGATCTATCCACATTCAGAATTGTCTGGCGGTCGTAAGTGATCCCGGAGTGACCACGCTGTAAGCCAGCCATGAAATTTGCAGAATTGTCCGGTATTTTTGCCAAATGTTCCATCTTTACCAAGAGCCCCTCGACGCTAAAGCCCATCCGGGCGACGCCATCGTTAACAAAATAAAAGCATGTAAACAACATACGCAAATGTGCGATAAAATAATTGTCGGCGTTAATAGATTGATGAGTTAACTCGTAATTAACGCATTAATTTGCCCACCCCTAATTTATATATATACATATATATCTATATATATATATATATAGATATGTATGTATATATACATGCATATATATATAATAAAGTACTATCTATCTATATATACATATATATCTATATCTATATACATATATATATATATGTATATAGATATAAAAATGTTTATGGATATATATGTATGTATATATACATGCATATATATATCTATATATATCTATATATCTATATATATATATATATATATGTATATATATACATATATATATATATATATATGTATATATATAAATATATATATCCATCCATCCATTTTCTAGTGCTTATTCCCTTTGGGGTCGCGGGGGGTGCAGGTGCCTATCTCAGCTACAATCGGGCGGAAGGCGGAGTACACCCTGGACAAGTCGCGACCTCATATATGTATATATATATATATATATATATATATATATATATATATATATATATATAGATATATATATATATATATATGTATATATATATATATATATATATATGTATATATATATATGTATATATATATGTGTGTGTGTGTAACAGGGTCAATTACGTCTCTTAAATAATGTATTTTATAATGTATTATTTTTATAATTACACAAAATATGTAAGTTACATGTAAATACCTGAATATTGTTTGATGTTTTGTCAATGTGGAACACTTGTCTCATTGTCCCTCCTACTGTGACACATGTCTTTTTATATGCGTTGGACACGCCTTCCAACTTCCCTTTTGTCTACGATAACGGGAGAGGTAGGCGTCCATGCGACGACAGAAAATGTATTGTCTTGTTAAGCACTGTCATTCATTTTCTTGTTCATTATTATATTTGTGTAGGGGCTCGACGATGGCAAAAAGTTATTGACGACAGTTGTATTATGTGTATTATCAGTAAAGTGCATCTGAGCAGCAACCCATGGTGTCTGTCATGTTCCATAAAATCCACACAACGCAGAGGAAAAGGTTACCGGTTTTATATATATATATATATATATATATATATATATATATATATATATATATATATATATATATATATATATATATATATATATAATATAATTTTTATTTTTTTCCATCCATCCTTTCGTTTTCTACCGCTTGTCGGGGAGCGCTGCAGCCTATCTCTGCTGCACACGTGCCAAAGGTGTGGTACAAATCGCCACCTTGTTAATAATAAATTCCACATTATTAAAACATTCATTTTTCAATTGCCCCAGCCTTACTTCAACTGTGATTCAATCCCAGTGCCACTTTTTCGAGAGACGAGCATTAACGGTGTGCGCCACTAAGAGTATACACTAGGGCTGTGAATCTTTGGGTGTCCCACGATTCGATTCAATATCGATTCTTGGTGTCACGATTCGATAATATATCGATTTTTTTCGATTCGATTCAATTCTCGATTCAAAAACGATACTTTTCCGATTCAAAACGATTCTGTATTCATTCAATACATAGGATTTCAGCAGGATCTACCCCAGTCTGCTGACATGCTAGCAGAGTAGTAGATTTAAAAAAAAAAAGCTTTTATAATATTAAAGGACAATGTTTTATCAACTGATTGCAATAATGTAAATTTGTTTGAACTATTAAACGAACCAAAAACATGACTTATTTTATCTTTGTGAAAACATTGGACACAGTGTGTTGTCAAGCTTTTGAGATGCGATGCAAGTGTAAGCCACTGTGACACTATTGTTCGTTTTTTTTATTTTTATAAATGTCTAATGATAATGTCAATGAGGGATTTTTAATCACTGCCATGTTGAAATTATAATTAATATTGATACTGTTGTTGATAATACTCATTTTTGTTTCACTACTTTTGGTTTGTTCTGTGTCGTGTTTGTGTCTCCTCTCAATTGCTCTGTTTATTGCAGTTCTGAGTGTTGCTGGGTCAGGTTTGGTTTTGGAATTGGATTGCATGGTTATGGTATTGCTGTGTAGTGGTTTGTCGGATCGATTTTTTCCCACACCCCTAGTATACACCCTAAAAAATGACGGTAAAAACTACGGCAAAATGGCAACAGTAAAACACCATTCATCCATCCATCCATTTTCTACCGCTTGTCCCATTCGGGGTCGCGGGGGTGGGGGGGGGTCGCTGGAGCCTATCTCAGCTGCATTCGGGCAGAAGGCGGCGTACACCCTGGACAAGTCGCCACCTCATCACAGGGCGTCAAACACCATAAAATCAAAAATAGTTTGTCCCAGTAATAGATGCAGTGGATTCCTGTAAAAATTGAAAAACAGTAGATAACCTAAATTACTATGGAAGTTGGGAGTGTGGCCGTACCAGCAACCTGAGGGTTCTCGGTTCGATCCCCAGGTTCTACCAACCTAGTCATGTCCGTTGTGTCCTTGAGCAAGACACTTCATAGGTTGTGGTTAGGTATTTGCTTGGCAGCTCCCGCCATTAGTGTGTGAATGTGTGTGTTAATGTGGAAATAGTGTCAAAGTGCTCTGAGTATCTTGAAGGTAGAAAAGCACTATACAAGTATAACCCATTTACCATTTACCATGTATACACTGTAAAAAAACAAACACACAGTAAAATACTGGCAGCTGTGATTGTCAGTAATTCACTGTAAAATACAGTCACCATGCACAGGACATAGGTTGATGTTAAATCTGTTATCTTAAAGTTGATAACTGTTTTTGCATATGGTATATATGAAAGAAACCTGCTATATTGTTTACCTGTTTACAAAGAAACGATATTATTTACGGTAAAATACTTGCAGCTGTGGATACCAGGAATTCACCGTAAAACAGATTAGAGCCAATTTTAGTTTTGCTAATCCCCCTACTAGGTGCATGTTTTTTGGGGGAAAAAAGCAAGCCTTACATGCTCCTTGTCTGTAAAATAGACGGTTGCAACGAGTTCCAGTTACGGAACTATTTTTAATAGCTCACTTGAAGGAACATGTTGTGAGTTGTCCAGTGAAAAGTTGTACAAATACTTTCAAGTTGAAATCCTTATGTACGGCTTGCATGTCTCAGAAAGACAGGTATCTTGCAGATTCGCTTGTACCTACAGTGAAAAGGTCCTGGGTTCGATTCCCAGGCTAGGGGTCTTTCTGTGAGGAGTTAGCATGTGACTGGGTGGACCCTCCCACCTCCAAAGACATGCGCCTGAGGATATGCGGATTGGCAGCACTAAAAGTGTCTGTAATTTGTTTTACAGTGAAGTTTATTGTAAAAATGTTAACAATACATCGGGTTTCTTTTCATAGTAATTTACCGTAAGCAAAAAACAGTTATCAACTGTAAAATTAACAGATTTGACATCAACATACCATAATGTTCTAAACATTGTGACTATATTTTTGAGGTGATTTCCTGGCAACCCCAGCTGTAGGTATTTTACCGTAAATTTGACTGATTTTTAATTTTTTTTTTTTTTTTTTTTACAGTGTAGGGCAGTGGTTTCTCAACCTTTTTTCAGTGATGTACCCCCTGTGAACATTTGTTTAATTCAAGTACCCCCTAATCAGAGCAAAGCATTTTTGGTTGAAAAAGATAAAGAAGTAAAATACAGCACTATGTCATCAGTTTTGGATTTATTAAATTGTATAACAGTGCAAAATATTACTCATTTGCAGTGGTCTTTCTTGAACTATTTGGTAAAAAAGATGCAAAAATAACTAAAAACTTGTTGAAAACATTTATTCACAAAAAAATAAATCTTTAACATCAATATTTATGGAACATGTCCACAAAAATCAAGCTGTCAACACTGAATATTGCATTGTTGCATTTCTTTTCACAGTTTATGAACTTACATTCATATTTTGTTGAAGTATTATTCAATAAATATATTTATAAAGGACTTTTGAATTGTTGCTATTTTTAGGATATTTAAAAAAAATCTCACGTACCCCTTGGCATACCTTCAAGTACCCCCATTTGAGAACCACTGGTATAGAGTATTATAGGGATAGAGAAAAATATCATCATATTCTGATCAGCGACAGAGCAGTAAGTAGCCAGGAAATACGTTTGCGGTGAAATCAAGTGTCATGTCATTTAATAATTGCCCTTTTACATGTACTTACTTCGGAGGGCCTACCGATATAACAAGGGGCGGCTCTGCACACATGAACTGTTCTGTGCACTGTTCTGGCTAAATTAGGCCCAATTGCAGTTTTTTTTTCACACTATTTTATTTATTTGAAACAACATCTATACTAAAAAAAAAAAAATCTAACTTAAATTTAAAGCATGTTTTTTTCCCAAAAAATTGATATATTTTTTATTTTTCGCAAAATAAATTTTGCAGCATTAAAATAAAACTTAAATATCTTACAAACCAGGTATTTGAATCCTGCACGTCTGCTTATAAGCATAACACTCATGTTATGCTCTTGTGGACTGTGTGACTTTCTGGAGACAGATTACTGGGCGATATATTGTCCCACAAATCTGTTCTCAAAAAGGATATTACTGTAATGTATTAACAATGCAAGCTTTTAATAATCCTCATTAGTATTTTTACCAAGAACAGTTTTTTTGTTGAATCACTGTATTGTGCTTCTTAATGTTAACATGCTATTATAGTATAAAGGCCATGTTGTATTTGATCATTCTTTGTTAAAAACTCATTCCTGTTACTTTGAGTCCTGTTACTCAAATGAGTCGTCTTGAAATTACATGAAAAGGCTGCTTAGGTTGTGGCAATACATATTTTGAGTATTTCAATATGTGTATTATCAGTTTTTTGTCATTGTCTGTGGGCTGGATCATGTTTTTGTTATTTTCTGTTTTAGTTTCCATGGCCACTTATTAGTTTCATCTGCCTCTGGTGTTCGGGACACGCACCTGCTCTAATCAAGAGACGTTGATTTAAGCCTGTCTTTGTCAGTCAGTCTGCCTCGCGTCATTAGGAGTGTCATGTTTGTTTCCTGCGATATCATAGTTCATGTTGCTCGTTTTCATGACCGATTCCATAGTTAATGCTATTTATTTCATGCCACAGTTTAGTGAGGTTTTCATGTCCATAGTTTTATGTTTCATGTCGTAAGTTTTTGCCTTAGCTTCCGCGTGCGATAAGCACGCTTGCCTTCAGGTTGTTTTATATTTTGTACTTCGTTGAGTGTTAGTTGAATAATTAAATATTTTCCTACCGGCCAGCCTTGTCCGGAATAGTCCGATTGCATCCCGGGAGACCAAACCTCGCAGTAAGCTGCGACCCCCCCCCCCCCCCAACCCCCTGTTATGACATTTTTGAGCTGAAAAAGACTGACATTTAAGTTTATTTATAACAAATAATCGTTGAAAGTGATTGTAATCATAATAAAACAAAGTAGACAAACTTATTTGTAAACAATGTAAAGATCAATTTATACGTCAATATTAGACATTGTACAAAACCCAAAACCAGTGAAGTTGGCATGTTGTGTAAATCATAAATAAAAACAAAATACAATGATTTGCAAATCTTTTTCAACCTACATTCAATTGAATAGACTGCAAAGACAAGATACTTAACGTTCAAACTGGAAAACTTTGTTATTTTTTGCAGATATTAGCTCATTTGGAATTTGATGCTTGCAACATGTTTCAAAAAAGCTGATTTGGAACAGGCGGGTGCCAGGATTGGGTATAAAAGCAGCTTCCATTAAATGCTCAGTGATTCACAAACAAAGATGGGGCGAGGGTCACCACTTCAGAACAGTTTAAGAAAAACATTTCTCAACGAGCTATTGCGAGGAATTTCTCCATTTACGGTCCGTGATATCATCAACAAGTTAAGAGAACCTGGAGAAATCCCTGCACGCAAGCGATGATATTACGGACCTTCGATCTTTCATGCGGTACTGCATCAAAAAGCGACATCGGTATGTAAAGGATATCACCAAATGGGCTCAGGAACACTTCATAAAACCACTTTCAGTAACTACTGTTGGTTGCTACATCTGTAAGTGTAAGTTAAAACTCGACTATGCAAAACCTAAGCCATTCATCAACAACACCCAGACACGCTGCCAGCTCGGCTGGGCCCAAGCTTCTAAGTTAATGATTATTTGCAAAAAAAAAAGTTACGTTTCTCAGTCCGAACATTAAATATCTTGTCTTTGCTGCAATCAATTAAATTGAATATAAGTTGAAAAGGATTTGCAAATCATTGTATTCTGTTTTTATTCACGATTTACACAACGTTGCTTGTTCCCAATTAGCCCGTTCATCTGTGGGATGTTCCAAATAAGTTTTTGATGAGCATTCCTCAACTTTCTATTGTGCTTGTTTTTTTTAAACATGATGCAGCCATCAAATTCCAAATGAGCTAATATTTGCAAAAAAAAAACAACTCAGTTTACCAGTTAGAACATTAAGTATCTTGTTTTTGCAGTCTATTTAATTGAATATAGGTTGAAGAGAATTTGCTAATCATTGTATTCTGCTACAATTTACACAACGTGCCAACTTCACTGGTTTTGGGTTTTGTACAAAAAAATACCAACCTTGTGAGTTTACTGTTGGACATTAAGGATCTAATCTACTAAGATCCAAATCACACACGCCAAACAGCGTAGGCAAATGTTAAAATTGTGTGTACATTGAGTGGACGTGTTGCATGTGATTTCCTAAGACTGTGTGTACAACTGATTGGTTGCATGTCTGGTCAAAAATTGGGCCAATCCTGAAGGATCAAGATGGTATGTAATTATGTCCGTTTAGCTCTCACTTACAGTATAGGTAGAAGTTCCTACTTACTCTAAAACTTGACTAACATCGCAGCCTGCATTTATTCTGTTTTGCGTGTGTGTAGTCCAGCGGGTTATTACCATTTGCGGAGAAGCTGCTGCTAACCTGACGGATGCTGGCGTAACCAAGTTTTGCAAAGCCCACCAATACGGTACCTGCTGTGGATGACTACATAGATGATATCACGGCAACTTGGCAGGAAATTCAGGTTCAACACATTATTGACATCAACTAAATAATTGTTATTGATGTAAGTTGTAAAGCATGGTATCATGATGGCAGTAATTACCTTTTACTATGACCGATAAAACACTGTATCAGACATGACTTTACCACAACACACACTGCCTAAACAGCAGAGGTGGCATCTGTAAAGATGGAATATGCCAGGTTAAAGCAAAAGAGTTGAAAAATTATTTATCTAAATCTGTATTTTAAAAAAAAAAATACAGCACAGAAAGCAAGATTTCCAGAAAATTCATGGATAAATATTAGTTGCAGTTTGCAGCTTCACTCTATCGCAGATTTCTGGGATTTATTTCAGCAAATTATGTGTATTTTCAGCCTAAATAAAGCATTTTTAATAATAAAAATGGCTAAATGAACAAACAATAGCAGTACGACAATAGTATTTGTCACTAGACGAGACAAGCAAAGAAACAAACACATTTTTGTTCTACTTGTCCAATGACAATAAAGATCATCCATCCATCCATCCAAACCAATCAGAGCAAACTGTTCAGTATCAGGGCCAGTGATTGGCTCAGCCTCAGGCAACATTAAATATTGGATTAAAGGAGGGTAAAGGTGACCCTGTTTCATGTCTAAATGGCTTTCCTAATGTTTGAAAATATATTGACAGTGTCGTAGACAATAATAATTCCCACTTATTAATGGTTTACTGTAACTACTGTGACTACCTCTTGAAGCTCATCTAGAGAATGCCAAGAGTTTGCAGAGCAATAATCAGAAAAAAGGGTGGCTATTTTGAAGAAACTAGAATATAAAACAGGTTTTCGGTTATTTCACCTTTTTTGTTAAGTACATGTGTTCATTCATAGTTTTCATGCCAACAGTGACACTCTACACTCCTTCAACATTTGTAGAAAACTCCTGTGGATGTACTACCAGTCTGTGGTTGCCAGTGTTCTGTTCTACATGGTAGTGTGCTGGGGGGGCAGTATATCTAAGAAGGACAGCTCCAGACTTGAGAAACTGATCAGGTGGGCCGGTTCTACAATCGGAATGAAACTGGACTCACTGGTGACGGTGGCAGAGAAGAGGACTGTGGACAAACTAGTGAGCATCCTGGATGATGCCAGTCCCCCTCTGCATAGCGTTATCAGTAGCCAGAGGAGCCTGTTCAGTGCTAGACTGCTTCATCCCAAGTGCAGGACTAATAGACTCAAGAACTCCTTTGTCCCACACGCCATTAGACTGTACAACTCCTCTCTGGGACGGGGGACGGGGGGTACTAGGATGACAGGGGATGCAAAACATTAACAGTGCAATACGTTTTCATAACATGGTCACTACTGCCTACTTTGTCTTGTTATATTCTTATTTTACTGTTATATTGTTATTCCCATTGTTTTTATTCTTTTTGTAAAATTTCTCTATTTTGTTTAATTTTAAACCCCCATTATTTACTTTTTACTTTTTTCTTTAAATTGATCTCAACTCTGTATACTGCTGCTGGAATTTTAATTTTCCTGAAGGAACTCTCCTGAAGGAATCAATAAAGTACTATCTATCTATCTATCTATCTATCTAGTCATGACAATAAAGAAAACACAGTGAATGAGGAGGTGTTTCCAAACTTTTGGCCTGTACTGTATATGTGTTTGTGTAATACATAATATATATATATATACTGTAAATATATAAATTAAAGTATATTAAAACATTTATATGAAATGGTGTCATATATATTTAATATATATTGTGTATTAGTTCATTTTTAATCATTCTTTTATAAATTATATATTTTTCTGTGTTTAAAACATTTAAAATGACCTCTGATTAGTCGCCACAAAGTACGTGTAAACGGTGCACAAAAGGCTGTATTGAGTGTTTGAGCCAAGTGGAGAAGAATGCAGATTTACCATGTTTTTTTTATTGTTATAGACATGCACCTGGGAATAGGTTGATTGGCAACACTAAATTGGCCCTAGTGTGTGAATGTGAGTGTGAATGTTGTCCGTCTACCTGGCCCTGTGATGAGGTGGCAACTTGTCCAGGGTGTAGTGCCTTCCGCCCGATTGTAGCTGAGATAGGCACCAGCGCCCCCTGCGACCCCAAAGGGAATAAGCGGTAGAAAATGGACAAATACATCTAATATATATTTTTTATTAGTTCATTTGAATCATTATTTTTTTAAATTATACATGTTTTTGTTTAAAATGTTTAAAATAACCTCTGAGTGTTTGAGCTAAGTGGAGAAGAATGCAGATTTACCCAGTTTTAAAAAAAAAATTAAAATCAAATTATTATAATAGCCCCACTAGGATCCAATTTAATTTAAAAGCCCTTTAAAAGAGCAGAATGGGAATCCACAGAGCTGCAAAAACACTACTATAACGCTTTGTATTGCACAATACTGCCACCTGTGGCTCATACTGATGTACAACTGGGCTTTTGTTATTTTTCATTGATTGACTGATATCAAGAGTAGAAACATAGAACAAACCTAAGTTGAATCTACCGTCTGGTTTTGGTAGTGGTCAACCCTCCAATAAGAAAGTAATTTTAAAAAGTCCTGTAAACTTGTAAGCTGAAAAAGGTACAGGATTGTTGTTGGACCCCTTTTAGTGTATTAATGGCCACAAGTATTTGAATTCCAACTTGTGTTGTTGTTATTGTACATTGAACAAAAGGGCAAAGTGAACTTTAAAACAATTTCTAACTTAACAAGTACATAATGTACAAACTGTATTGTGTATATCCAAATGGGCTTTCTTTTGGTTTGTTTTGCTGTTTTTTGTTTTGACAGTACAGATGAAAGGTTGTACAAATACTTTCAAGTTGAAATCCTTATGTTCCTTCTTGCATGTCTCAGAAAGACCTGAGGGTTCCTGGTTCAATCCCCATCTTCTACCAACCTAGTCACGTCAGTTGTGTCCTTGAGCAAGACACTTCACCCTTGCTCCTGATGAGTCCTGGTTAGGGCCTTGCATGGCAGCTCCCGCCATCAGTGTGTGAACGTGTGTGTGAATGGGTGAATGTGGAAATAGTGTCAAAGCGCTTTGAGTACCTTAAAGGTAAAAAAGGGCAATACAAGTATTTTATAACCGATTTACGTTCTATTTGCACTATTGCATCACAATCTATTCATTATTTTCAGAATCTATTCCGCTTTTACCCTCTCGTACTACATTTTGTGTTGTCTTATGTGCCTATTGTCTGTTAGTATGACTATAAAGTTATTTAAAAACATTAATTATACCTAAAATGTAAAAAATGTAAATAAACCCCAAACTGGAAAAACATTAACTCAGTCTACCAAATTTTTTCAAACATATTCTGTTTTCACAGCAAATAACTGTAATTTTGAAAATAGTATTTTACCGTAAAAAAATTTGCAGCGCAGGAGTAAGAAAATAAAAAAGAACTGTGCATTTTTACTGTAAAAATTCCAGCGACTGAGCTGCCAGTTTTTTTCAAACATAAAATATATTGACGTTTTTTAAATACATTCAAACATTTTAATAGGTGGAGCACAAAAAAAGATATTCATGACCTTCTAAATAATTTATGTAACATTATGACAGTTTAAGTTTAATTTATTTTAAAGGGGACAATGCAATTTCATAAAACACACGACTACACGTGGTTAAAAAAGCCAGAATTAGCCAGTAGGCTCATTTTTATCTGTAGTCCCCTGGCAGTTGTGTAAAAAAGGCAGTAAAATTACAATTTCAAAGAAAAAGAAAAGAAACAGAAAAAAAAAAAAAAGCACACAATACATTTACGATATAATAAAAAATAAAATACAAAATCACAAAATAAAATGTATCTTATTATCAAAACAGGCTCATCTTTTAGTCCCGGCAGCTGAACGCATTGATAATCCACATTTTCAATTTTTTTGTGGACGCCATCTAGACATTAAATAAAGCCCTTTAGTCACCTTTATAATCTTCTATTCCAAAATAATGCTGTCTGAGGCTGAGCCAATCAGTGGCTACAGTACTGAACAACACGGTTGAATTGGTTTGATCCCATCTAGTGGTCAATTCTACTGCAATATTGATATTTTTCGTTCACGTTGCCATTTTTATGTTTAACATTTTTTAACTTAAAGGCCTACTGAAACCCACTACTACCGACCACGCAGTCTGAACTCATTTGTATACTCTAGCCTTTAAATAGACTCCCTTTTTAGACCAGTTGATCTGCCGTTTCTTTTCTTTTTCTTCTATGTCCCACTCTCCCTTGTGGAGGGGGTCCGGTCTGATCCGGTGGCCATGTACTGCTCGCCTGTGTATCGGCTGGGGACATCTCTGCACTGCTGATCCGCCTCCGCTTGGGTTGGTTTCTTGCTGGCTCCGCTGTGAACGGGACTCTCGCTGCTGTGTTGGATCCGTTTTGGACTGGATGGACTCTTGCGACTGTGTTGGATCCATTATGGATTGAACTTTCACAGTATCATGTTAGACCTGCTCGACATCCATTGCTTTCCTCCTCTCCAAGGTTCTTATAGTCATCATTGTCACCGACGTCCCACTGGGTGTGAGTTTTCCTTGCCCTTATGTGGGCCTACCGAGGATGTCGTAGTGGTTTGTGCAGCCCTTTGAAACACTAGTGATTACTTACTTACTATATAAGTAAACATTGATTGATTGA
This sequence comes from Nerophis ophidion, assembly GCF_033978795.1. Taxonomy (NCBI): domain Eukaryota; kingdom Metazoa; phylum Chordata; class Actinopteri; order Syngnathiformes; family Syngnathidae; genus Nerophis; species Nerophis ophidion. The sequence continues at coordinate 74,533,861 of NC_084611.1, forward strand.
TAGTTTATATATCAATAATGAATTGCAATTTAAATTTCCCGCCAAGTGTCGTGTTGAAAACGTCGCGGAATGATGACTCCTGTGATGACGTCTCGGGTTGTAGCGGACATTATTTTCCAGCCCGATCCAAGCTATAAGTAGTCTGCTTTAATCGCATATTCAAACAGTATTCTGGACATCTGTGTTGCTGAATCTTTTGCAATTTTTTAAATTAATGATAGACCTCCTTTTTAGACCAGTTGATCTGCCGCTTCTTTTCTTTCTCCTATGTCCCCCCCTCCCTTGTGGAGGGGGTCCGGTCCGATGACCATGGATGAAGTACTGGCTGTCCAGAGTCGAGACCCGGGATGGACCGCTCGTCGGGACCCAGGATGGACCGCTCGCCTGTATCGGTTGGGGACATCTCTACGCTGCTGATCCGCCTCCGCTTGAGATGGTCTCCTGTGGACGGGACTCTCGCTGCTGTCTTGGATCCGCTTGAACTGAACTCTCGCGGCTGTGTTGGAGCCACTATGGATTGAACTTTCACAGTATCATGTTAGACCCGCTCGACATCCATTGCTTTCGGTCCCCTAGAGGGGGGGGGGTTGCCCACATCTGAGGTCCTCTCCAAGGTTTCTCATAGTCAGCATTGTCACTGGCGTCCCACTGGATGTGAATTCTCCCTGCCCACTGGGTGTGAGTTTTCCTTGCCCTTTTGTGGGTTCATCCGAGGATGTTGTAGTCGTAATGATTTGTGCAGTCCTTTGAGACATTTGTGATTTGGGGCTATATAAATAAACATTGATTGATTGATTGATAAGTCAAAGTAGAAAGATGCAGGTGGGAAGCTTTTAACCTTTAGCCACACAAACACACGGTGATTCCTTGTTTAAAATTCCCGAAGGCGAAGCTTTACTATGGATCAGAGCGGTCAAGCGAACATGGATCCCGACCACATGTCAACCAGCAGTTTTCGGTGAGAAAATTTTCCCATCCAAAGGCAAAACTTAGTAACTCACTTCTAGCTGATTTTGAGAAAACAAAGGAAAACTAATCTATCTTGATGCTGTCTTACAAAGATCTACAAAGTCATCAAACGTATAGATGTTTTCTTGAGCTTACATTTTCTTGCCGATTGAGCCATGGATTGAATCTGCTCTCATGAACGTGTGCCCTTTCTCCAGATATTTTATCACAATCTCGGGTGGGCCCCATTCTGCGTTTGCACATTGGGCAAGAGCCGTGTACAGCGTCCAGTTTTTATTTTGACCTCCACAGTTATCTGCCCAAAAGAGTATGCAAGGGGAAGAATCAAGAACAATACATGTAATGAAGGTGCTTGCAACGTCCTGGGCCAATCTTCCAAATATCCCCTCGTGCCATAATATCACATAATCAGGTTGACCGTCGGCCCCCATTCGTGCAAATGTCTCATTAAAGACAATAAGGCGATTGACAAAGAAGCTCCGATTGGTCCCTTGAGATACTAGGTTTTTCTGTTGTATCTACGCGGTTATGTGGTAGTTGCTACGTCCTGCCATGCGCGTAACAGCTTACTTACGGAACAAATTACGATATCGCATACACTAATGTAAAGCATATCACCTAGGAACTCCAAAATTATTATCAGCTCAGTTTTGACCAAAGGGCTTCACGGTGGCAGAGGGGTTTGTGCGTCTGCCTCACAATACGAAGTTCCTGCAGTCCTGGGTTCAAATCCAGGCTCGGGATCTTTCTGTGTGGAGTTTTCATGTTCTCCCCGTGCCTGCGTAGGTTCCCTCTGGGTACTCCGGCTTCCTCCCACTTCCAAAGACATGCACCTGGGGATAGGTTGATTGGCAACACTAAATTGGCCCTAGTGTCTGAATGTGAGTGTGAATGTTGTCTGTCTATCTGTGTTGGCCCTGCGATGAGGTGGCGACTTGTCCAGGGTGTACACCGCCTTCTGCCCGAATGGGACAAGCGGTAGGAAATGGATGGATGGATGTAGTCAGCTAGAGGCGTGTCTATATGAAATGAAACAATGGATGTCCGCTAACTTTTTGCAATTTAGGACCTTCTTATTGTGAGGCACATGCACTATTAAGAGTAAATTAACAAGTAGTTTAACAATCCATTTTCTACCGATTGTTCCTCGTAATTTTGAGCAAAAAATAGAATGAGAAATGACACAATATGATCTCAGGGCATTCATTCGATCACATCTGGACTGTTTGGTTTGTCTTGGAAGATGTTTCACCCCTCATACAAGTAGGCTTCATCAGATGGTGCTCATAGACTAAGGCCATGTCTACTCTAAAGTAATTTAACCCCTTATACGAATAATTATTCAGCCACACTAAACCAGCATTTAAGGTCCCCCTCCTCGGACAAATCTTTACACGGGTTAGTCAGTCGTGTATTTCTTGAATCTCCGGCACTTAGCTTTGTATGGACTCATTGATCGTTTACAAACTGATAACGTTGCTCGGATGGCAACATATGTTGCGCCAAAACCTGTATGGACCATTCAGCATTAATGGCGCCTTCACAGATGTGTAAGTTACCCATGCTTTGGGCACTAATACACCCCCATACCATCACACATGCTGGCTTTTGAACTTTGCGCCTGTAACAGGTTCTTTTCCTCTTTGGTCCGGAGGACACAACGTCCACAGTTTTCAAAATCAATTTGGAATGTGGACTCGTCAGACCACAGAACACTTTTCCACTTTGCATCAGTCCATCTGAGATGAGCTCGGGCCCAGAAAAGCCTGCGGCGTTTGTGAGTGTTGTTGATAAATGGCTTTCGCTTTGCATGGTAGAGCTTTAACTTGCACTTACAGATGTAGCGACAAACTGAAGATACTGACAGTGGTTTTCTGAAGTGTTCTTGAGCACAGGTAGCGATATCCTTTACACCAGGGGTCACCAACGCGGTGCCCGCGGGCACCAGGTAGCCCGTAAGGACCAGATGAGTCGCCCGCTGGCCTGTTCTAAAAATAGCTCCAATATCAGCACTTACCAGTGAGCTGTCTCTATTTTTTAAAATTTTATATATTTACTTGCAAGCTGGTCTCGCTTTGCTCAACATTTTTAATTCTAAGAGAGACAAAACTCAAATACAATTTTAAAATCCCAAAAAATATTTTAAAGAGTTGGTCTTCACTTCTTTAAATTAAATTCATGAATTTTTTCACTTTACTTCTTATAACTTTCAGAAAGACAATTTTAGAGAAAAAATACAACCTTAAAAATGATTTTAGGATTTTTAAACACATATACCTTTTTACCTTTTAAATTCCTTCCTCTTCTTTCCTGACAATTCAAATCAATGTTCAAGTAAATTTATTTTTTTTATTGTAAAGAATAGTAAATACATTTTAATCTAATGCTTCATTTTAGCTTCTGTTATTTCAACGAAGAATATTTGTGAAATATTTCTTCAAACTTATTATGATTAAAATTCAAAAAAAATATTCCGGAAAATCTAGAAAATCTGAAGGATCAAATTTAAATCTTATTTCAAAGTCTTTTGAATTTCTTTTAAAATTTTTGTCCTGGAAAATCTAGAAGAAATAATGATTTGTCCTTGTTAGAAATATAGCTTGGTCCAATTTGTTATATATGCTAACAAAGTGCAGATTTGATTTTAACCTATTTAAAACATGTCATCAAAATATTCATTTATTGTGAGAAATCATTAAGATGATCAGTGTTTCCACAAAGATAAATATTATTAATTATTAATAATAACATAGAGTTAAAGGTAAATTGAGCAAATTGGCTATTTTTGGCAATTTATTTAAGTGTGTATCAAACTGGTAGCCTTTCGCATTAATCACTACCCAAGAAGTAGCTCTTGGTTTCAAAAATGTTGGTGACCCCTGCTTTACACACTGATGTCGCAATAACAATTATTTATTTGGGATCGAAGGTCTCAGGCATTCAATGTGGTTTTTGCCTTGCCGCTTACGTGCAGTGATTTCTCCCGATTCTCTGAACCTTTTGATGATGATACGGACCGTAGATGGAGAAATTGTCACGCCTGTAGGTTTATGATTTGGTTTTGGTCAGGTTATGTGTAGTTTTTTTGGAAATTTAAGTTCTGTCTCCGTCACATGGACATGGATTGGTTTTGCTTCTTCCACGCAAAGGATGATTGGAACGAGCCAGACGAGAGTGTAAGTACATATTTGTTTATGTAAACACTATATGAAAAAAATAAACAAACTAAGGGCGCTCACAAGGAGGTACAAAACTTGGCTACAAAAATACAAACAGGAAAACAAAAACACTTGCACGATGGCATGAATGAACTAGGGACATAAAAAGACTTAGCACAAACGCATTAAACTATGAACCATATACAACAACTTACATGACATGGATCTAGGGACGAGGGCATGAAGGAGATGCAGCAAGGATAGGATGCGTGAAGGCATGAAGGCAAAGTTCCCGGAATGAAGACAAGAAAAAGAGTGACTTATGTAACTATGATAATTAGTGAAAAGAGGTGTGAGGCTGAGGACAGGGACGTGACATGACAGGTGAAAAGTAATGAGTTGGCATGGAGACGAAAACAAACCAGGAAGTGCCTAGACAGAACTTAAATGTCCAGAAAAACTAAACATAATAACCTGACCAAAACCAAAACATGAACTTACAGGCGTGACAGAAATCCCTAAATTCCTTGCCATAGCTAATTGAGAAATGTTGTTTTTGAACTGTAAGACAATTTGCTTACAAAGTGGTGACCCTCACCCCAACCTTGTTTGTGAATGACTGAGCATTTCATGGAAGCGGCTTTAATACCCAATCATGGCACCCACCTATTCTCATTCAGCCTGTTCACCTGTGGGATGTTCCAAACAAGTGTTTGATGAGCAGTCCTCAACTTTCTCAGTCGTTTTTGCCACGCGTGCCAGCTTTTTTGAAACATGTTGCAGGCATCAAACTCCAAATGAGCTAATATTTGCAAAGAATAGCAACAGATCGAACATTAAATATCTTATCTTTGCAGTCTATTCAATTGAATATTGGTTGAAAAGGATTTGCAAATCATTGTATTTAGTTTTTATTCAGAATTTACACAACGTGCCAACTTCACTGGTTTTGGGTTTCACTATGTAAAGCGCTTTGAGTCTCTAACGCAGTGGTTCTCAAATGGGGGTACGCGTACCCCTGAGGGTACTTGAAGGTATGCCAAGGGGTACGTGAGATTATTCAGAAATATTCAGAAAATAGCAACATTTCTAAAATCCTTTATAAATATATTTATTGAATAATACTTCAACAAGATATGAATGTAAGTTCAGAAACTGTGAAAAGAAATGCAACTATATTCAGTGTTGACAGCTAGATATTTTGTGGACATGTTCCATAAATATTGATGTTAAAGATTTATTTTTTTGTGAAGAAATGTTTAGAATTAAGTTGATGAATCCAGATGGATCTCTTTTACAATCCCCAAAGAGGGCACTTTAAGTTGATGATTACTTCTATGTGTAGAAATCGTTATTTATAATTGAATTACTTTTTTATTTTTCAACAAGTTTTTAGTTATTTGTACTTTTTTCCCGTATAGTTCAAGAAAGACCTCTACAAATGAGCAATATTTTGCACCGTTATACAATTTAATAAATCCGAAAGTGATGACATAATGCTGTATTTTACTTCTTTATCTCCTTTTTTCAACCAAAAATGCTCTGATCAGGGGGTACTTGAATTAAAAAAAATGTTCACATTGGGTATACATCACTGAAAAAAGGTTGAGAAACACTGCTCTAACGAAATGGGCTCTGTAAATCCAATTCACTTCGCCCACCATCGTGCATGTGTGGTGTTTTGCACATTAGACGGAGCAACTGTACAGCAATTGTCATCCAGCTTTAGAAAATAGGTAACAAAGCCAAACAAAGAGGTGTGGGAATAGCATGAAAACAAACACGTCAAACAGATGACTTCCTGTCAAGAGGCCAACATCCCTTTTAAAATGCACATGCAACCTCTCATACAAACACACAATGACCAACACACACACACACACACACACACACACACACACACACACACACACACACACACACACACACACACACACACACACACACACACAAGCTGCAGCAGCAACCTTGCTCATTGTGCTCACATGCACTTCTCTCCTATGCTTCCTGTTTGTGAGCAGCAGTGTGAGTAAAGTCAGCCCACAGAAGCACCAGCAGCTTGCAGGGCTGATTGTCACCGCTGTGCTCGTTTGTCGTACGCATGATGGATGTTGGTCCGACACACACAAGTGGCACCAGATGGCACTGAGCTGGACGCACTTTGACTTGGAGGCTTTAGAGGCAATGGATGCTGGGCAGTAGAGTGCAGGTAAGACGAGTTGTTTGATTTTGGTGGCTATCAGCTCTCTTGTGTGGGCTATTTGTCAAAAAAAAACAAAAAAAAACCTGACACATTTATTTGTTAAATACAAGTATTATTTATTTAGCTCTGTTATTGACAAATGTGAGTTTGTTGTATCGCTTTAATTGTGAAACGGGATGGAGCAGTTAAAACCACTGTGCCCCATGCTGTGAAAATCAAACATAAAACAACTTGTATTACATATTTCATTCAATATTTATTCTCATATACAGTGGGGCAAAAAAGTATTTAGTCAGCCACCGATTGTGCAAGTTCTCCCACTTAAAATGATGACAGAGGTCTGTAATTTTCATTATAGGTAATTCAACTGTGAGAGATAGAATGTGAGAAAAAAAATCCAGGAATTCACATTGTAGGAATTTTAAATAATTTATTTGTAAATTAGGGTGGAAAATAAGTATTTGGTCAACCATTCAAAGCGCTCACTGATGGAAGGAGGTTTTGGCTCAAAATCTCAGGATACATGGCCCCATTCATTCTTTCCTTAACACGGATCAATCGTCCTGTCCCCTTAGCAGAAAAACAGCCCCAAAGCATGATGTTTCCACCCCCATGCTTCACAGTAGGTGTGGTGTTCTAGATTAGATAGTACTTTATTAATTCCGTCAGGAGAGTTCCTTCAGGAAAATTAAAATTTTCAGCACAATCCCATTCAAGATCAGACAAACATTACAGGGAGACAGAACAGGATCGCTGACGGGTCTGCCGGCTTCCAGCGCCCCTTACAAAAAAAGATGAAATACAGGTAAACAAGGGGGGGGGGGAATAGAAGATTAAAATGAACTAAAAAAATCGGTCTTAGCCTGGGCCTTGGAGAGGGTGTGCAGACTGAGGCCAAGGGAAAAAAAACAAAAAAACAAAAAAAACTAACAAAAAAAAACTAACAAAAAAAAAGGGTTGCATCTTGGTATGCAACTCAGTATTCTTCTTCCTTCTACCAAAAAGTTCTATTTTGGTTTCATCTGACCACATGACATTCTCCCAATCCTCTGCTGTATCATCCATGTATCCATTTTGGTATAAACTCAAATGGTCTTGTTTGGAGGAAGAAGAAGTACCGAGGAGTCTTGTTCACGAGTGGGGGAAGAGTGGATCGTGAGATCGACAGGCGGATCGGTGAGGCGTCTTCAGTAATGCGGACGTTGTACCTATCCGTTGTGGTGAAGAAGGAGCTGAGCCGGAAGGCAAAGCTCTCAATTTACCGGTCGATCTACGTTCCCATCCTCACCTATGGTCATGAGCTTTGGGTCATGACCGAAAGGATAAGATCACGGGTACAAGCGGCCGAAATGAGTGCTCTCCCTCAGCCAAAATGAGTGCTCTCCCTTAGAGATAGGGTGAGAAGCTCTGTCATCCGGGAGGAACTCAAAGTAAAGCCGCTGCTCCTCCACATCGAGAGGAACCAGATGAGGTGGCTCGGGCATCTGGTCAGGATGCCACCCGAACGCCTCCCTAGGGAGGTGTTTAGGGCACGTCCAACCGGTAGGAGGCCACGGGGAAGACCCAGGACACGTTGGGAAGACTATGTCTCCCGGCTGGCCTGGGAACCCCTTGGGATCCCCCGGGAAGAGCTAGACGAAGTGGCTGGGGAGAGGGAAGTCTGGGCTTAACTGTTTAGGCTGCTGCCCCCGCGACCCGACCTCGGATAAGTGGAAGATGATGGATGGATGGATGGATGGATGGATGGATGGATGGGCTTCCGTCTAGCCACTATACCATTCAGGCCTGATTGGTGGAGTGATGCAGAGATGGTTGTCTTTCTGGAAGGTTCTCCTCTCTCCTCTACGGGGTGTAACGATTCGTTTTACAATGATCCAATTTGATTAGACATCTATGGTTGCCAATTTCATTTTTTTTTTTTTAGAATGATTTGATCTTAAAGATTCAGTGATTTGAAATCAATCCGGTGACTTTTTAGCAAAAATAATGAATAATCAAGGATTGCGACTGTGAAATAATTAGTGGATACTGAACACTGCAGGTGAAGTTTCCTATATTCCTGTTATTTCTTGTAAGGGAATTATGTATAAATGGAATATAGATACAAACGAAGACGTAAACAACAATTAATGGCCAAAGCATTCACATCTTATTTGAATAAACTGCAACCAACATTTAAGGTTGAATTAACAGGAAGAAATTATTGCTGCTCACTTTTTGAAAATTCAAGCAATTCTCAGTAAAAGTACAGTAAGCATCCATCCATCTTCTTCCGCTTATCCGAGGTCGGGTCGCGGGGGCAACAGCCTAAGCAGGGAAACCCAGACTTCCCTCTCCCCAGCCACTTCGTCTAGCTCTTCCCGGGGGATCCCGAGGCCTTCTCAGGCCAGCCGGAAGACATAGTCTTCCCAACGTGTCCTGGGTCTTCCCCGTGGCCTCCTACCGGTTGGACGTGCCCTAAACACCTCCCTAGGGAGGCGTTCGGGTGGCATCCTGACCAGATGCCCGAACCACCTCATCTGGCTCCTCTCGATGTGGAGGAGCAACGGCTTTACTTTGAGTTCCTTCCGGGTGGCAGAGCTTCTCACCCTATCTCTAAGGGAGAGCACCGCCACACGGCGGAGGAAACTCATTTCGGCCGCTTGTACCCGTGATCTTATCCTTTCGGTCATGACCCAAAGCTCATGACCATAGGTGAGGACGGGAACGTAGATCGACCGGTAAATTGAGAACTTTGCCTTCCGGCTCAGCTCCTTCTTCACCACAACGGATCGGTACAACGTCCGCATTACTGAAGACGCCTCACCGATCCGCCTGTCGATCTCACGATCCACTCTTCCCTCACTTGTGAACAAGACTCCTAGGTACTTGAACTCCTCCACCTGGGGCAGGGTCTCCTCCCCAACCCGGAGATGGCATTCCACCCTTTTCCGGGCGAGAACCATGGACTTGGACTTGGAGGTGCTGATTCTCATTCCAACATTTTAAAAGTAAATATACCTCCTAAATAAAGTTCCCTGACCCGGCCATAGAGTATTTGTTCTTCACCCTGGCGTCGCCAATGAAGGACGGTGTTGATGGTGTTGACCTCTCGCTTCCTAATTCCCATAACCTCCTCCATCAATCTCTTGTATTGATTTTTTTCTGATCAAATGACTTCTGCTTGGCTGTGTTTTGTCTCATTTGTATTCGTCATGGCTTTTGCAATCATGCTGTAGCTGAAAGTTGTTGCGTAATAAATTATGACATTGTCTGGTGGCGTTTGCGTTTGTTGTGACCTTTCTCAGCCACCATAGCTGTCCGCCATTTTTGTTTCGATGACGTCACAGATGGGCCGAATAGACTTAACGTTTAACGTCCTTATTTTTAAACGTGTTAAACTTCATATAAAGTCTGCCGTTCATACATCCAATGTTTACCTTGTTCTAGAATCGATGAACTGATTGATTCCCTTTTAAACAATCTCGGATTGATACCTATCTTTCGGAAGGCAAACTTGCCGAGCATAAATCAATTTACTTGAAATTTAGGACTATAAATCGGGTTATTGGTGTATCGACCAATCGTTACAACCCTACTCTTTACAGAGGAATGCTGTAGCTCTGACAGAGTGACCATCGGGTTCTTGGTCACCTCCCTGACTCGGGGCCCCGATCTGTCAGTTTAGACAGCCAGACAGTTCTAGGAAGAGTCCTGGTGGTTCCAAACTTCTTCCATTTAGAGATAATGGAGGCCACTAATTGAGACTTTTAAGGCAGCAGATATTTTTCTGTACCCTTCCCCGGACAATCCTGTCTGGGAGGTCGACAGACAATTCCTTTGACTTCTTTCTTGGTATGTGCTCTGCTATGCATTGACAAGTGCGGGACCTCATATATAGACAGGTGTGTGCCTTTACAAATTATGTCCAATCAGCTAAATTTACCACAAGTGGACTGCAGTTAAGCTGTATAGCAGGGTTGTCAAACTCAAATACAGAGTGGGCCAAAATTTAAAACTGAACAAAGCCGCGGGCCAAGGTTGAACAAATTAACCTTTTAATCGGGACCCAAACAAGTTTTGCATTGAATATTAAACAAGCAAGGCTTATATAACTTTATAGTCACATACAAAATCGAGCTTGAAATTATAATAATTATTAAAAAAATATCAATGAAATTTAAATAAAAATTGGGGGACCGGGGTTTGGTGGTAGCAGGGGTGTATATTGTAGCGTCCCGGAAGAGTTAGTGCTGCAAGGGATTCTGGGTATTTCTTCTGATGAGTTTATGTTGTGCTATGGTGCGGATGTTCTCCCGAAGTGTGTTTGTCATTCTTGTTTGGTGTGGCTTCACAGTGTGGCGCATATTTGTAAAAGTGTTAAAGTTGTTTATACGGCCACCCTCAGTGTGACCATTATGGTTGTTGATCAAGTATGCGTTGCATTTACTTGTGTGTGTTAAAACCACATATATTCTGTGACTGGGCCGGCATGTTGTTTGTATGGCGTAAAAGTGGACGTGACGACAGGCTGTAGAGGACGCTATAGGCAGCGCCTTCAAGGCACGCCCCCAATATTGTTGTCCGAGTGGAAATCGAGAGAAATTCGGAGTCTCCCGGGAAAATCGGAAGGGTTGGCAAGTACGAGTATCAGCGGTGAATGCAGTGTTACAGAGGCATCGACCATGTATAATACCGGCGGGCCAGCTGTAATCTTAATTTGATATTACCCCAAGGGCCAAATTAAATTACACGGCGGGCCAAATTTGAGTTTGAGTTTGACACCCATGCTGTATAGGAACATGTCAAGGATGATCAGTTGAAACAGGATGCAGCTGAGCTCAAGGCATAGCTCGGTTGGTAGAGTGGCCGTGGCAGCAACTTGAGGGTTGCAGGTTCGATTTCCGTTTCCGCCATCCTAGTCTTTGCCGTTGTGTCCTTGGGCAAGACACTTTACACACCTGCTCCCAGTGCCACCCACACTGGTTTAAATGTAACTTAGATATTGGGTTTCACTATGTAAAGCACTTTGAGTCACGAGAGAAAAGCGCTATATAAATATATTTCACTTTTGAGCTTCTTGGCAATGGTTTTGAATACTACTTATATGTGATTGTTTGGTTTTTTATTGATAGTAAATTTGCAAAAATCTTTAAAAAAAAATAAAAATCACATTGTCATTATGGGATACTCTGTGTAGATTTATGAAGGCAAAAATGATGTTTTGGAATTAAGCTGTAATATAGCAAAATGTATACTTTGCGTATGAACTGCGGTTAAAGAAATGATAAAAAACATGTTTTTTTTTCTAATTTACAAAAATTTCCAAAAATTTTAAGTAATATTATCATCATTATTATCATTAGTGTGTGTGCCTCACGATGGCAGAGGTTGAGAATATTACTTATATGTGATTGTTTAGGTGGCGACTTGTCCAGGGGTGTACGCAGCCTTCCGCCCGATTGTAGCTGAGATAGGCGCTAGCGCCCCCCGCGACCCCAAAAGGGAATAAGCGGTAGAAAATGGATGGATGGATGGATGGTGTGTGCCTCACAATAAGAAGGTCCTGGGTTCGTTCCCGGGCTCGAATTCTTTCCATGTGGAGTTTGCATGTTCTCCCCGTGACTGCGTGGGTTCCTTCCAGGTACTCCGGCTTCCTCCCACTTCCAAAGACATGCACCTGGGGATAGGTTGATTGGCAACACTAAATTGGCCCTAAAGTGTGAATGTGAGTGTGAATGTTGTCTGTCTGTCTGTCTGTTTTGGCCCTGCGATGAGGTGGAGACTTGTCCAGGGTGTATGCCGCCTTCCGCCCAAATACAGCTGAGATAGGCTCCAGCACCCTTCTCGAGCCCGAACGGGACAAGTGGTAGGAAATGGATGGATGGATTATCATTATGATTATCAGTATTTTCCTCCTCGTCCGCCTCCTAGTCTTTGTTATCCTTCAATGTGTTACTTTTATAATTGTATTGTCATTATTAATATTACGAAATGCTTACAATGGAAAACAAATCCTAAAAAACAAAAAAAACAAAGCCAAATATAACATGATTTAACAAAAAAATGTAAAATCTACTTTTAATGGTGATAATTAGGGTTAGTTTTCATTGAAACTGTCAGGGAGATGGTAGGGAAAAATGTGTTTTTATTTAGTTTTTATTGTGGGTTTATTTTGTAATGCTATGTATTTCCACTGCATTATACTGAGAGTTACTTTTATTATTTTGCCCCACTTGAGAAGCTATGTACCAAAATACCAGAGCCTCTTATGTACCTTACATATTGTCCGGTGAAGTAGCATGATCTGCACCTCTACTGTCATGCTTCGTTCTAGGAGAAAACTAATCGTTAAATGGTTTGCGGGTGCATGACATCATCAGAATGACAAACTTCTCCCGTCCAGTCACAGGAAAGGAATCAGCATTTGTTCTTAGAAAATTGCTTAATCAGCAGCTGTTACGACATCACTGCCATCAAGACTAGTGGCAGATTTGACATCTACTAATCACAAAGCGAGTGATGTTCTAATCCGATGTGATACACTATGCCAGGGGTAGGGAACCCATGGCTCTAGAGCCAGATGTGGCTCTTTTGATGACTGCACCTGGCTCTCAGATAAATCTTAGCTGACATTGCTTAACACCATAATTGTGAATAATTTCGCTGGTAGTTATAGTGCTAAAAATAACGTGCAAAATATAAAACATTCTCATGCATTTATCCATCCATCCATCCGTTTTCTACCGCACCTGTTCAAGAAGTCGCATTAATGGTAAGAAGTATTTTATGTCACGATGGGGGGGTCGCAGCTTGCTGCAGGGTCGTTCCCCCAGGAAGGCAGACGGACTACTCGGGACATGGCATTTAGGTAAAAACATGATTTAATTTAAACTAAAAAAAGATACAAACAAAAATTGATTACAGTGGAGGCACAACTTGGGCTAAGGAACAAAACTAAGGCATAAACAGACTATGAATATAAATCAAACAAAACTTATTTGGCATGGCATGAAGCACGAAACTATGGCAAGGCATGAAACAAGTCAGCAAAGAGCAAGAAAAGATCACATTGACGCCAGGGTGACTGACTGGCAAAGACGAGCTTAAATACTGCGTCTGATTAGTGCTCGGGAAGCAGGTGAGCGGGCGTTTTGTCCACCAGAGACAGGTGAACAAAATGAGTAACCAAGGAAACCAGACAAAGGAGTGGAAAAAACAGGAACTTAAAGAGTCCAAAGGACAAACAGCACATGGCCAAACAAAAACATGATCAAAAGACATGACAATTGATTTATTATTGGTCAGCTTCAGAATAACAATGTTATTAAAAAGAATAAAAGACATTTTTAACACATTCAGTGTTAAAAAATATGATATGGCTCTCACTGAAATACATTTTGAAATATTTGGCTTTCATGGCTCTCTCGGCCGAAAAGGTTCCCGACCCCTGCACTAGGCCTAGAATTACAAGAACGGTTATTTCTTCCCCAAACATTTCCCACAAATTTGGCACCACATAACCGATTCCTGGCATGTACCCCCTAATCAGAGCAAAGCATTTTTGGTTGGAAAAAAAGAGATAAAGAAGTAAAATACAGCACTATGTCATCAGTTTCCGATTTATTAAATTGTATAACAGTGCAAAAAATTGCTCATTAGTACCGGTCTTTCTTGAACTATTTGGAAAAAAGATATGAAAATAACAAAAAACTTGTTGAAAAATAAACACGTTATTCAATTATGAATAAAGATTTCTACACATAGAAGTAATCATCAACTTAAAGTGCCCTCTTTGGGGATTGTAATAGAGAACCATCTGGATTCATGAACTTAATTCTAAACATTTCTTCACAAAAAAAGAAATCTTTAACATCAATATTTATGGAACATGTCCACAAAAAAATCTACCTGTCAACACTGAATATTGCATTTCTTTTCAAAGTGTATGAACTTACATTTATATTTTGTTGAAGTATTATTTACTAAATATATTTATAAATATTTTTTTTAATTGTTGCTAATTCTAGAATATTTTTAAAAAATTTCACGTACCTTCAAGTACCCCAGGGGTGCGTGTACCCCTATTTGAGAACCACTGCACTAGATCACAGTTTTGAATGTTAAAAAGCGTGATGCATTAAGTCATGATATGCAACATTAGAAACGAGTATGCAATTTATTGTTTTTAACCGATATTTTATAGAAAGCCCTTAATGGTGCAATGCAATGCTATCCATCAGATGCTGCAAGTAACATCAAATGTTTGTTTCAAACGCCGTGGACGAATAGCCGACTAGATGTGACACCAGGCTCTCTCAATGCATGGGCTTATACTGTACTCCCACAACCCCATTCACACATGTGGAGTCCTGCTTCCCCCTGCCTGTGGGAGTATATCTGGGAGTGGGCTCACACCACAACAATAGGAAGGCACCTGCATCCTCAGCTCCAGCGCGGGAAGTTTCACTTCCTGTCAGGAAGCACTTGGTAATGGGATCGTCAGATGGGAAAAGATGGAGGAGGGAAGTGCGAAGCGGCATGGGAAGGTGGAGGTGCCATCCAGGTGGGTGCTAAATCAGCAGTGGTAGTGGGGAGTGACTGTTAGGAGTGAGTCCAGTTCATTTAGCAAGTATCATACACAAATACCAGGATGATTAGCAGTATTTGCCTACCAGCAGCATCATGTAAAGTGGCGACACAATAAAAGGCATGCATGCAAATGTCATACTAGCCAACCTCCGATTTCGGGAGGTGGGGGGCATGGTCAGGGGTGGGGCGGAGGCGAAGAAGAAATAGTTGAATTTCAGACGGCACCTATCAAATACACAGTAATAAAAACACAGTTGTTCTACTAACTGTACTGTGCTTGCTGGTTACTAAAAAAACAACAACAACACCACTTACCTTTCACTATGTGAATAGCCTTTGTTCTGCCATTTGCGTAGTGGCGAGAGTCACTTGCCGTCAGGCGCACAAGACCACGTAAATCGTTGGCCAATCAAAAAGCAACCCCCATAACGCTATAGCCAACATTCACCAGAAGATGGCGACAGACAACATAGAATCACTCTAGTACAGACGGCGTCGCCATGGCTGTAACTTCCTCGTTCTTCTACTTCGTCTCCTTGTGTGTGCAGTTTTTTATTAAAATCCGTAGATGTTGTAACTTGATTGGGCAGGCAAGCTGTTTATATAGTGGGAAAGCGGACGTGAAAACAGGCTGTCCCCATTCAGGTCCGCATGGAGCTGGAGGGGGCGTGGCCTCCAGCTATGCTGAATTTCGGGAGATTTTTGGGAGAAAATTTCTTCCGGGAGGTTTTCGGGAGTCTCCCGGAAAATCTGGGAGGGTTGGCAAGTATGGCAAATGTGAAGGGATTCAGGTCGTTAATTTTGCAATGCAGTCTGCTGAAAATGGTGGAAAGCGCCACTCTACGCAGCAACTGACACTGTGGTCATTGTTAGACTTGCCAATTTAAAAATTGTAAGATTGCACTGCAACCTGGCAGCTAAAGTGGATAGCTGATTTGACACATTTCATGTGTCAGGTAAACCGCGACGAATGGGACCAGATGAATCCCCTTCCTACTAGATTCAAGGAACTGACGGAACAGTCAGTGCAAATGATAAAGAACACTTAGAAGTGGACAGCATGTAAACTGTGTGTATTATTACACTGTAGGAGCCCGATCCTCCCACGTTTACACCAGTGGTGTCAAACGCACGGCCCGTGAGCCGCATCAGGCCCGCAAATAGGTTTTATCCGGCCCGCGGAATGAGTTGGCTAAGTAACAAAATGAGCCGAAATGTTTGAATGAAATAAATTGCTGTTTGAAATGTGTCCACCAGATGTCGCAATAGCAATTCTTTGTATTTTTGTAGATGATGTACAAAAATATGTACAAAAAAATAAACCACATGATGTTAGTCCACAAGTCCAGGAAAATGAGCAAACTACACAAATAACATCCTGGAATGTGATTTTGATATTATTTGTTTATCTTGAACATTATCACATAATTTATTCAGATAGTATAAATAACGACAAATAAAGATAGAATACTATTAACCACAACATGTAAGTGTAACAAATACCCAACAACATTATGATTTGTACAAAGAAAACAATCTGAAGTTGTCTTTATTTTGAAGTTATCGTGCCGTGATTTTACCAGCCCGGCCCAATTGGGAGTAGATTTTTCTCCACGTGGCCCCTGATCTAAAATGAGTTTTACACGATGCCAACTTTTCAATAATAACTTTTTATTTTTTTGTAGTGTGAACAGTCCCTGGTATCATGTGGTGGATTTTCCTTGTTTTTCTCTTCTTCTTTTTAATGTTGTACTTGCAGAATACTCACTGGAATGGCCCCTTGTTTGCAAATATATTCATAAATGCTTGTTCTTGTGTGGCCATAGGAAAATGCTAGCAAAAAAAAAAAAAAAACACAAAAAAGTGGAAGTGACTCTCTTGCCTGTGACATGCTACTGCTTACATCCTCTTACGAAACACACACGCACACTCATCACACATTTGCAACATTTGCAACATTTTCTAAGAAAAACAAGCATGATGACATTTTTGGAGCTGGGCTTGATGATTACTTTTAGTTTAAATCAAAACACATCTTTGGTGTCATGTTACCTGGTGGTGTCTTCGATAATAACCACGCAATGTGTGTGCGGTGCTGACAACTATGATGGCAGGTCAAGCGCAGCCCGCCAGCGTCTTTAGTTTGACCCGCCAGGCTTTATGAGTTCTTGAAGGACTCTGGTCCTCGTGGTGTTTCCAAAATAATTTGATACAACTGATTGCTGTAATTTTGCCAGCATCTTGTGAATAAATCAATCAATTGGGTCAGTGACTTTAATAGTGATTCGAGGTGAACACAGCACATGATTTACCTATATAACCTAAACCGAACAACATTTCTACTCATGGTCACACATGACACAAAATGTCCAAGCACCACAAATTTACCCATTTACCCATTTTACAGTGCATGATGGGAAAAATGCAAAACACTCTCCGCACTTACTTAGGGCATTTTAGCTGCTTGATATTTCTGATTGATTACAAGACTTTAAGGAGTTGGTCACTGATATAGGAGTTGAACTTTCACATACTCTTAATATCCAATTATGTTAATTATATATTTTGAAAATTAAAGAGTCAAAATTGAAGATAAACTATGTTTCAAAATTTATTTTCATTTTTTCCTCTTCATTTATTCTCTACAAAAAACCTTCCGTAAAAGGAAAAAAAATGTATGACGGAATGACAGACATAAATACCCATTTTTTTTTACATATATAGATTTATTTATTAAAGGTAAATTGAGCAAATTGGCTATTTCTAGCAATTTATTTAAGTGTGTAACAAACTGGTAGCCCTTCGCATTAATCAGTACCCAAGAAGTAGCTCTTGGTTTCAAAAAGTTTGGTGACCCCTGCTCTAGAGCATGGAACAAAACTCACTTGGCAAAGGTGTGACGCAAACAATGAAGCCAGAACGAGTGATCAACAAAGGCAGACTTTAATAGTCTCTTAAATAGACACAGGTGTGTCCCAAACAACAGAGGAAGGAGAAAATCATGAGTAACCATGGCGACTAAACTCAGGAGGTGCACAAAACGGAACTAAAGGAGTCCAAGACTAACAGAACATAACTAAACAAAACATGATCCGGACCTCAGATCATGACACATTTTCAAGAAGGATATTTAAAGAGAAACTACGTCTTGTGAGAGATGTCGGCTGTCCTGGCGATGGAATGGGGAAATGCCCGCCACACATCCAGCAGCACCACTGGCTTATACGGCATCGAATGGGTTCCACACATTTTTTCACGTTTAATATGTTTTTTGAAATTTTAATTTTAACAGTACCACATAAGATATGTTTTAATTGATGATGCGGGTTTGTTGATTTTTAAATGTGCCAGAAAATAACCCATTTTGTACACTGTTGATGTGTTTCAATCCCCTGTAGTGCGTGAATGTGTTCCTGTATAGCATGGGTGTCAAACTCTGGCCCGCGGGCCTAATTTGGCCCGCCGTGTAATTTCATTTGGCCCTTGAGGTAATATCAAATTAAGATTCGAGCTGACACAGGGTCGATGCCTCTGTAACACTGCATCCACTGCTGATACTCGTACTTGCCAACCCTCACGATTTTCCCGGGAGACTCCGAATTTCTCCCAATTTCCACCCGGACAACAATATTGGGGGCGTGCCTTGAAGGCACTGCCTTTAGCGTCCTCTACAGCCCGTCGTCACGTCCGCTTTTACGCCATACAAACAACATTCCGGCCCAGTCACAGAATATATGTGGTTTTAACACACACAAGTAAATGCAACGCATACTTGATCAACAACCATAAGGGTCACACTGAGGGTGGCCTAATAAACAACTTTAACACTTTTACAAATATGCGCCACACTGTGAAGCCACACCAAACAAGAATGACAAACACATTTCGGGAGAACATCCGCACCGTAGCACAACATAAACTCAACAGAAGAAATACCCAGAATCCCTTGCAGCACTAACTCTTCCGGGACGCTACAATATACACCCCTGCTACCACCAAACCCCGCCCTCTCCAATTTTTATTTAAATTTTATTTGATATGCCATTGCTTTTTTTAATAATTATTATAATTTGAAACTCAATTTTGCATGTCACTATAAAGTTATATAAGCCTTGCTTGTTTAATATTCAATGCAAAACTAGTTTGGGTCCCTATTAAAAGGTTAATTTGTTCAACCTTGCCCTGCGGCTTTGTTCAGTTTTAAATTTTGGCCCACTCTGTATTTGAGTTTGACACCCCTGCTGTATAGTATTTCTCCAGCAATGGTCATGTGGTGACATCAATTAGGGTATTTTGAGAGATAATTATTAAAGTCGGACATCACTTACCATTACCATAAATTGATTAACGTGGACTTAAACAAGTTGAAAAACTTATTCGGGTGTTACCATTTAGTGGTCAATTGTACGGAATATGTACTATACTGTGCAATCTACTAATAAAAGTCTCAATCAATCAATCAATCAATCAAAACTGAAGGCCTAGGTGGGAAACACACGGTCCGCCACTGCGTTTTAATAGCATTGGGGAACCGACAGGTCACGTTTCTTGTGTCCCAAACAGAGAAGTACTCAGCTGTTCATTTATTCTAAAATAGTACGAGCAATATCCCCTTTACAATAAAGGAAGTACAGTATGTTTTGTTCAAATGTGATGAGTCCCTGTCTACATACATGAGGCAAGTCAGGGAAGTTCCAGGACTGGCATCACCAAATAGATATTTCACATTCTATTATATTATCCTCCTAATTTTAAAGCACTTAGATGTTGCTCCTAATTGGCCTTTTCTCGCTCCCAAGCGCTGCAGTACCTCTTTGTAGTTCATGGCCTGGCTCGGGGATTAGTCAAAACTAGTCCTGGAAATGTTCTGACACTCCTTTTACAAGGTGACCACCAGAAAAAGCGAACCCATACATCTTTAAATACGTCTGTTCTTATTGTTTTCTTTTTCAGGGGATACAAGTCAACTTTGTGGATGACATATCGGAATAATAGTCTTCTCCAACACGTCCTTGTAGACCAATTAAAAGCCTATTTCTCCAACAAGTCATACGCTCGTGCAAGCAAATTTTCAGAGAAAGTATCAATGTCAAAAAGCTTAATGAGAGGTTTAGGAAGTTCAGAGAGTGTGTGACTGTGAACAATCTTCATTCTAAAATCCCCAGAGAGGAATTTGTTGCAGCAATTGACGATTTTGTGCGACGTACCGCAGGAAGGGGATTCATATGGCTCCATTAGTTTCAGTTTACCTGACACATGAAACGTGATGAATTGGGTGGCTGTCCTTTTTAGCCACCATACAGTGGCAGAATGTTGAATAGCTTAAAATTTGTTTTGGGGCAATTTCCACTTTGACCACACCATCGGTTGCTATGTGGAGTGGCGCTTTCCATTATTTCCAGCAGACTGCATTGTAAAGTGAATAACCTATAATATCCATCCATTTTAGACTAGGCCTGGGCAATTATTTTGACCACGGGGCCACATTTAAAAACATTTTTTTTCTGGGGGCTGGTATATCTATTTTTAGGGACACTAATACAAAACTTCAAAATAATGTCTGATTGAATGCTAAAAATGTTATGACAGACCGCCTTAAAAAAACATAAGGGAATTTTATTTTTTTCTAGGAACGATAAAACACTGAATATTGACAAAATATGAATGCTACACCCCCTTTCGATCAACAATTTTTACAATCAAGTGAAATGCAACAAATAGTGAAATATGAACGCAAAGGGTACAAGAAAAACTCACCTACAATCTGATATATCACTAAGCTTTAGAACTTTGCTGTGAAAAGCTCCTTCCGCGTCTGTGGAAACGCTTCCCGCCCACACTGCTTGGTGCCTCGTCTGAGCTGCTGTGACGTAGATTACCATAGTAACTACTAGGGCTGTGAATCTTTGGGTGTCGCACAATTCGATTTAATATCGATTCTTGGGGTCATGATTCGATAATATATCGATTTTTTCGATTCGATTCTCGATTCAAAAACGATATTTTTCCGATTCAAAACGATTCTGTATTCATTCAATACATAGGATTTCAGCAGGACATGCTAGCAGAGTAGTAGATTTAAAAAAAAAAAAAGCTTTTATAATTGTAAAGGACAATGTTTTATCAACTGATTGCAATAATGTAAATTTGTTTTAACTATTAAACAAACCAAAAATATGACTTATTTTATCTTTGAGAAAACATTGGACACAGTGTGTTGTCAAGCTTATGAGATGCGATGCAAGTGTAAGCCACTGTGACACTATTGTTCTTTTTTTTATTATTTTTATAAATGTCTAATGATAATGTCAGTGAGGGATTTTTAATCAATGCTATGCTGAAATTATAACTAATATTGATACTGTTGTTGATAATACTCATTTTTGTTTCACTACTTTTGGTTTGTTCTGTGTCGTGTTTGTGTCTCCTCTCAATTGCTGTTTATTGCAGTTCTGATTGTTGCTGGGTCAGGTTTGGTTTTGGAATTGGATTCCATTGTTATGGTATTGCTGTGTAGTGGTTTGTTGGACTGATAAAAAAAAAAAAAAAAAATTAAATTACAACAACAAAAATCGATTTTTTAAAAATGAGAATGATTCTGAATCGCACGACGTAAACGATTCGATTTGTATTTGAATCGATTTTTTCCCACACCCCTAGTAACTACAGTAATTAGATTACCACAGTAACTAGTATATCATCCATAAGCGCAGATTGCAACCATTGAAAGACTTAGTATAGTTGTAGACTTACAGTCAATAGAATACATCACTGCACATCATAACGGCAGCTACACTTTCCATCCTAAAGATCTAAAAAAAAATATTTAGAAATGTCTGGCGGGCTGGATTGAAAAGCTTAACGGGCCGCATGTGGCCCTCGGGCCTTAATTTGCCCGGGTTTGAATTAGACACTATAACCACATTCACTGTGTTATTGTGAGCAATAAAAACATACTTCATCTACGCAATCTGCAGACTTTAATAAAATCCACTGCAAAAGCTGCATTAAAAATGCCTTTGCAATTATAACAACAATGTGCGTACGTCTGAAATGTGCCATTAGGATGCATTCTTTTTGGATTCGTATGTTGTTAGATTAGATTAGATAGTACTTTATTTATTCCGTCAGGAGAGTTCCTTCAGGAAAATTAAAATTTTCAGCACGTGTTGGAAACACGTGTGCAGACTACAACACTAACAATGATCAACATATTGGTAAATGAATTCAGTCCAAACCGGGGGTCAGCAACCCACGGCTCTAGAGCTGCATGTGGCTCCTAGCGCCGCCCTAGTGGCTCCCTGAACCTCTTCCAGAGATGTATGTATGAAAATGGAAAAAGATAAAGAAATATATATACATATATATGTATATATATGTATATATATATATCTATATATATATATATACATATATATAGATATATATGTATATATATCTATATATATATATGTATATATATATAGATATATATATATATACATATATATATATGCATATATATATATATATATATAAATATATATATATATGCATGACACAAGCCTTCCTGATTGTTAGAAATCCCACTGCTTATGTTATACATGCTTCACTGATGAGTCATACTTGGCAACCTTGAGACTTCCGAATTCGGGAGATCGGGTGGGGTGGGGTGGGGCAGGCGGGGTTGAGGTGGGCGGGGTTTTGTGGTTGCGGGGGTGTATATTGTGGCGTCCCGGAAGAGTTAGTGCTGCAAGGGTGTCTGGGTGTTTGTGCTGTTGTGTTTATGTTGTGTTACGGTGCGGATGTTCTCTCGGAATGTGTTTGTCATTCTTGTTCGGTGTGGGTTCACAGTGTGGCGCATATTTGTAACAGTGTTAAAGTTGTTTATACGGCCACCCTTAGTGTGACCTGTATGGCTGTGTGGAGAGACACAGCCGACGGGCTGTGTCTCTTGCAACACCTGGTATTCCTAGGCAGTCTCCCATCCAAGTACTAACCAGGCCAGACCCGGCTTAGCTTCCGAGATCGGGCATGCTCAGGGTGGTATGGCGGTAAGCCGCGAGGTTCTCTCCACATACCTCCCCTGCCAGTTCGAGGCTGGACTCCAGTCCGGCCGAGCATGCTCCCCCCCCCCCCGAGCATGCTCCCCCCCCCCGGGGCTTGCGTCCGCTGCGGGGGTGCGTCATCCCTCTCTCGGTGTGGCTTGTCGCGCTTTTCGTCTGCTGGCCGTTGTTTCCTCCTCTGGCTCGTTCCTCCCTCGCCCTTTTTGTATTCTAGCAGCAGATAGACAGATTGTGAGCAGGTGGGTGATATACGCACCTGGCTCAGATTGCCGCTGCAGTGTCGCTCCGCGTGTGTCACGCCTCTCCTCGCCGCCGCATGCCCCGCCTCCTGGCCTCCAGGTGGGCCCGCGCTGCTGCTTTCCGCCCGTTGTCGGCCCGTCGGCTGTGTCTCTCCACAGGCTGTTGATCAAAAGTATGCATCACATTGACTTATGTTTGTGTAAAAGTTGCATGTATTCTGTGATTGGGCCGCACGCTGTTTGTATGGAGGAAAAGCGGACATGACGACAGGTTGTAGAGGACGCTAAAGGCAGTGCCTTCAAGGCACGCCCCCGATATTGTTGTCCGGGTGGAAATCGGGAGAAATTCGGGAGAATGGTTGCCCGAGGAGATTCGGGAGTCTCCTGGAAACATCGGGAGGGTTGGCAAGTACGATGAGATTATTTGGCATGCACTGTTCTGTTCTACTAATTTCAACGATCCTTGAACTCACTGTAGTTTGTTTACTCTTACAACTTTTTCCGATGCTGCCACAGAAAGACATGTATCCTGCCACTCCTTCTCTGTCTCATTTTGTCCACCAAACGTTTTATGCTGTGCGTGAATGCCCAAAGGTGAGCTTTGTTGCTGGAGTGCTAATCAGGCATATTTGGTCAATGCGTGACTGCAAGCTAATCGATGCTAACATGCTATTTAGGCTAGTTGTATGTACATATTGCATCATTATGCCTCGTTTGTAAGTATATTTGAGCTCATTTAATTTCCTTTACTTATGACCTCGAGATATTTAATCTATATTTGCATGTCTCATGACATACTATCTGTATGTAATAGTTGTTTGTGTGCCATGTTGTTCCAGACCACAGCAAACGTTACCCAGCTTGCAAAGATTGTAATAAACCCATTTTGCCCTTTCTTTAAACTTGGACACACACATCTATACCTTTGGCCAGTAATTTCCAGGAGGTGTCTCAATGTGAGAAGCCTCCAGTTCCCTAATGATTTCTAATGTTGCAAAAATGTGTAGAATACAAATAAAAATACAACATATCTGTCAACAAAGATATGCGCCAGCAGGTTGCCTTCATTATCACACTTATCCATCCATCCATTTTCTACCGCTTATTCCCTTTCGGGGTCGCGGGGGGCGCTGGCGCCTATCTCAGCTACAATCTGGCGGAAGGCGGGGTACACCCTGGACAAGTCGCCACCTCATCGCAGGGCCAACACAGATAGACGGACAACATTCACACTCACGTTCACACACTGGGCCAATTTAGTTGTTGCCAATCAACCTATCCCCAGGTGCATATAAGCTTTTTAATTTTTTGCAGCTCCAGACAGATTTTTGTTTTGTATTTTTGGTCCAATATGGTGGCTCTTTTCAACATTTTGGGTTGCCGATCCCTGGTCTAAACTGACTATGGTCAGATTGTGTACCTGTTGTGTGGTCGGTGAGTGTATAATACAACTATGATGCATAACCATGATGCCAATGATGAAGTGATGTATTGTCATGATGATTGATCTCATTTGTTTTTCCAAAACACATGTTTTGGGGTATACGCGCATAACAATCGCAGTTTTGATGTTGTCGGATCGGCGACAAGTCAGTTACATGCAGCATGGTTGGGATTCTGACTGGTCGGTTGGATTGGAAACTTAGCATGTTTCGTTTTTTGTGGCTGAGGGCGGTGTCATAAAGGTTGGGCCAGACGAAATGCGGCACTCAACACTTTGAAGCAACCGAAGGGAACATCCCCGTTCGCTTATTATGCGCTAAGAACAGAAGTGAAACAGCTCGTCACACCTGGCGGCCAAAATGGATTGATGGGTTTGGACTGTAGTTTCACAAACCCAGCGGTAAGGCTGCAAAAACAAACCCGTGCTCAATTTCAAAATAAAGCTAATTAATACAAACTAAAATAATTTTAAAAAATCACAGTTTTGAGAGTTGAATTCCTTACAATAAAGCGCAGCAGACTTTTCGATATTTAATAAGATTTTTTTTTTAAATCCCAACCACACTGCTGATTTATGACAAAATAAGACCATAGTGATGTTTTTCTGCATGTGACTTTTTAGGAACTATGGAAACAAAACAGCAACACAAGCAGTGTCAAGTCGAAGAAAAAAACAAAAAAAAAACATCCCCTTTTTCATTCTTTAACAGTCAATATGTTTTTAATGCAGTGTGTGAGTGCGTCATGTGAGGAAGTAGCACATATTCCGCAGAAGAGATGAATGGGAAGGCAAGCGTTTGCTTATCGAGTTGTTATATTTTATCATCCTGCACAGAATCCGAGGCAGCATGCAGCACACCTCCTGCACCGAGGACAGGATCCAGCACGTTCTGGACAGGTGTCTGGATGGGCTCAGGCAAAACCCCACAGCAACACAACGCTGGGATGGTAAGACTCACACAGGCATTTTGGGGTTTGACATTACTAGTTCATATTTGTGCATGAAAAAGAGAGCCTGGTGCAAAATTTGAGTCGTTCTGGATAAGCGACGGTAAGAAGGGTGGAAGCTGTTGCATAGAACTCAGCTTTGAAAATTGGTTTTGTTTATGTATGAAAATATGTAATTTTCCTATGACAAAACTTTGCCAATTTTTTTTTTTAAATAGAACCCTGCCTTGAAAATGTGTTAAGTTTATATAATTTTTTTTTTAAAAGGAAAAAAATGTGAAAACGTTTAAAAAATTACTTTCAAATTTAGAAAACCCAGCCTTGAAAATTGGTTTTGTTTATGTAAGAAAATATGTATTTTTTCCCATGACAAAACTGTGCCAACATTATGTAAAAAAAAAAACAGAACCCAGCCCTTGTAAATGTGTTTGGTTTATTTTATTTAAAAAAAAAAAATGTCCAAAATGTTCCACAATGTGTTTATAATGTGTATAAAACTCATCCTTGAAAATTGGTTTTGTTTATATAGGAATATGTGTATTTTTCCCATGACAAAACTTTGCCAAAATTATTCAAAAAATAGAACTCAGCCTTGAAAATGTGTGTTGTTTATATTTTTATTTTAAAAAGGAAAAAAATGTGAAAACGATCCAAAATTATTTCAAAATTTATAAAACTCAGCCTTGAAAATTGGTTTTGTTTATATAAGAAAATATGTATTTTTCCCATGACAAAACTTTGCCAACATTATTTAGAAAAATATAACCCAGCCTTGTAAATGTGTTTGGTTTATTTATATATATATAAAAAAAAAAAAAAAATGTCAAAATGTTCCAAAATGTTTTTATAAAGTGTATAAAACTCATCCTTGAAAATTGGTTTTGTTTATATAAGAAAATATGTATTTTTCCAGGACAAAACTTTGCCAGAATTATAAAAAAAAAAATAGAACTCAGCCTTGAAAAAGTGTTTAGTTTATTATTATTTTTTGAAAAGGAAAAAAATGTCAAAACGTTCCAAAATTCTTTTATAATTATTAAACTCATCCTTGAAAATTGGTTTTGTTTATGTAAGAAAAATATGTATTTTTTTCCCATGACAAAACTTTGCCAAAATTATAAAAAAAAAAAAAAATAGAACCTAGCCTTGAAAATGTGTTTAATTTTTTTTTTCTTAAAGGAAAACAATGTGAAAACGTTCCAAAATTATTTTGAAATTTAGAAAACTCAGACTTGAAATTTTTTTTTGTTTATGTAAAAAAATGTGTATTTTTCCCATGACAAAACTTTGCCGACATTATTTAAAAAAAAATAGTACCCAGCCTTGAAAATGTGTTTAGTTTAGTTTTTTTTTTAAAGAAAAAAATGTCAAAACGTTCCTTTATGTTTTTATAAAGTGTATAAAACTCGTTCTTGAAAATTGGTTTTGTTTATTTAATAAAATATGTATTTTTCCCATGACAAATCTTTGCCAAAATTAAAAAAAAAAAATAGAACCCAAATATAGAATCAATCCTTGAAATTATGTTTAGTTTATATTTTATTTAAAAAGAAAAAACATGTCAAAACGTTCCAAAATAATTTTTACATGTATAAAACCCGGCCTTGAAAATGTGCTTACTTTATACAACAATTAGTTTTTTTCTGATTAAAAAACTGTCACAAAGTTATTCAAACCATCATAGAACTGAGCCTTGAAAAGGTGTTTAGTTTATTTGAAAATATTTTTTTCTATGACACAACTGTCGCATTTTTTTTATACATTTTATAGAATTGAGCCTTATACAAAATTATTTGATTGATGTAAAAATAAGTTAGTTATTTCCCTGTGACGAAATGTTTCAAAATAATTTTTAAAAGTATAAAACTCATCCTTAAAATTAAGTGTAGTTGATTAGACTTAGACAAACTTTATTGATCCACAATGGAATTTGTTCCACACAGTAGCTCAGTTTCAAAGGATGGAAAGGGTAAGGATGAAAAGGATAATGCAGGTATTAAGTAGACTAAAAATGTACCATGTATGTTATATTTGCATATTATTTATACAGTAAATAATATATACTGATATATTATATTATATTTTTAGATTTTCATATAATATCAAACAAATGCCAATTACCATGTACAATATTACACTTGATGTAAAAATGTTGATTTCTTTTTCTAAGGACATAACTGTCCCGAAATTATTTGAACAATTATAGTATATAATATTTGTTCAGTTTTTATAAAAATTAACCTGTTTTTCCATTACAAAACTGGCCTAAAAATTATATTGAAAATGATATAACTATGCCTTAAAAACGTGTTTAGTTTATATAAAAATAAGGATTTTTTTTCCTAACACAAAACTGTCGCAAAATTATCAGAACTTGTTTGAACTCAGCCTTGAAAATTACAACAGTTTATGTAAGAATTAAATCAATTTTTCTATATAGATTTCTTCCGATGGCAAAACTGTCCTTTTAAAAAAAAATAAAAAAATAAACAATTCAGCTTTGAACATTTGTTTAGTTTATGTACAAAAAAAATACTTGTTTTAGATAAACAATGGTACATGTAAGGTACAGTAGAGCTGGGGTCAAGTAAGTCGAAGCTGTTGCGTAGAACTTGACCTTAAAAATCTTCTTTAGTTTATGTAAAAAAAAATAAAAAATTTAAATTTCCTGTGACAAAATTGACTTAAAATTATTTTTAAAATATAGTTTAGTTTACTTAAGTTTATGTAAAAATAAAGAATTTTAGCTTATAACAAAACTACCATAAAATATTAAAAAAGTTATGGAACTAGAAAATGAGTTTAGTTTATGAAAAAATAAAGATTGTTTTCCCCTATAATGAAAACTTTTTTTTTTAAATATGAAACTTAGCCTTTTTAATTAGCTTTGCATGTGTAGAAACAATTATGAACACATTATTATTAGAAAAAATATTCATGCAACTTAGCCTAAAAAAATGTGTTTATCCACCCATCCATTTATTTTCTACCGCTTGTCCCTTTTTGTCTGTGAATGCGTGAATGTGGAAATAGTGTCAAAGCGCTTTGAGTTCCTTAAAAAAAGGTCGAAAAGCGCTATACAAGTGTAACCCATTTACCATTTTTTGGGGTCACGGGGTTGCTGGAGCCTATCTCTGCTTCATTCGGGCGGAAGGCGCGGCACACCCTGGACAAGTCGCCTGCTCATCACAGTTTGTGTAAAAATTAAGATTGACAAAAAAAAAAAAAAATGCATATTTAATATTTTTTCCCCCACTATTTAAATTGTAGTGTTTGTTACATCCTGTTGAATCGGGTCGTTCTTTGTTTAGTTCACGGATGTTTTCTGGTGGTTTTTGGCTTCACATCATGTTTTGCGCTCTTATGTTTCTTCCACTTCCTGTTTTGATTTGTATTCTGTTACAGTAGCTTGAACCTGCTTCGGAGCCTTTCCTTCCTCACCTGTGGGTTGTTGGTGTTAATTATTCTCACCTGCGGTCAATGAGCAGGAGAGGACTATTTGTCCCAGTCTCCTTTAGTCGATGGTTGTTGGATCATTGCAAAAGTTTGTTGGTACGTGGGAGAAACGCACATGGGATGTGCATTTTTTTCACCTTGGATTGTATTTTCAACTTTCCCTGTGCACTTTTGTGTGCGTGATTTTCCTGCACTCTGTTTCTTTAGCTCCTCCTTTTTGGGGTCGCCACCTCCACAACCAGAGCACACCTAACTATGACTAATTGACATTAAAATAAGGTCTGAAAGAACACCATACAACTGCAAGCTATTTGCAAGAAATTGAAGAAAATAATGCGATGAGGTTGCGACTTGTCCAGGGTGTACCCCGCCTTCCGCCCGAATGCAGCTGAGATAGGCTCCAGCGACCCCAAAAGGGACAAGCGGTAGAAAATGGATGGATAGATCATATTATGATTTAGATTTTTGAGTCTCTTTATGTTTTCTGTTAGTGTTGGACTCCGTTTAGTTCCGGTTTATGCACCTCCGAGTTTGTTTGTTTCTGTTGCCATGACTGCAGATTGCGCTCAGCTGCGTCTGGTTAAAGTTCGAGACACAAACCTGTTGTCCGGGCACTAATCAGAGGGCTATTTAGTCTTTGTCCTGGCCTCACTCGGTCTTGCCTCCTAATTTGCTATACGCAACAAATAACGACTTTGGTTTTCCTGCTCGCTCCCACGCCAGGCTATTTTGTTTTCTAGCTCTCATGCTAGCTCTTTTAGTTTTTTCTAAGTCTGATTTAGAAATAATTTTTCCTACCTGCTCTTTGTGTCTGAAGCCCGTCTGCGTCCCTGGGAAAACGAAATCCGCATCACCATGCGACCAACTCGTCATATAAAATCCAGAGTTATTGCAAAAAAACAATATTTTAACTACTCAAGAGCAATAAGTTGATATAAAATACTACAGACATGTTTTTTTCACTGATATCTATTTTATTGGATTACATCTAAAATAGATGGTAAAAATTATGATACCAGCAATCCCGCGCAAAGCTGGACAGGCAGTTAACATTTAAATGTCCAATAAGTACACCGTTTTTTTTGTATTGTAGTCAAGTCATTAGGAACAGGTAAACATGGCAGGCTATAGGCTATTACACTGCAAAAACTGAAATCTAAGTAAGATTAAATATCTCAAATAAGGGTGATATTTGCTTATTTTCTGTCTGATAAGATAATTCTTCTAACTAAGCAGATTTTATGTAAGAGTGTTTTACATGTTTTAAGTGTTTTGGTCCTAAATGATCTCAGTAAGATATTAAAGTTAAAGTACCAATGATTGTCAC
The DNA here is from genome assembly GCF_033978795.1 of Nerophis ophidion. Taxonomy (NCBI): domain Eukaryota; kingdom Metazoa; phylum Chordata; class Actinopteri; order Syngnathiformes; family Syngnathidae; genus Nerophis; species Nerophis ophidion. The sequence goes on from NC_084611.1 coordinate 74,564,220, forward strand.
ACACATACTAGATGTGTTGAAATTATTCTCTACATTTGACTCATCACCCTTGTTCACCCCCTGGGAGGTGAGGGGTGCAGTGGGCAGCAGCGGTACCCCACCCGGGAATCATTTTTGGTGATTTAACCCCCAATTCCAACCCTTAATGCTGATTGCCAGGGAGGTAATGGGTCCCATTTTTTGGTCTTTGGTATGATTCGGCCAGGATTTGAACTCACGACCTACCGATCTCAGGACGGACACTCTAACCACTAGGCCACTGAGTAGGTCATTAGAGCTTGTTGCTGAGATTTGATGACCTATATTGAGTAAAGCATGATCAAAACTAGAATATCAACGGCTGCAAAGCTGCTCACAAGTATAAAACTACTTTTTTAAAGTAATAATTTCTTCTTTCAAGCTTGAAAAAAAAAATCATGACTTTGACATGATTGTGTCTCATAATTAAAACAGATGACGACCAAATGGACTTTGCTGTTTTATTTTCAATGAAACAATAGAAAATACGTACTCATATAGTAGTACAGTTATCAGTGAATATTTTAAGGTATTTTGGGGTTCATTGAGGTTAGCTAATTTTTACTTGTTTTGGAAAGTCTAGAAAAGCCAAATTTTCTTGTTCTGTTGGCATATAATTTTGCTTAGTTAAAAAAAAATACCCCTAATTTTTTTTCTTTTCCCCTTGTTTTTGAACACTGACATTTTGCAGTGTAGTGGCTAACGGCTACACAACAACTAAGTGAAGTGAAGTATATTTGTATAGCGCTTTTCTCTAGTGACTCAAAGCGCTTTTACATAGTGAAACCCAATATCTAAATTACATTTTAAACCAGTGTGGGTGGCACTGGGAGCAGGTGGGTATAGTGCCTTGCCCAAGGACACAACGGCAGTGACTAGGATGGTGGAAGAGGGGATTGACCCTGGAACCCTCAAGTATTTGCATCCGTCAGGTACAGTGGGGCAAAAATGTATTTAGTCAGCCACCGATTGTGCAAGTTCTCCCACTTAAAATGATGACAGAGATCTGTAATTTTCATCATAGGTACACTTCAACTGTGAGAGAGAAAATATGAAAAAAAAATCCAGGAATTCACATTTTAGGAATTTTAAAGAATTTATTTGTAAATGATGGTGGAAAATAAGTATTTGGTCAACCATTCAAAGCTCTCACTGATGGAAGGAGGTTTTGGCTCAAAATCTCACGATACATGGCCCCATTCATTCTTTCCATCCATCCAACCATCCATTTTCTACCGCTTATTCCTTTTCGGGGTCGCGGGGGGCGCTGGCGCCTATCTCAGCTACAATCGGGCGGAAGGCAGGGTACACCCTGGACAAGTCGCTACCTCATCGCAGGGCATTCATTCTTTCCTTAACACGGATCAATCGTCCTGTCCCCTTAGCAGAAAAACAGCCCCAAAGCATGATGTTTCCACCCCCATGCTTAAAAGTAGGTATAGTGTTCTTGGGATGCAACTCAGTATTCTTCTTCCTCCAAACACGACGAGTTGAGTTTATACCAAAATGGATACATGGATGATACAGCAGAGGATTGGAAGAATGTCATGTGGTCAGATTAAACTAAAATAGAACTTTTTGGTATAAACTCAACTCGTCGTGTTTGGAGGAAGAAGAATACTGAGTTGCATCCCAAGAACAACACACCTACTGTGAAGCATGGGGGTGGAAACATCATGCTTTGGGGCTTTTTTTCTGCTAAGGGGACAGGACGATTGATCCGTGTTAAGGAAAGAATGAATGGGGTCATGTATCGTGAGATTTTGAGCCAATACCTCCTTCCATCAGTGAGAGCTTTGAATGGTTGACCAAATACTTATTTTCCACCATCATTTACGAATTAATTCTTTAAAATTCCTACAATGGGAATTCCTGGATTTTTTTTTCACATTCTGTCTCTCACGTTGAAGTGTACCTATGATGAAAATTACAGACCTCTGTCATCATTTTAAGTGGGAGAACTTGCACAATCGGTGGCTGACTAAATACTTTTTTGCCCCCAAGTGTCCAAGGCAGATGCGTATTAGAAAGTACCCAGTAACAAACGCGTCTGCATCGTTTAACTTTCTGTGTCATTTATTATTGTTGCCAAATAGAAATAACTACTCCACTTTAAATGAAAGAGAGCATAACTCCATTGCGGTCCGTTGGTTAAAAATGAGGTTGGTGTTTATCATACCTACAAAGTAGTACAAGTATATATGATTCATGCTGATGTCGTGTAGATTACTATCAGTTTTGGCTACTGCACAAGGTTTCAATATCGGAAATGAATAAATTGCATGGGGACACCTCTCTAACATTGACTTCTCTAAAGTATATTGACGTTTCATGTCTATGGTGTCAAAATGGTTGCTGAAATGTGTACACAAAAGCCATTGGCATTGTACAGTAAGTGGGTGGAACTGTGTCAGTGGGTGGTGGAGGAAGTTGTGTGCCTCAGTGACAAAGAGGATGTGGTGGCACTGGCAGAACTTTGTGTGTGTGAGGGGGTATTTTAGTGTAGGTGTGAAAAGAGGTTTGAAGTTTTACAATCTACGTAAGGGGTCACCAACCTTTTTGAAACCAAGAGTTACTTCTTGGGTACTGATTAATGCGGAGGGCTACCAGTTTGATACACACTTAAATAAATTGCCAGAAATAGCCAATTTGCTCAATTTACCTTTAATAAATAAATCTATATATATATAAAAAAAAGGGTATTTTTGTCTGTCATTCCGTCGTACATTTTTTTTAGTTTTACAGAAGATTTTTTGTAGAGAATAAATGATGAGAAAAATCCTTAATTAAACGGTTTAAAAGAAGAGAAAACACACAAAAAATGAAAATTAAATTTTGAAACATAGTTTATCTTCAATTTCGACTCTATAAAATTCAAAATTCAACCGAAAAAGATGAAGAGAAAAACTAGCCAATTCGAATCTTTTTGAAAAAATTAAAAAAAGAATTCATGGAACATCATTAGTAATTTTATCCTGATTAAGATTAATTATAGAATTTTGATGACATGTTTTAAATAGGTTAAAATCCAATCTGCACTTTGTTGTAATATATAACAAATTGGACCAAGCTATATGTCTAACAAAGACAAATGATTATTTCTTCTAGATTTTCCAGAACAAAAATGTTAAAAGAAATTCAAAAGACTTTGAAATAAGATTTAAATTTGATTCTACAGATTTTGCCAGAATAATTATTTCGAATTTTAATCATAATAAGTTTGAAACCAGCGCCCCCCGCCACCCAAACAAAGGGAATAAGCGGTAGAAAATGGATGGAAGTTTGAAGAAATATTTCTAAAATATTCTTTCATCGAAAAAACAGAAGCCAAAATGAAGAATTAAATTAAAATGTATTTATTATTCTTTACAATAATAAAAAAAAAAACTTGAACATTGATTTAAATTGTCAGGAAAGAAGAGGAAGGAATTTAAAAGGTAAAAAGGTATATGTGTTTAAAAATATCGTAAAATCATTTTTAAGGTTGTATTTTTTCTCTAAAATTGTCTTTCTGAAAGTTTTAAGAAGCAACGTAAAAAAAAAAAAAAAGAATTTATTTAAACAAGTGAAGACCAAGACTTTAAAATATTTTCTTGGACTTTCAAATTCTATTTGAGTTTTGTCCCTCTTAGAATTAAAAATGTCGAGCAAAGCGAGAGTAGCTTGCTAGTAAATAAATACAACTTAAAAAATAGAGGCAGCTCACTGGTAAGTGCTGCTATCTGAGCTATTTTTATAACAGGCCAGCGGGCTACTCATCTGGTACTTACGGGCTACCTGGTGCCCGCGGGCACCGCGTTGGTGACCCCTGCTCTAGGTTGTCTCAAACCCTAGGATGCAGAGAGGACAGGCGAAGTGCAAGTGAAAATGTATTTATTGAGAAAAAAAAGTGTAGCAGGGAAGTGCATAGGCAGAGCTATGCAGCATGGAGGCATAAAGAAAAACAATGTCCGGAGCATCCTGATTAGCATTGATTGATTGAAACTTTTATTAGTAGATTGCACAGTTCAGTACATATTCCGTACAATTGACCACTAAATGGTAACACCCGAATAAGTTTTTCAACTTGTTTAGTCCACATTAATCAATTCATGGTACAAATATATACTATCAGCATAAGACAGTCATCACACAAGTTAATCATCAGAGTATATACATTGAATTGGTTACATAATTTACAATCTGGGGGGTGGGATGTATGAGGGTGGGGGGTGGGGGGAGGGGGGGGGGGGACATGTGTGTCCAGACTACCAATCAGGAACAGGTGAGAAAGCCAGTGCTCATACTGGAGATTAGGTGGCAGTAGGTGATAGTACAAAATACAGGAACTTGAATAAACAAAGTCATTGAAGGTAAATCTGGTGTAGGAAAGCGAAGCCGCTTATTGCATTTTAAAGCCACAGTCAGATGCAGTTGTCATTGTGGACAATAAAAAAAACAATAAAAAAAAAAAATAACAATAGGGATGTGAATCTTGCAAAATTTCACAATCTAATTTGATTCCGAGTTATGGGATAACGTTTCGAATTCCAACACAATTTTGAACAATGTACAGGTTACAAAAGCTCATCTTGGCTGCTGACGAATGAAATACCTGCGCAGCGAGTAATAAAAAAACATGTTTTTAAAAATGTATTCTGAAAAAAGTTATTAGATACAAATAAACTAATATATCTGGAAAAATTATGAATTGATTTAGTATCGGAATAAATAAATATCCTGATTGGCACGTGAATCAATTTTTTGAGTACATATTTAAATAAATATATTGGTTAAATGTTTAACAAGTCCAAATTATATATAGCATTAGGATCATACATTTACAATACACCTAAAACTATTTATTATTATTTTAACTGAACATACATTTTTTTCTCAGTTGTTTAAAAAAACCTGTCAGAAAAATCTTTGAAATAAAATCAACTTTTATTACATTTTTTATTCAAATATATGTTAGGTTTAGATGTGCGTCTTATATATATATATATATATATATATATATATATATATATATGGGCTTATATATATATAGGTTGATTGGCAACACTAAATTGGCCCTAGTGTGTGAATGTGAGTGTGAATGTTGTCTGTCTATCTGTGTTGGCCCTGCGATAAGGTGGCGACTTGTCCAGGGTGTACCCCGCCTCCCGCCCGATTGTAGCTGAGATATAGATATATATATAATTTTTATTTATTTATCTTACCCTTTTTTGCATCATAGGAAGTCCTTTATGATTAAATAAATTAGCTATACTTCTTCCTACTCCTTTTCGGACATGCCATAATAAAACAACTGGTAAAATGACCCAACCAACCAACAATTCCATTTTATTTAACTACTTACTTTACTTATTACAATGTGTTTACTGTTTTATAATTCTGTGAAATATAGAAGAGGCAGCATTAGCGAATGTACAACTCACGCAACACACCGCAGTTTCTTGCCTGGTCCAACAATATTGTCAAGATTGTTTTTAAATGTCATACTAATAGAAGATGGACTACAGACAAACAGGGACTGATTCAACTTTATGGAATGCATTTATCATACTTGCCAACCGTGAGACCTCCGATTTCGGGACGTGGGGGGTGAGGGAGCGCGGTCGGGGGTGGGACAGATACGTGGTTGGGGGCGTGGTTGGGGCGGGGGGCGTGGTTAAGAGGGGACGAGTATAATTCACCAACTTGAGTATTTCATATATATTTCATATATATATATATACATATATATTTCATATATATTTCATATATATATATATATATATATATATATATATATATATATATATATATATATACATATATACATATGCATGAAATACTGGACTTTCAGTGAATTCTAGCTATATATTTTTATTTTATTATATATATAAATAAAATAAATAGTTGAATTTGAGACGGTACCTATCAAATACACAGTAATAAAAACACAGTTGTTTTAACTGTACTGTGCTTGCTGGTTACTAAAAAAAAAACAAAAAAACATTTACCTTTCACTATTTGAGTAACCTTTGTTCTGCCATTTGCGTACTGGCGATAGTCACTTGCCGTCAGGTGCACAACACCATGTAAATCGTTGGCCGATCAAAAAGCAACCCCATAACGCTATAGCCAACATTCACCAGGAGAAGGCGACAGACAACATAGAATCACTCTCTAACAGACGGCGTCGCCATGGCTGTAACTTCCTCGTTCTTCTGCTTCGTCTCCTTGTGTGTGCAGTTTTTTATTAAAATCTGTAGATGTTGTAACGTGATTGGGCAGGCAAGCTGTTTTGTATAACAGGAAAGCAGACGTGAAAACAGGCTGTCCCCACTCATGTCCGCATGGAGCTGGGGGGGACGTGGCCTCCAGCTCCGGCTGAATTTCGGGAGATTTTGGGGAGAAAATTTCTTACGGAATGGAGAGGCGCTGAATTTCGGGAGTCTCCCGGAAAATCCGGGAGGGTTGGCAAGTAGGGCATTTATTAATAAATACTTAACATGTGTCATCAACATGATAGACGGTATGACTAATTTTCCTCTTAATCTGCCGAGGTGTTTTTTTCCCATTAAAAATCCAAGTAGTCATCAAGTGACCTTTTTACAAAGAGTCATCAACCCTTTTTTTTTTTGTCTCTTTTGGGAGTCGTTCACATTTCACACATCAAAAATCATTCCACTTCTTGGAGCACAAATGAAAAGGAAGTTCTGTGTCACAGCTAGGGCGGCCCCTGGCTAAACTGGAGCTCTAAGCAGAAATCCAGAGAGGCCCCCACCACCATGACATGTTCTTTTTAATGTGCAACAATCTGTATACTTTTTTAAAAATTAAACTTGAATTTAATTTCATGAAGTTCTGTACTATACCAAATTAATGGAAAATAAATCAAAGAATGTCAACTTTAACATAAATACAACCCAAACTTGCAAACTTTTCTAACCCAGCACTAACGCATAGTGAGACGATGGCAACATTGTTGGAAATTTGCCAATTTGTTAGTACCAGTGGCAGAGCAGGAAGGGGCTTAGACGGGGGTCAGCAACCCGTGGCTCTTTAGTGCCGCCCTTGTGGCTCCCTGGAGCATTTTTAAAAAAGGATTGAAAGTGGAAAAATATGAGGAACATTTTTTTTTGTTTGTTTTAGTATGTTTTTTGTTTGAGGATAAACATGACACAAACGTTCCTAATTTTTAGATAGCTCACTGTTTAATATGTGTGTATGCTTCACTTATGAGAGTATTTGGTGAACATCGTTTTGTCCTACTAATTTTGGCGGTTCTTGAACTCACCATAGTGTGGGCTGTTACGCAACAGTTTGTTGACATGTAAAATCTTCCACTCCTTCTTTGTCTCATTTTGTCCACCAACTGTTTTATGCTGTGCCTGAATGCACAAAG